>NC_068421.1:72912911-73235411 GCF_023373465.1 Oncorhynchus keta
GATTTTAACAAAGCCAATCTGAAAACAAGACTCCCTAAATTTTATCAGCATATCGATTGCGCAACCAGGGGTGGTAAAACCTTGGATCATTGTTACTCTAACTTCCGCGACGCATATAAGGCCCTGCCCCGCCCCCTTCGGAAAAGCTGACCACGACTCCATTTTGCTGATCCCTGCCTACAGGCAGAAATTAAAACAAGAGGCTCCCACGCTGAGGTCTGTCCAACGCTGGTCAGACCAAGCTGACTCTACACTCCAAGACTGCTTCCATCACGTGGACTGGGACATGTTTCGTATTGCGTCAGATGGGAATATTGACGAATACGCTGATTCGGTGTGCGAGTTCATTAGAACGTGCGTCGAAGATGTCGTTCCCATAGCAACGATAAAAACATTCCCTAACCAGAAACCGTGGATTGATGGCAGCATTCGCGTGAAACTGAAAGCGCGAACCACTGCTTTTAATCAGGGCAAGGTGTCTGGCAACATGACTGAATACAAACAGTGCAGCTATTCCCTCCGCAAGGCTATTAAACAAGCTAAGCGTCAGTACAGAGACAAAGTGGAATCTCAATTCAATGGCTCAGACACAAGAGGCATGTGGCAGGGTCTACAGTCAATCACGGACTACAAGATGAAATCCAGCCCAGTCACGGACCAGGATTTCTTGCTCCCAGGCAGACTAAATAACTTTTTGCCCGCTTTGAGGACAATACAGTGCCACTGACACGGCCTGCAACGGAAACATGCGGTCTCTCCTTCACTGCAGCCGAGGTGAGTAAGACATTTAAACGTGTTAACCCTCGCAAGGCTGCAGGCCCAGACGGCATCCCCAGCTGCGCCCTCAGAGCATGCGCAGACCAGCTGGCCGGTGTGTTTACGGACATATTCAATCAATCCCTATACCAGTCTGCTGTTCCCACATGCTTCAAGAGGGCCACCATTGTTCCTGTTCCCAAGAAAGCTAAGGTAACTGAGCTAAACGACTACCGCCCCGTAGCACTCACTTCCGTCATCATGAAGTGCTTTGAGAGACTAGTCAAGGACCATATCACCTCCACCCTACCTGACACCCTAGACCCACTCCAATTTGCTTACCGCCCAAATAGGTCCACAGACGATGCAATCTCAACCACACTGCACACTGCCCTAACCCACCTGGACAAGAGGAATACCTATGTGAGAATGCTGTTCATCGACTACAGCTCGGCATTCAACACCATAGTACCCTCCAAGCTCGTCATCAAGCTCGAGACCCTGGGTCTCGACCCCGCCCTGTGCAACTGGGTACTGGACTTCCTGACGGGCCGCCCCCAGGTGGTGAGGGTAGGCAACAACATCTCCTCCCCGCTGATCCTCAACACGGGGGCCCCACAAGGGTGCGTTCTGAGCCCTCTCCTGTACTCCCTGTTCACCCACGACTGCGTGGCCACGCACGCTCCAACTCAATCATCAAGTTTGCGGACGACACAACAGTGGTAGGCTTGATTACCAACAACGACGAGACGGCCTACAGGGAGGAGGTGAGGGCCCTCGGAGTGTGGTGTCAGGAAAATAACCTCACACTCAACGTCAACAAAACTAAGGAGATGATTGTGGACTTCAGGAAACAGCAGAGGGAACACCCCCTATCCACATCGATGGAACAGTAGTGGAGAGGGTAGCTAGTTTTAAGTTCCTCGGCATACACATCACAGACAAACTGAATTGGTCCACTCACACTGACAGCGTCGTGAAGAAGGCGCAGCAGCGCCTATTCAACCTCAGGAGGCTGAAGAAATTCGGCTTGTCACCAAAAGCACTCACAAACTTCTACAGATGCACAATCGAGAGCATCCTGGCGGGCTGTATCACCGCCTGGTACGGCAACTGCTCCGCCCTCAACCGTAAGGCTCTCCAGAGGGTAGTGAGGACTGCACAACGCATCACCGGGGGCAAACTACCTGCACTCCAGGACACCTACACCACCCGTTGTTACAGGAAGGCCATAAAGATCATCAAGGACATCAACCACCCGAACCACTGCCTGTTCACCCCGCTATCATCCAGAAGGCGAGGTCAGTACAGGTGCATCAAAGCTGGGACCGAGAGACTGAAAAACAGCTTCTATCTCAAGGCCATCAGACTGTTAAACAGCCACCACTAACATTGAGTGGCTGCTGCCAACACACTGTCATTGACACTGACCCAACTCCAGCCATTTTAATATTGGGAATTGATGGGAAATTATGTAAATATATCACTAGCCACTTTAAACAATGCTACCTTATATAATGTTACTTACCCTACATTATTCATCTCATATGCATATGTATATACTGTACTCTACATCATCGACTGCATCCTTATGTAACACATGTATCACTAGCCACTTTAACTATGCCACTTTGTTTACTTTGTCTACACACTCATCTCATATGTATATACTGTACTCGATACCATCTACTGTATGCTGCTCTGTACCATCACTCATTCATATATCCTTATGTACATGTTCCTTATCCCCTTACACTGTGTATAAGACAGTAGTTTTGGAATTGTTAGTTAGATTACTTGTTGGTTATCACTGCATTGTCGGAACTAGAAGCACAAGCATTTCGCTACACTCGCATTTAACATCTGCTAACCATGTGTATGTGACAAATAAAATTTGATTTGATTTGAAAGTGCAAATCAATCCCAGAACAACAGCAAAGGACCTTGTGAAGATGCTGGAGGAAACAGGTACAAAAGTATCTATATCCCCAGTAAAACCAGGCCTATATCGACATAACCTGAAAAGCTGCTCAACAAGGAAGAAGCCACTGCTCCAAAACCACCATAGAAAAGCCAGACTACGGTTTGCAACTGCACATGGTGACAAAGATTGGACTTTTTGGAGAAATGTCCTCTGGTCTGATGAAACATTAATAGAACTGTTTGGCCATGATGACCATCGTTATGCTTGAAGGAAAACGGGGGAGGCTTGCAAGTCAAAGAACACCATCCCAACCGTGAAGAACGGGGGAAGCAGCATCATGTTGTGGGGGTGCTTTGCTGCAGGAGGGACTGGTGCAATTCACCAAATAGATAGCATCTTGAGAATGGAAAATTATGTGGATATATTGAAGCAACATCTCAAGACATCAGTCAGGAAGTTAAAGCTTGGTCGCAAATGGCTCTTCCAAATGGACAATGACCCCAAGCATACTTCCAAAGCTGTGGCAAAATGGCTGAAGGACAACAAAGTCAAGGTATTGGAGTGGCCATCAGAAAGCCCTGACCTCAATCCTATCGAAGATTTGTTGTCAGAACTGAAAAAGCGTGTGCGAGCAAGGAGGCCTACAAACCTGACTCAGTTACACCAGCTCTGTCAGGAGGAATGATGACGGTGGTGACCAGTGAGCTGAGATAAGGTGGAGTTTTACCAAGCGAAGAATTATAGATGACCTGGAGCCAGTGGGTTTGGCGACGAATATGTAGTGAGGGCCAGCCAACGAGAGCATACAGGTCGCAGTGGTGGGTAGTATATGGGGCTTTGGTGACAAAACAGATGGCACTGTGATAGACTACATCCTGTTCGCTGAATAGAGTGTTGGAGGCTATTTTGCAAATTACAATGCCGAAGTCAAGGATCGGTAGGATAGTCAGTTTTACTAGGGTATGTTTGGCAAGAGTGTAGTACTGTTGCTCCAGTGCTGGTTCTCATTGGAACCAGAGTTAGACCACCTGGCTTCACGTGGTATGAAACTGTAATCCATCACCAGGAAGAGAAAAGGCTAGGGGTGAAGACTAACAAATCAACTCCGAAATCTCCCGAAACCTCCCAAAACCCGGAAATGGTGCACAGTTGGGCATTGGGCTTGCAACCCCATCCCATAAAACCTTTGTGCTAAAGAAACAGCAACAAATGACAATCCTACAACTGGATGCAAATATCTACCAGAGTTCTAGACTTGTACTAATGCCATCAGCGAAAGCTAAAGGAAACTAGTGATGTGAAGATGGGAGCACTGAACACCAAAAACAAACTGCACGTTGGCATATGAAATGTTCAAACAGTGTTTGAGTCCCAAAAGCTGGCCCAGATTAGAAGGAAATGAGAAGATACAAGCTACAGATCCTGGGAATGAGTGAAGCCAGATAGGCTTTGGGTTGTGTACAACCTACCCAACTAACTCCTGCTGCTGTGTAGTGAAAGCCATAACCAAAAGCCAACAGAATATGTTGTTCATACGAGCAATGCGAGACGGTTTTACTTTGGTTCCTTATATTGCTGATGACAAGCATACCCATAACATGAGGCAGCCACCACCATGCTTGAAAATATGAAGAGTAATACTCAGTGATGTGTTGTGTTGGATTTGCCCCAAACATAACGCTTTCAACTCTGTACCTGTATTAAAGTCACCATTGGCCTCGTAGTGTAAGTCCTAAATTGTTTCCTTCCTCTCCGGTAACTGAGTTAGGAAGGACACCTTTCCTCTTTGCAGTGACTGGGTGTTCAGTCATGGCCAAAGGTTTTGAGAATGACACAAATATTCATTTTCACAAAGTCTGCTGCCTCAGTTTGTATGATGGCAATTTGCATATACTCCAGAATGATATGAAGATTGATCAGATGAATTGAAATTATTTGCAAAGTCCCTCTTTGCCATGCAAAACAACTGAATCCCCCCAAAACATTTCCACTGCATTTCAGCCCTGCCACAAAAGGACCAGCTGACATCATGTCAGTGATTCTCTCGTTAACACAGGTGTGAGTGTTGATGAGGACAGGGCTGGAGATCACTCTGTCATGCTGACTGAGTTTGAACAACAGACTAGAAGCTTCAAAAGGAGGGCGGTGCTTGGAATCATTGTTCTTCCTCTGTCAATCGTGGTTACCTGCAACGAAACAGGTGCCATCATCATTTCTTTGCACAAAAAGGGCTTCACAGGCAAGGATATTGCTCCCAGTAAGATTGCACCTAAATCAAACGTTTATCGGATCATCAAGAACTTCATGGAGAGCGGTTCAATTGTTGTGAAGAAGGCTTCAGGGCACCCGAGAAAGTCCAGCAAGCGCCAGGACCGTCTCCTAAAGTTGATTCAGCTGCTGGATTGAGGCACCACCAGTACAGAACTTGCTCAGGAATGGCAGCAGGCAGACTGATATTATGCAAAAGGTACAGGGATTGGACTGATGAGGACTGGGGTAAAGTAATTTACTCTGATGAATCCCCTTTCTGATTTTTTGGGGCATCCGTATAAAAGCTTGTTCAGAGAAGACAAGGTGAGCGCTACCATCAGTCCTGTGACTGATTGTTTAACCTTTTCTGGTAGCCTTCCATAAGCTTCCCACAATAAATTGGGTTAATTTTAGCCCATTCCTCTGGACAGAGCTGGTGTAACTGAGTCAGGTTTGTAGGCCTCCTTGCTCGCACACGCTTTTTCAGTTCTGCCCACAAATGTTCTATAGGATTGAGGTCACGGTGTTGTGATGGCCACTCCAATACCTTGACTTTGTTGTCCTTAAGCCATTACGCAACAACTTCGGAAGTATGCTTGGGTAATTGTCCTTTTGGAATAACCATTTGAGACCAAGCTTTAACTTCCTGACTAATGTCTTGAGATGTTGCTTTAATATATCCACATCATTTGCCACCCTCATGATGCCATCTATATAGGGAAGTACAAGAGTCCCTCCTGCAGCAAAGCACCCCCACAACATTGATGCTGCCACCCCCGTGCATCACGTTTGGGATGGTGTTCTTCTGCTTGCAAGCCTCCCTTTTCCTCAAAACATAACGATGGTCATTATGCCCAAACAGTTCTAGTTTTGTTTCATCAGACCAGAGGACATTTCTCCAAAAAGTACAATCTTTGTCCCCATGTGCAGTTGCAAATCATAGTCTGGCTTTTCTATGGTGGTTTTGGAGCAGTGGCTTCGTCCTTGCTGTGCAGCTTTTCAGGTTACGTCAATATAGTACTCGTATTACTATGGATATAGATAATTTTGTACCCGTTTCCTCCAGCATCTTCACAAGGTCCCTTTCTGTTGTTCTGGGAGTAATTTGTACTTGTCACAAGATTGTTGTTTATTCTTGCGTACTATTGTTGTACAGATGAACGTGGTCCCTTCAGGCATTTAGAAATTGCTCCCAAGGATGAACCAGACTTGTGGAGGTCTAAAATTGTTTTTCTGAGGTCTTGGCTGATTTCTTTAGATTTTCCTATGATGTCAAGCAAAGAGGCAGAGTTTGAAGGTAGGCAGGCCTTAAATACATCCACAGGTATACCTCAAATTGACTAAAATTACAATCAAATGTGCTTAACAAGTCACGTAATAAGTACTGAAACCCATAAATAACGCAAAAAAATATATATATATTTTCCATTGTTCATCCAATATTGGTCACATACACATGGATAGCAGATGTTATTGTGAGTGTAGTGAAATGCTTGTGCTTTTAGTTCCGACAGTGACTTTCCAAGATTTGCATGTGGCAGATAGATGCACAGAGATAGATGGCCATACTTTACTCAAACCATTCCTCGTATGGCCTTCAGGGCCCTAGCCATACCAGTTATAAACGGACACAAGCTACCATGACAGTTTATAACATCTGTTATATCCTGTCTATATCAATGTTATGTACTGTATTAACTCATAATGTAGGGTTCAAAGAAAGTGTAGACACCAGATTGTTCTTTCAACTCCACCAACCCCTTCCTGTGTTCTGTCAGAGAGAGATGGATCATGTGTGCCCTACAGGACGATCATGTGTATCAGTTAACCAGTGTGACTGACAAAGGCTTGAAGGAAGCTCCTGGCCACTTCCTGCTTTAATTTCTTATCCAGACTTTACTCTGCCAGTACCTACCCCTCCCATTTCCTGCCAGCAAGCTGCCATCATATATTACATTGCCATGGAAACCAGTGGTCCCCTCCACCGCTGGCATCAAACTGCACTGACATACTGTCTACAATCATCCCCCGAGCTAGGTGTGTGTGAGTGTGCATGCATGTGTATGTGTGTGCATGCTTGCGTGTGTGTGTGTGTGCTTGCTTGCTTGTGTGTGCTTGCGCGTGTGTGTGTGTGTTCACTCTGAGGAGGATTTCAAACAGCACGGTGTGTTGCCTTGATGAGCACTCCACAAGCCAACAACTGCATCAAAAAAACATTAAAGATACATGATGATAAAAACAAGGTATCTTGATTAAATTATTATCATACCGGATAAGGTTATATTTTTCCCCTCTAGTGTACACTGATGAACGCGATGTGGCAATTTTCCGGCATAGCCTGTGGCATTTCCATTAGAACACATGTATGTACGCCTTCAGAGTTTCAATATTTCATGAGGAGCCTGCTTGTCTTTTGACTGTTTCTTTTCCTTCACTGTAAGGGCAAATCTTGTTGACATATGGAGCTTTGGAGCTCAACTCTTCCAGTGACTTCTAGAGAAAGTTGATTTAGACGAGGGAGGAGGGGATGAGTGAAGGCTATGTGTCTGTGTGTGTGTGAGAGAGAGTATGAGTATTCAGAGTGATGGCATGTGAATAAAGAGCGTAACGTTAGGCTGATAAACAGCTCGCCAAGCCCTGTTTGTTATTAATGCGCAGCTAGCGAGACAAATTGACGTTCAGTGGGTGAAATATAGGGCCAGATAACCAAGCCTTGCCCATCTTCTCACGCCTATCCTCAGATGGAAAACCTCCCTGCTATCGGTCACACAGATGCTAACATATTGAAAATAGGAAATACATATCTCTGAAGGTCACCAACCGAGGTAAGGTTGGAACAGGTCTACTGTAAATTATCATAATTTTAGACAGGTTTGTGTATACAGTAGTCAGTCACAGCATTGCAAAATCTGGTATTAAAGTAAATTATCTATATGTGTTTCATTGTATATCATGTTGTGTAACGATCTGAGTGAAATGGGTGAGGAGTCAAGCGCAGGAAGCAGAGAGAGTTCAGGTGAGTGCTATTTTAATGCACCGACAAACGGCGAACATAAGCCAACCCTCATGAACACACAGGGCGTAATGAACACACAAATGCCCCCAAACAGTGGGACTTAAACGGTCTAGGGAAAACCCACAAAATGGGAAAAACACAAAACCCATAGACGTGCACACAAGTACACTAAAACAGATGGTCACAATAATTAATCCCGCACAAGGAACTGACTAATAAAGCCTACTACCTAATTCAAAATAGGTGCACTCAATCAACACATAAGGAGGGGGAGGAAATAATCAGTAGCAGCTAGTAGGCCGGTGACGACGACCGCCGAGCGCCACCCGAACGGGAAGGGGAGTGTCCTTCGGTCGGAGTCGTGACATGTAGCATGTATACATGATCAAATCAAATTGTATTTGTCACATGCGCCAAATACCAAGAAATGCTTACTTACAAGCTGTAACGGCTTTCTTCCTGGGAAGGAAGGAGAGGCGGACCAAAACGCAGCGTGGTTAGAGTTCATGTTAATTTAATAAGGTAACTCAAACATGAACAGGATACAAAACAATAAACGTGAAAACCGAAACAGTCCTAACTGGTGCATAAAACACAAAGACCGGAAACAACCACTCACAAATCCCAACACAAAACAGGCTACGTAAATATGGTTCCCAATCAGAGACAATGACTAACACCTGCCTCTGATTGAAAACCATATCAGGCCAAACATAGAAATGGACAAACCAGACACACAACATCATAATAATAATAATAATAATAATAATAATAATAATAATAATAATAATAATAAATGCCATTTAGCAGACACTTTTATCCAAAGCGACTTACAGTCATGTGTGCATACATTCTACGTATGGGTGGTCCCGGGAATCGAACCCACTACCCTGGCGTTACAAGCGCCATGCTCTACCAACTGAGCTACAGAAGGACGCCCATCCAGCTCACGTCTTGACCAACACTAAAACAAGAAAAACACACAAAAACTATGGTCAGAACGTGACAGTACCCCCAAGGTGTGGACTCCGACCGCAAAACCTAAACCTATAGGGGAGGGTCTGGGTGGGCATCTGTCCGCGGTGGCGGCTCTGGCGCTGGACGTGGACCCCACTCCATAATTGTTTTATTCCACCTCCTTAGCGTTCTTTGAGTGGCGACCCTCGCCACTGAACTTGGTCTAGGAACCCTATCAAAGGGCTCCACTGGACCGAAGGGTAGCTCATGACCGAGGGGTAGCTCATGACCGAGGGGTGAATCAGACCGTGCAGGCGCACTGGAGCTCTTGAGCACCGAGCCTGCCCAACCTTACCTGGCTCGATGCCCACTCTAGTCTGGCCGATAAGAGGAGCTGGTATGTACCGCACCGGGCTATGCACCCGCACTGGAGACACTGTGCACTCCACAGCATAACACTGTGCCTGCCCGGTCTCTGTAGCTCTCAGGTAAGCACAGGAAGTTGGCGCAGGTCTCCTACCTGGCTTCGGGACACTCCCTGTGTGCCTCCCCAATACATTTTTGGGGCTGACTCTCGGGCTTCCTACCACGCTGCCATGCTCGCTTCACCAACCTCATTCTCCTGTAACCTTCCTCGCACTGCTCCATCGAATCCCAGGCGGGCTCCGGCACTCTCCCAGGGTCGACCGCCCACCTATCTATCTCTTTCCAAGTTGTATAGTCCAGATTCTGCTCCCATGTTCCGACATCCTGACATCGCTGCCTCTCCTGCTCCTCGTAATGCCGCCTCTCTGCTTTCGCTGCCTCCAGCTCTGCTTTGGCGCGGCGATATTCCCCTGGCTCTGCCCAGCATCCTTTTCCGTCCAAATTGTTCTCCCATGTCCATGAGTCTTGTGATGCTGGCTGCTTCTCCTGCTGCCGCTGCCTGTTACCACGCTGCTTGGTCCTGTTGTGGTGGGTGGTTCTGTAACGGATTTCTTCCTGGGAAGGAGAGGTGGACCAAAACACAGCGTGGTTAGAGTTTATGTTCATTTAATTAGGTAACTCAAACATGAACAGGATACAAAACAATAGACGTGAAAACCAAAACAGTCCTAACTGGTGCATAAAACACAAAGACAGGAAACAACCACCCACAAATCCCAACACAAAACAGGCTACCTAAATATGGTTCCCAGTCAGAGACAATGACTAACACCTGCCTCTGATTGAGAACCATATCAGGCCAAACATAGAAATAGACAAACCAGACACACAACATCGAATGCCCACCCAGCTCATGTCCTGACCAACACTAAAACAAGGAAAACACACAAGAACTACAAGTCCTTAACCAACAATGCAGTTAAGATAATAGAGTTAAGAAAATATTTTCTAAAGAAACACAATAAAATAACAACAATGAGGCTATATACAGGGGGTACCGGTACAGAGTCAATGTGCGGGGGTACAGGTCATTTCTACATAGGTAGGGGTAAAGTGACTATGCATAGATAATAAATAGTGAATAGCAGCATTGTAAAAACAAGGTGGTGTCAATGCAAATAGTCCGGGTGGCCATTTGATTATTTTATCAGCAGTCTTATGGCTTGGGGGTAGAAGCTGTTAAGGAGCCTTTTGGACCTATATTTGGCACTCCGGTACCTCTTGCCATGCGGTAGCAGAGAAAAGAGTCTATGACTTGGGTGACCGGAGTCTTTGACCATTTTTTGGCCTTCCTCTGACACTGCCTAGCATATAGGTCCTGGATGGCAGGAAGCTTGGCCCCAGTGATGTACTGGGCCATACACAATACCCTCTGTAGCTCCTTACGGTCGAATGCAGAGACATACCAGGCAGTGATGCAACCATTCAGGATGCTTTCGATAGTGCAGCTGTACAACTTTTTGAGGATCTGGGGATCCATGCCAAATCTTTTCACTCTCCTGAGGGGGAAAAGACGTTGTTGTGCCCTTTTCACGACTTTCTTGGTGTGTTTTGGACCACGATAGGTTGTTGGTGATGTGGACAACAACAAACTTAAAATTCTTGACCCACTCCACTACAGCCCGTCGATGTGAACGGGGTCATTATTCGGCCCTCCTTTTCCTGTAGTTCACTATCATCTCCTTTGTCTTGCTCACGTTGAGGGAGAGGTTGTTGTCCTGGCACCACACTGACAGGTCTCTGACCTCCTCCCTATAGGCTCTGTTTGTTGTCAGTGATCAGGCCTAACATCGTTGTGTCGTCAGCAAACTTAATGATGGTGTGGGATGCGTGCTTGGCCATGCAGTCATGGAGTAATGGAGGGAATAAAGCAGGGGACTAACATGCACCCCTGAGGGGCCTCCGTGTTGAGGATCAGCGTGGCAGTTGTGTTGTTACCTAACCTTACCACCTGGGGGGCGGCCCATCAGGAAGTACAGGGACAGTTGTAGACGGAGATGTTTAGTCGCAGGGTTCTTTAGCTTGGTGATGATCTTTGTTGGCACTATGGTGTTGAACGCTGAGCTCTATTGAATGAACATCATTCTCACATATGTTTTCCTTTTGTCCGGGTAGAAAAGGGCAATGTGGAGTGTGATTGAGATTGCGTCATCTGTGGCTCTGTTGGGGCGGTACGCGAATTGGAGTGGGTCTAGGGTTTCCAGGATGATGGTGTTGATGTGAGCCATAACCAGCCTTTCAAAACACTTCATGGCTACCGACGTGAGTGCTATGGGTCAGTAGTCATGTAGACAGGTTACCTTCACTTTTTTGGGTCTGTAGGAAAAATGCTGATGCTCACTCAGATATCCTCCAGATCTTTTGACCTAGAGCTTCTCAATTTTGAGTCATTCTGTGACTGTTTGTGTCTGGTTATTGCTCCTAAAGGGCCCTTAAGAGAAATATTGAGATGAAGTTAGAGACATCTATGAGACATATATTGGACACATGAAGCTGAATTGAGATGATCGTTTTAGCAGTATTAGAGAAGTATGATCAGCAGAGGAGGTCTCATCATAGTACACCGTTGAGCTCGTTCTTGCCTCAGTTATTTAAAGGAGAAATAATGATAAGTTCCTGAGACAAGTTTGAGACCTTTATTAGACTAATGATCTTAGTCTGAGATTATCATTTCAGAAATATCTAAGAAGTATGAGCCATAAAGGAGATCTCTACATTGTATGTGCAACGTCTCCTCCATGTCTCATTTATTTATCTTAAAATTACTACAGGAGCTACACAATTGAGAATTGAATATGTTAGCATTCATTTGCAGAATGAATTATGATTACCTGTTAAAAACAATAATGAAAACTGATACAGATATAGAAATGTATTTAGCATTGCTTATTATATTAACAAAGTATCTCACTTTTCATTACCAGCACAGATTGGGTTCCATTAACTGTAACAACGTAAATAAAATGAATATACAGCATATGCTCTACCTGATTTGAAACGTTAGCTAAACCCAAAAAGAATACTGTAGCGATGAAAATAGGCAGTTGTCAGATCACTAGATGTAGTGAACAAAAGTCTAACCTACATGTGACACCGGTAAGCCCATAACAGTATGTTCTTAAATTAACCTTATTGCAAATATGAACATTGCACATTGTACACAAACAAACATATTTTAGTACAGTCACTACTATGTATGTCCTGCTCTGGTCCTACACTTGATGATGAATGCCTTCTTCAGTTTGGCTTAATCGATTCCAGTCCAACCATCCAAGATAGCACATCGCAAGACGTAGGCTGGAATAAAGTTTCTAAAACATTTTATGAATATTTTGACAAATAACTCATAAATAACACATGACATTTCTACCCAAGGACTCACAGTATGCAAAACACAAATCTCATAAAACACAAACTTCTTGAAAGGACATTGGGGCTTTTGGCTTGTTTTTTCATTTTCTACCACATTCAGTACATAGGGTACCACAGTCGTACATAGGGTCCAACCGCTGGTGGGGTGGGGGGGGATAGTAGCCCAGACCCATGATGAGCCTCATCGAGGCCGGTGTTAGGGTTGAGACTATGTGCGACACCGTACGAGGCCGCCAGAGCAGAAAACAGATCTAGTTGTAAATTCCCCAGTGCCACTGTCAAATATTTAAGATATCGTTTTCATAAACTTGACTTGATTGCAGTGATGAATTAGCAAATAACATATGTAAATCATTTTCATCAAGAATCAATAATAATTTGCTTAGCTTTGAGAAAATACTTACTTAGAATTCCACTGACCTTCTTCCGGTTGAGGACTCGCTTCCCCTTGGGGATCTTGCTGTGGCGTCCAAAGGCAACTGAATTGACACATTCTTCCACTGAGAAAAAATTGTCAAAAAGCAAATGAAACAGACACAAGCAATCGCGCCTAGATACCTGATGGATGGCATCAAGGATGAACAATGAGAGGAACATGCCACTGTCAGGAAACAACTATTGCTCGCCGGATGGCACTGATGGCCTGCTCTCAAACCTTCTTTTCAATCTGGTCTGGCTGCCCAATGTATTCAACAGTGGCCCTATAAAATCTGCCATCTGACCACTTGGCTAGAATGGCTACTCCTGACTTAAGATCTTGCAGCTATCTGATAGGAATGCCCTCTTCACCTAGAATATCAGATGTTTGGAAGATTTTTGCAGTGTATCCATCCTCAAACTTTACAAAAGCTATATGTCCTGAGAGACAAATTGAGAAGAGGGAGAGAAAATGTTAAAGGCGGTCTGCCATGTTACTCAAAAGATCACTGGTTGAGACGTGAAAATTGACACAAATCTGCACATCATCATCATATTCTCCTGCATGGTGTTTATCCTACAGGTAGCAAACATTGATATGATTTCAGATTAGCGCAGTACTTATCAGGGTCCAATTCTGTAGACATATCCTGCACCTTCTTTGTGGGAAACCTTTGTCTCGTTGGAGGACAATTCTTCCTAGGCTTTGGCATGTCCATTCTGTAAATAGTAATTTCAATATGTTTGTTTTCAAGAGAATTTGGGTATTCAATTGTATCTTGCCTGCTATGACCAATTTATATAAATAATGTGCTGTTGTATTTCTGAACAGCCAGCTGCTAACCCGGCTGAAGCTAATGAAAATTATATATTACATATATTATTATTTCACCTTTGGGTACAATAATTTAATAGTTCACAGTGTATTCAGTCGATTACGATTCTTACCTTCTTTACTTGGCAAATTCAAACTATCTGTGGCGAGGGTCCTCGTGGATCACTCATCATCAGCATCAGCAAAGCAATGATCTCAATCCAATCTCCAACTGCCATTCCCGCAGTTCTTTGACTGGCGTCCAATCACATTTCAAGTAAGGTCGTCCAATTAATTATATGTTCTTTGAAAAAAACATGAAACAGTATGCCTGGGTTGATTAACTAGTTGCTAGGGAGCAAATAGGCTTTATATGGTTTTACCAGGGAGCTCTTCTTACAAACTCATTGGGAAAAGTTGTGTCAGTGTTTGCAAGAGCTAACTAAGAAAGTAAAATACCTTTATCTGTTTGTATTAGTAATGAAAGTTTATCACATAATATCCTTCAATCGAGACCCCATATTACATTCCAATATAGCATTAGCCTAGCAGGTAGCCTTATTATTTTGTTTTTGATATGCATGTGTTTATGCAAAACAACAACTCTAGTATTTCAGCATATCGGTGTACTGTGAATAAGGGACAAAATTCCTAACAATTTTATTTGGTAATGCATAATAGTATTGCATCTTGTATCTTTATAAAATATGTTAGGACAACGTATCTTGATGATAATTGAGTGAGCAAACACATTGTAGCACTGGGCTTGCCGTAATTAGTTGTATCTCTATTGAATAATATTGGAGACTCAAAATGTCAAGGCCAGTGCCTGGAAGCCGATGGAGAAGAAATATGAATTAAGACATCGCTGGTTCACTTAAACGACCAAGAAGGACTGCACATTTGGTGAGTGGTGTGGCATTGCTTTGCCATATTTTAGCAGACACAATTTTTATAATAGTTTTTCTTTTACTCCCTGCAGCTTGCCCGCATGAATGGAACCCAACCACCCCATCAGGACAGATCGACGCACCAGCCCCTTCAGGACAGATCACACCCGTCCAATCAGAACAGAAGGCATCACCCCCATCAGGACAGATCGACGCACCAGCCCCTTCAGGACAGATCACACCCGTCCAATCAGAACAGAAGGCATCACCCCCATCAGGACAGATCACACCCGTCCAATCAGAACAGAAGGCATCACCCCCATCAGGACAGATCACACCCGTCCAATCAGAACAGAAGGCATCACCCCAATCAGGACAGAACACACCCGTCCAATCAGAACAGAAGGCATCACCCCCATCAGGACAGATCACACCCGTCCAATCAGAACAGAAGGCATCACCCCCATCAGGACAGATCACACCCGTCCAATCAGAACAGAAGGCATCACCCCCATCAGGACAGATCACACCCGTCCAATCAGAACAGAAGGCATCACCCCCATCAGGACAGATCACACCCGTCCAATCAGAACAGAAGGCATCACCCCCATCAGGACAGATCACACCCGTCCAATCAGAACAGAAGGCATCACCCCCATCAGGACAGAACACACCCGTCCAATCAGGACAGCACGACAGATGAACATTATTTAAGTTATACATTCTTATTCCACTTCCTATGTTTTATAGTAGCACCCTCTTGTACTAGAAACATATTTGCATAAACATCTAATTTGATTTTACCACTTCTGTGTGGTGTATTATCTTGCAAAGTTTTTTTGAGACCCATGTGTACATTTCAGTGACAGTGCAACACAATGTTTTCTCAAGCATGGTTTTCAGGAAAAACTTTAGATTTTGTTGGAAGAAGAAAGATCTTTCTTCAAAGAAGTTTGCAGACAGCATGTAGATGGGGGGGGGGTGTCCTCTTTGTGAACCTAGAAACATGGAACACATATGGGGTACCTATTTTCAGTGTGGCCTTTTTATTTTAGCATTAATTAATTGAGCTTTATTGAACGCACAAAAAGAGAACATTTAAGATTTTTGCTGGTCTTTAGTATGGGGACTCAAAAACATCTATGGTTGCATTTCTTAGACCACTATGTAACACACTGAGTAAACTTCAAGAGGATGCAATTCATGTGCAACCGGCAGAGGACTCGTTTTTGTGCAAAGTGCTCACCACTGTTGGCACATGTGACTTGCCTGCCAAAGCAATAGTACTAAATACAGTGCAGTTCAATGGGAACTTTGGATGTTCGAAATGCGAGCAGACTGGAAAGACTGTGAAGACAGGGCAAAGGGAGCATGTTCATGCATTTCCATTAGAAGAAATGGATCCAAAAAGGGCCACCTCGCACGCATTAAATATTTTCTGATGATGCTAAAATGGCCTATGAAGGTGTGAAGGGTCCCTGCTGTCTTAGCCAATTTAAAAGTTATGACCTAATCCAAAGCACTGTTATAGACGACGTGCACTCAGCTCTGTTGGGAGTGATGCGCCTTCTGACGCTTCCATGGTTTTCCACTTTTCTCAACAGCATGTCAAAAGAAACAAAAGAAATAGACAAGTGACTGCAAGATATCCAACCATCATCCTTGACACGATATCCTCGATCAGTAGCATCTCGCAGGATGTTTTTAAGGCATCAGAATATCAGGCTCTTTTAACCTTTTTTGGACCTGTTGTTTTTCGTGTTTCGTGATGTTCTTGGAATGCTTTACTACAATCACTTCCTCCTTCTAAGTGAAGCTATTTTCATTATTCTGATGGACTTCATATCAATACAACAGATTGATCATGCAGAGAAACTGCTATGGAACTTTTTTCTCTATGGTGAGTGTGACCAAACTGCCAGTATTCACCTTTTTGTGCACCAAGCAGACAGCGTCAGAGTCCTTGGCCCATTATGGACTCATTCATGTTTCCATTTTGAAGATAAAAATGGCTATTTGTTAAGGCTCATATATGGTACTCAAAATATACCCATGCAAATGGTCCATGCAGTCAAACTAATGCAGTCTATCCCTGCTATTTTGCAAATCATAAAGCCAGCTAATGCCATAGCTGGCTTTTACGCACGGATGACCAACGACCATAGTTTTTGTGACGAAAACAATGATAAGTCAAGAACAAACATAATTGGAGGCAAGGCACCTCTCTGCAATAGAAAAACATGCTGGTCTCCACATTAATTCACCATATTCAGTGAAGGCATTTTTACAGGGTACAAGTTAAGAGAACTCTTCTCACATCAAGGCATTATGGGAAAGGAAAAAGAAGGAACAATTTTACCGTTTTTTTTCTAATGTAGCACAACTGAAGTATGGATTCTTCTTTAACTCTGATGAATTAGGTGACAAATGGGCATTTATTAGCGAGTATGAAAGTGCAGGTTTTTCTTTGCTGCATGACACTGTAACATGTGATACATGCTTTCATGTGTTGCCGCCATTGGAAACTCCTGTCAACACATTTGTAATTGCCTTTGAGCATGTTTTGGGCAAAGTTGCTTTCCTTGACTTGACATCTATGCCCGGTATTTTGTTTGCAGCATATTTCCCAAACACACTTGAGAAGGACTAGGTATACTCAACAATAACTTGTGTTGGAACAATATGAATGTGTATTGAATGATGAATTAATGGAAATAAATCATATCTGCTCCACTTTTGTGATTATTTTACACTTCAGCACCGCTTTGAGATCATGTAGAGATATGTCTGAGATGACATTTGCACGAATTGATCAGACCTGTAATAATTATTCTCGTATATAGTTCAGAGAACTCATACAGTGATCACTGTGAGACAGATCCATGTCTACTTCTCAGGAGTGACAATTGAGATGTATGAGAAAATGCACAACATCTCACTTTAGTATTGACTAGTGTTCTTTTGTATAGGAGATGGACACAGGTTATAAAGGAGATCTCATCTTGGATTATGCTTTCCTATGGGCGGGACTATGGATGTCTGCTTGAAACATGTAGGTTTTACAGACTCGGTCAGAGGGAGGTTGAAAATGTCAGTGAAGACATCAGCCAGTTGGTAAGCTGTACAGTTTCATACCTTACAGAAGCACATTGTATATCTACAGTATTCTTCAGTCCATGTTCTCTAATACATGTGAAACCTGTATTCCTTTCAGAGGGCCATACAAGGAGTCCCGTAAGTCCTGCAATATGACTCAAGACCAGCCATGTGTAGCTATGTTTCTTTGCTTCACAAATCCACTAGTTTCATTCAAACATTTGAATACAATACCCCAATAAACCTGACTACCATTTTGTTTCCTGAGGCAATAAACAGAGGAGAGATTTTAATTAGTGCGTCTACAGAGGTCCATATTGAGTCCAGAGAGGTTGTACTAGTTTGCTTTGTAATCACACAGGACCCGGCTACACACTCTCAGGGAAAGTCCTTAATATCAAGACAATTTTGAGATCATTTACCTGCAAGGGAAGTAAACAATTTAGTGCCGGCTTTTATCGACTGCAGCAAAATTGCTTATTGTGCAGGATGAAATGTAACTTGAGTAAAGTCCATTAAAGGTCCAATGCAGCAGTTTTTTTTCTCAAAATCAACTCATTTCTGGGATATAATTAAGTACCGTACTGTGATTGTTTTCCAATTGTAATGATACAAAAAGAAACAAAAATAGATTCTTAGCATATAACAATCTCTCAAGCAAGAATTTTGTTAAGACCGTCTGGGAGTGGTCTAAGTGAGGAGAGGAAAAAGGAAAACGATATGTTATTGGCAGAGGTTTGGAACTCTCTTATTGGTCTATTAACTAAATAACCGCCTGGTGATGCCAAAACTCCATCCTACCAAAACAGGCTGAAATTTCAGGCGGTCTTTTTAAACAGCCCTTACAATTTTCACAATTTCACCGTGTTATTCCAACATCAGTGTGGAACGTCATATACAATACAGGGAATTCAAATGTTTAACTGCACTGAGCCTTTAAAAGAGTGTGCAGAAGGGAGACACCCCCCCCCCTTCTCTTGTTTATTTTATTACTTTTCATCCCAGAAATCCTCTGTGGCTGTTATTACCAATAATAATTCAGTTACTGTAGGAGAAGAGAGGCAACGGAGTCGACTAGGCGTTATTAAAAGAACCAGCCAAGATTGCACAACTTCCGTGCTCACGTGTGCACACACACACGCACCTAGGCAGAGACTGACCTTTTATGCTGAGGGGTCTGATGTGTTTCATGTGGCAATCCAGACAGCTGGCCATAGGGATCGCTTTACATGTATGTAATCTGCTCCACATGATAACGTGGACAAGGTTCTTTCCCTCTGGCTAAAACCATGAGGTTGGGGAAATATCTTTACCATGCTTGATTATATTTGACCAACCGGCTTGATTCCGTCCTATGTAGCAAAATTTGAAAGTGTTTTTAAAATGGAAAAAGGAGACTCAAAGCTAGAAAATGGTCTATCGTACTCTCGTGACTTAATTAATCTGATGACTAATTTTTGTAATCCATTAACTATGTTTAATTGTTACCCAATTAAATTAATCATGTAACAATTAACTCATTTGGAATTTTGGGATACATGGAAGAGTTTGTTTAAAGAGTCACCATCGCCCGAATTCAACTGTTAATCGTTACCTCTAATCATATCCCAATTCTGAACGTCGTAACCTCATGCATCTGCAAAAACCCCATGTTACTCATGATTCAGTACCACAATAATTGGATTGATTATTTACTAGCTAATTAAAATGATTAAACAGGATACCATACACACATAATACAGGTCCCTAGAGTACTTACAAAATATGGCAGCTTATACACAACAAATAAAGAGGGGTGGGGAGGAGAGAGAGAGGACACTTATCGACTGTCCTCACATCAATCACATTTATTTATAAAGCCCTTTTTACATCAGCCGATGTCACAGAGTGCTATACAGAAACCAAGCCTAAAAACCCAAACAGCAAGCCCTGTGGCTAGGAAAAACTCCCTAGAAGGGCAGAAACCTAGGAAGAAAGCTAGAGAGGAACCAGGCTCTGAGAGGTGGCCAGTCCTCTTCTGGAAAGGCGGGGTGGAGATTATGACAGTACATGGTCAAGATGTTCAAACGTTCATAGATGACCAGCAGGGTCAAATAATAAGAATTACAGTGGTTGTAGAGGGTAAAACAGGTCAGCACCTCAGGAGCAAATGTCAGTTGGCTTTTCAGAGTTTGAAATAGCAGGCGCGGTGTAGAGAGAGTCAGAAACAGCAGGTCCTGGACAAGATAGCACGTCTGGTGAACAGGTCAGGGTTCCATAGCCGCAGGCCGAACAGTTGAGACTGGAGCAGCAGCACGACCAGGTGGACTGGGGACAGCAAGGAGTCATCAGGCCAGGTAGTCTTGGGGCATGGTCCTTGGGCACAGGTCATCCGAGAGAAGAGAGAGAGAATTAGAGGGAGCATACTTAAATTCACACAAGACACTGGGTAAGACAGGAGAAATACTCCAGATATACCAGACTCAACCTAGCCCCTGACAAACTATTGCAGCATAAATGGCATATATTATTATTATTATATATTATACTGGAGGCTGAGACAGGAGAGGCTGGAAGACACTGTGGCCCTGTCTGATGATAGACCCGGACAGGGCCAACCAGGCAGGATATAACCCCACACACTTTGCCAAGGCACAGCCCTCACACCACTAGAAGGATATCTTCCAACCATAAACTGACCTCACTGAGACAAGGCTGAGTATAGCCCACGAAGATATCCCTCACGGCATAAACCCGAGGGGGCGCCAAACCGGACAGGAAGATCCATCAGTGACTCAACCTACTCAAGTGACGCACCCGTCCTAAGGAAGGCATGGAAGAGCACCAGTAAGCCAGTGACTCAGCCTCGTAATAGGGTTAGAGGCAGAGAATCCCAGTAGAGAGAGGGGAACCAGCCAGGCAGAGACAGCAAGGGCGGTTCGTCGCTTCAGTGCCTTTTCGGTCACCTTCATACACCTGGGCCAGACTACACTCAATCATAGGACCTAATGAAGAGAGGAGTCTTCAATAAAGACTTAAAGATCGAGATGATGTCTCTGTCCCGAAGCAAGAACCAATTAGCATGGAGCTAGCCTTTGCTAGGCCCATTTCCCGGCAAGACGAAGACGTCTATCAGCCACTCCTTGGGCTTCATGACCTATTCTGCCAATTGGCCTGGACCCCTTTTACTGCCGACAGGAGCCCCGCCGATCCATCAAGACTGGACTACCGACGTAATCTGCCCGAGGGGGTTTTTCAACTGGCTCCTCCGTTGCAATGTCCCCTGAATGCCCATCTGCTAGCCACGTCCCGCTAACTGTCTGGAGAATATCGGACTGTTAGCTGAAGAGGCCCATCGGTCCAGACCCTTTTACCACACGGAGCCCTGCTGATCCACGATGACTGGACTGCCGACGTAACAGCACAAGGGGGCTACAACAGACTTCTTACTTCACGACGTCCCTCTAAGACCCTGCTGATAATTTGTTAGCCCCGGACTGCTAGCTGTCTGAATCGCCATGTCTCCAGCCCGCCAAGCTACTCACTGGACCCCTATGATCGCTCGACTATGCATGCCTCTCCCTAATGTCAATATACCTTGTCCACTTCTGTTTTGGTTTGTGATTGCCTTATTTGACTATAGAACCTCTAGCCCTGCTCAACACGCCTTAGCTAACCCTTTAGTTCCACCTCCTACACATGCGGTAACCTCACCTGGTTTAAGACATCTAGAAATGCAAATGCGCTACGCTAAATGCTAATAGTACTAGTTAAAACTCAAACGTTCATTAAAATACACATGCAGGGTATTGAATTAAAGCTACACTCGTTGTGAATCCAGGCAACAAGTCAGATTTTTAAAATGCTTTTCGGCGAAAGCATGAGAAGCTATTATCTGATAGCATGTAACAAAATGTAAACAAAATAATTGGCATAGTCGTCGCTACACAAACCGCACAAATAAAATATAAAACATTCATTACCTTTGACCATCTTCTTTGTTGGCACTCCTAGATGTCCCATAATCACTATTGGGTATTTTTTTTGATCAAATCGGTCCATATATAGCCTAGATATCGATCTATGAAGACTGTGTGATAAACGGAAAAAAATAGCGTCTTATAACGTAACGTCATTTTTTTAAATTAAAAAAGTCGATGATAAACTTTCACAAAACACTTCGAAATACTTTTGTAATGCAACTTTAGGTATTATTAAACGTTAATAAGCGATCAAATTGATCACGAGGCGAAGTATATTCTTTAGCTGTCCGTCTGGAAATAATGTCCGGGTAAACGTCAACCAAAATATCCGGTCGGAGACCTGAAGAAATGCACTGCCTTGCGTCTGTTTGACCAAGAAACAAATAGTAGGCAAATGACAAGACTCTAGACTACGTGTGGAAGCTGTAGGTATTGCAACCTCAGCCCCATTAAATGTGGTTCACCTTTATCAATGGGTTCAAGTCGCGCATGGATATATTTGTCCATTTTCAGTGATCAGATTTTCCTGCACTTTTAGATGAAATGCACGTTCTGTTATAGTCACAGCCGTGATTTAACCAGTTTTATAAACGTCTGAGTGTTTTCTATCCACACATACTAATCATATGCATATACTATATTCCTGGAATGAGCAGCAGGGCGCTGAAATGTTGCACAATTTTTAACAGAATGTTAGAAAAAGTAGGGGGTAGGAGTAACAGGTTAAATTATGTTTCTAGAGACAATATATCTCTCATCATCACTCAATGCATAGTTTTACCTCCACTGTATTCACATCCTACCATACCTTTGTCGGTATATAATGCCTTGAATCTATTCTACCTTGCCCAGAAACCTGCTCCTTTTACTCTCTGTTCTGAATGTACCAGACGACCAGTTCTTATAGACTTTAGCTATACCCTTATCCTATTCCTCCTCTGATGATGTAGAGGTTAACTTCTTCGAGATAGGGGGCGCTCTTTTAATTTTTGGATAAAAAAACGTTCATTTTAAACAAGATATTTTGTCATGAAAAGATGCTCGACTATGCATGTAATTGACAGCTTTGGAAAGAAAAAACTCTGATGTTACTTAGATATTATCTGTGAGTGCCCCAGAACTAATGCTACAGGCGAAACCAAGATGAAATTTCATACTGGAAATGCCCCAGATTCTGAAGGCGCTGTGTTCCAATGTCTCCTTATATGGCTGTGAATGCGCCAGGAATGAGCCTGCCCTTTCTGTCGTTTCCCCAAGGTGTCTGCAGCATTGTGACGTATTTGTAGGCATATCATTGGAAGATTGACCATAAGAGACTACATTTACCAGGTGTCCGCCCGGTGTCCTGCGTCGAAATTATTGCGTAATCTCTAGGTCCATGCGCGTTCCATTTCTTCAGAGGAGAAACTAAATTGCCACGAATGATTTATCATCGATAGATATGTGAAAAACACCTTGAGGATTGATTCTAAACAACGTTTGCCATGTTTCCGTCGATATTATGGAGTTAATTTGGAAAAAGGTTCGCGTTTTAATGACTGAATTTTCGGGGGGTTTTCTCAGCCAAACGTGATGAACAAAACGGAGCGATTTCTCCTACACAAATAATATTTTTGTAAAAACTGAACATTTGCTATCTAACTGAGAGTCTCCTCATTGAAAACATCTGAAGTTCTTCAAAGGTAAATTATTTTATTTGAATGCTTTTCTTGTTTTTGTGAAAATGTTGCATGCTGAATGCCTGGTTATTTTTTATTTTTTTACATTTTATTTCACCTTTATTTAACCAGGTAGGCTAGTTGAGAACAGGTTCTCATTTGCAACTGCGACCTGGTCAAGATAAAGCATAGCAGTGTGAACAGACAACACAGAGTTACACATGGAATAAACAATTAACAAGTCAGTAACAGAGAAAAAATGGGAGTCTATATACAATGTCTGCAAAAGGCATGAGGAGGTAGGCGAATAATTACAATATTGCAGATTAACACTGGAGTGATATATGATCAGATGATCATGTACAGGTAGAGATATTGGTGTGCAAAAGAGCAGAAAAGTAAATAAATAAAAACTGTGGGGATGAGGTAGGTGAAAATGGGTGTGCTATTTACCAATAGATTATGTACAGCTGCAGCGATCGGTTAGCTGCTCAGCAAGCTGATGTTTGAAGTTGGTGAGGGAGATAAAAGTCTCCAACTTCAGCGATTTTTGTAATTCGTTCCAGTCACAGGCAGCAGAGTACTGGAACGAAAGGCGGCCGAATGAGGTGTTGGCTTTAGGGATGATCAATGAGATACACCTGCTGGAGCGCGTGCTATGGATGGGTGTTGCCATCGTGACCAGTGAGCTGAGATAAGGCGGAGCTTTGCCTAGCATGGACTTGTAGATGGCCTGGAGCCAGTGGGTCTGGCGACGAATATGTAGCGAGGGCCAGCCGACTAGAGCATACAAGTCGCAGTGGTGGGTAGTATAAGGTGCTTTAGTGACAAAACGGATGGCACTGTGATAAACTGCATCCAGTTTGCTGAGAAGAGTGTTGGAAGCAATTTTGTAGATGACGTCGCCGAAGTCGAGGATCGGTAGGATAGTCAGTTTTACTAGGGTAAGCTTGGCAGCGTGAGTGAAGGAGGCTTTGTTGCGGAATAGAAAGCCGATTCTTGATTTCATTTTCGATTGGAGATGTTTGATATGGGTCTGGAAGGAGAGTTTGCAGTCTAGCCAGACACCTAGGTACTTATAGGTGTCCACATATTCAAGGTCGGAACCATCCAGTGTGGTGATGCTAGTCGGGCATGCGGGTGCAGGCAGCGATCGGTTGAAAAGCATGCATTTGGTTTTACTAGCGTTTAAGAGCAGTTGGAGGCCACGGAAGGAGTGTTGTATGGCATTGAAGCTCGATTGGAGGTTAGATAGCACAGTGTCCAATGACGGGCCGAAAGTGTATACAATGGTGTCGTCTGCGTAGAGGTGGATCAGGGAATCGCCCGCAGCAAGAGCAACATCATTGATATATACAGAGAAAAGAGTCGGCCCGAGAATTGAACCCTGTGGCACCCCCATAGAGACTGCCAGAGGACCGGACAACATGCCCTCCGATTTGACACACTGAACTCTGTCTGCAAAGTAATTGGTGAACCAGGCAAGGCAGTCATCCGAAAAACTGAGGCTACTGAGTCTGCCGATAAGAATATGGTGATTGACAGAGTCGAAAGCCTTGGCAAGGTCGATGAAGACGGCTGCACAGTACTGTCTTTTATCGATGGCGGTTATGATGTCGTTTAGTACCTTGAGTGTGGCTGAGGTGCACCCGTGACCGGCTCGGAACCCAGATTGCATAGCGGAGAAGGTACGGTGGGATTCAAGATGGTCAGTGACCTGTTTGTTGACTTGGCTTTCGAAGACGTTAGATAGGCAGTGCAGGATGGATATAGGTCTGTAACAGTTTGGGTCCAGGGTGTCTCCCCCTTTGAAGAGGGTGATGACTGCGGCAGCTTTCCAATCCTTGGGGATCTCAGACGATATGAAAGAGAGGTTGAACAGGCTGGTAATAGGGGTTGCGACAATGGCGGCGGATAGTTTCAGAAATGGAGGGTCCAGATTGTCAAGCCCAGCTGATTTATACGGGTCCAGGTTTTGCAGCTCTTTCAGAACATCTGCTATCTGGATTTGGGTAAAGGAGAACCTGGAGAGGCTTGGGCGAGGAGCTGCGGGGGGGGCAGAGCTGTTGGCCGAGGTAGGAGTAGCCAGGCGGAAGGCATGGCCAGCCGTTGAGAAATGCTTGTTGAAGTTTTCGATAATCATGGATATTCGGTGGTGACAGTGTTCCCTAGCCTCAGTGCAGTGGGCAGCTGGGAGGAGGTGCTCTTGTTCTCCATGGACTTCACAGTGTCCCAGAACTTTTTGGAGTTGGAGCTACAGGATGCAAACTTCTGCCTGAAGAAGCTGGCCTTAGCTTTCCTGACTGACTGTGTGTATTGGTTCCTGACTTCCCTGAACAGTTGCATATCGCGGGGACTGTTCGATGCTATTGCAGTCCGCCACAGGATATTTTTGTGCTCTTCGAGGGCAGTCAGGTCTGGAGTGAACCAAGGGCTGTATCTGTTCTTAGTTCTGCATTTTTTGAACGGAGCATGCTTATCTAAAATGGTGAGGAAGTTACTCTTAAAGAATGACCAGGCATCCTCAACTGACGGGATGAGGTCAATGTCCTTCCAGTATACCCGGGCCAGGTCGATTAGAAAGGCCTGCTCACAGAAGTGTTTTAGGGAGCGTTTGACAGTGATGAGGGGTGGTCGTTTGACTGCGTCACCGTAGCGGATACAGGCAATGAGGCAGTGGTCGCTGAGATCCTGGTTGAAGACAGCGGAGGTGTATTTGGAGGGCCAGTTGGTCAAGATGACGTCTATGAGGGTGCCCTTGCTTACAGAGTTAGGGTTGTACCTGGTGGGTTCCTTGATGATTTGTGTGAGATTGAGGGCATCTAGCTTAGATTGTAGGACTGCCGGGGTGTTAAGCATATCCCAGTTTAGGTCACCTAACAGAACAAACTCTGAAGCTAGATGGGGGCAATCAATTCACAAATGGTGTCCAGGGCACACCTGGGAGCTGAGGGGGTCGGTAGCAGGCGGCAACAGTGAGAGACTTATTTCTGGAGAGAGTAATTTTCAGAATTAGTAGTTCGAACTGTTTGGGTATGGACCTGGAAAGTATGACATTACTTTGCAGGCTATCTCTGCAGTAGACTGCAACTCCTCCCCCTTTAGCGGTTCTATCTTGACGGAAGATGTTATAGTTGGGTATGGAAATCTCTGAATTTTTGGTGGCCTTCCTGAGCCAGGATTCAGACACGGCAAGGACATCAGGGTTAGCAGAGTGTGCTAAAGCAGTGAGTAAAACAAACTTAGGGAGGAGGCTTCTGATGTTGACATGCATGAAACCAAGGCTTTTTCGATCACAGAAGTCAACAAATGAGAGTGCCTGGGGACATGCAGGGCCTGGGTTTACCTCCACATCACCCACGGAACAGAGAAGGAGTAGTATGAGGGTGCGGCTAAGGGCTATCAAAACTGGTCGCCTAGAGCGTTGGGACAGAGAATAAGAGGAGCAGGTTTCTGGGCATGGTAGAATATATTCAGGGCATAATGCGCAGACAGGGGTATGGTGGGGTGCGGGTATGGCGGAGGTAAGCCCAGGCACTGGGTGATGATGAGAGAGGTTTTATCTCTGGACATGCTGGTTGTAATGGGTGAGGTCACCGCATATGTGGGAGGTGGGACAAAGGAGGTATCAGGGGTATGAGGAGTGGGACTAGGGGCTCCATAGTGAACTAAAACAATGATACCTAACCTGAGCAACAGTATACAAGGCATATTGACATTTGAGAGAGACATACAGCGAGGCATACAGTAATCACAGGTGTTGAATTGGGAAAGCTAGCTAAAACAGTGGGTGAGACAACAGCTAATCAGCTAGCATAACAACAGCAGGTAAAATGGCATTGACGAGGCAACGGGGCCGACAGATAAAACAAACAAGCAGAATGGAGTACCGTGATTAATGGACAGTCCAGCGTGCATCAGCTATGTAGCCAAGTGATCAGAGTCCAGGGGGCAGCGGTGGATGGGGCAGGGGGGCTGGACTGGCGAGTGTTATCCAGGTTAAAAAAATAACAATGACTAAGTAGCTTGTAGCTAGCTGGTTAGCTTCTGGAGGTTCTTGAGTGTGTTCTAAAAATAAAGATAATAGCGATTCCGTATAACATTGGGTGAGGCAGGTTTCCGGAAGGTATAAACAATTTTTTTTTTAAATCGGGAAGAGATAGAAAGTACATATGGGCCACTGCGTTTTTGGGACGCGGCGATGCAGACGGTTAGCAGGCCTGTGCTAACAAGCTAACAGATTAGCAGGCCGGGGTAAACAAGGGAGTAGTTAGCGGACCTGGGCTAAACAAGCTAAACAAGCTAGCAGTTAGCATGCCGAATTAGCAAGCAAGGAGATAGCGAGGGCTAGAGAGTTAGCCTTTGGAGGACGTTGCGATGGGGTGAGTCTGTTTATTCCTCTTCATGCAGTGATATCGATAGACCGGTCGTAGGTCCAGGTATTGTAGCCCAGGAGCTCTGGCCGGGCTAGCTTCAAGCTATGTGGGTGGAAACGCTAGCCAGGAGTAATCAACCAGGGTTGCTGTTTAGCTCGATAGCTAGTTGTGAAGATCCAGCTGAAGAATGTTCCGTTTGTGGTGGGAATCCGGGGGTAAAAAATTAAATAGGTCCGTTATGCTCTGGTTAGCGTCGCGTTGTTCGAACTGGCGAGAGCTTTCCGAGCTAAAGGTTAGCTGATGACCGGTTAGCTGAAGACCACTAGCATAGCTGGCTAGCTTCAGTTGAAGGGTTCCGGTTTCGAAGTAAATATAAATACTTTAGGAAAAGTAGCTACATTGGCGGGTTGCAGAAGAGTATTTGGAAGCTTAGGTTTAGCAAAATGTTTTTAAAGATATGCGAAGAAAAAATATCTAAAATATCTAAAACGAAAAAGAGACGATATTTACAGAGAGACGATACGACAGGACGATTTACTGCTACGCCATCTTGGATTAGTTATGCTTTAAAAGTGTTTTCCTCGCCATCTTATATAAGCATGTCCCATTCAGAAAATGTTGAACCAGGAACAGATAAAGCCATTGGTTCACTCCAGATCTGACTGCCCTTGACCAGCACAAAAACATCCTGTGAAGTACTGCATTAGCATTGAATAGCCCCCGCGATATGCAACTTTTCAGGGAAGTTATGAACCAATGCACACATGCTGTTAGGAAAGCCAAGGCTAGCTTTTCAAACAGGAATGTACATCCTGTAGCACAAACTCCAAAATGTTCTGGGACACTGTAAAGTCCATGGAGAATAAGAGCACCTCCTCCCAGCTGCCCAATGCACTAGGAAACTCCGTCACCACCGATAAATCCACGATAATTGAGAATTTCAATAAGCATTTTTAGACAGCTGGCCATGCTTGCCACCTGGCTACCCTGGTCAACAGGCCTGAACCCCCCACAGAAACTTGCCCAAGCATCCATTTCTCCTTCACCCAAATCCATATAGCGGATGTTCTGAAAGATCTGCAAAATCTGGACCCCTACAAATCAGCCTGGGCTAGACAGTCAGGGCCCTCCCTTTCTAAAATGATCCGCCTAAATTGTTGTAACCCCTACTACGAGCCTGTTCAACCTCTTTTGTGTCGTCTGATATCCCCAAAGATTGGAACGCTACCTGGCTATGGCCGATTTACTGCCTTACCCCCCTTATCCTTCCTCATTTTCACACTGTATATAGACTTTTTCTATTGTATTATTGATTGTGTTTGTTTATTCCATGTGTAACTCTGTTGTTGTTGTTGCACTGCTTTGCTTTATCTTGGCCAGGTCACAGTTGTAAATAAGAACTTGTTATAAACTAGCCTACCTGGTTAAATAGGGCTGACATTTAAGAAAAGTACAAATCAATTAAAACGCAGTCATTTTTCTGTAAATTAAAACGCAGTCATTTTTCTGTAAATTAAAATTTGCTATCGTAAATGTTTGCAACACCTCCACCTTTACGGGATGCGCAGAATATATGGTCACTAGTGTAACCAGGAGGAGAGGCCTCATTTAACAGAGTAAAATCAGGTTTAAGCCATGTTTCAGTCAGGCCAATCACATCAAGATTATGATCAGTGATTAGTTAATTGACTATATGGTCAGAACGTGACCGCACAACCTAAACATATAGGGGAGGGCCTGGGTGGGCATCTGTCTGCGGTGGCGGCTCTGGCCTAGTAATCCTAACAAGGGGTGGCACCGGACTGAGGGGCAGCTCGGGACTGAGGGGCAGCTCGGGACTGAGGGGCAGCTCCGGACTGAGGGGCAGCTCCGGACTGAGGGGCAGCTCCGGACTGAGGGGCAGCTCCGGACTGAGGGGCAGCTCCGGACTGGCTGACGACTCTAGCGAATCCTTGCTGAATGGCGGCTCTGGCGGATCCTGGCTGACTGGCGGCTCCTGGCTGACTGGCGTCTCCTGGCTGACTGGCGGCTCCTGGCTGACTGGCGGCTCTGGCGGATCCTGGCTGACTGGCGGCTCTGGAAGATCCTGGCTGACTGGCGGCTCTGGCGGCTCCTGGCTGACTGGCGGATCCTGGCTGACTGGCGGCTCTGGCAGATCCTGGCTGACCAGCGGCTCCGGAGGACCCTGGCTGACTGGCGGCTCTGGCGGATCCTGGCGGCTCTAGCAGATCCTGGCTGACTGGCGGCTCTGGCAGATCCTGGCTGACCGCCAGCTCCGGAGGACCCTGGCTGACCGGCGGCTCCGGCGGCTCCCTGTAGACTGGCGGCTCTGGCGGCTCCCTGCAGACTGGCGGCTCCTGGCTGACTGGCGGCTCTGGCGGATCCTGGCTGACTGGCGGCTCTGGAAGATCCTGGCTGACTGGCGGCTCTGGCGGCTCCTGGCTGACTGGCGGATCCTGGCTGACTGGCGGCTCTGGCGGATCCTGGCTGACTGGCGGCTCCTGGCTGACTGGCGGATCCTGGCTGACTGGCGGCTCTGGCAGATCCTGGCTGACCGGCGGCTCTGGCGGATCCTGGCGGCTCTAGCAGATCCTGGCTGACTGGCGGCTCTGGCAGATCCTGGCTGACCAGCGGCTCCGGAGGACCCTGGCTGACCAGCGGCTCCCTGCAGACTGGCGGCTCTGGCGGCTCCCTGCAGACTGGCGGCTAAGGCGGCTCCCTGCAGACTGGCGGCTCCGGCGGAACTCTGCAGACTGACGGCTCTGGCGGCTCCCTGCAGACTGACGGCTCTGGCGGCTCCCTGCAGACTGGGGGCTCTGGCGGCTCATGAAAGACGGGAGACTCAAGCTGCTATGGACAGCCGGGAGACTCTAGCTGCTCTGGACAGCCGGGAGACTCTAGCTGCTCTGGACAGCCGGGAGACTCTAGCTGCTCTGGAAAGCCGGGAGACTCTAGCTGCTCTGGACAGCCGGGAGACTCTAGCTGCTCTGGACAGCCGGGAGACTCTAGCTGCTCTGGACAGCCGGGAGACTCTAGGAGCTCTGGACAGCCGGGAGACTCTAGGAGCTCTGGACAGACGGGAGACTCTAATGGCGCTGGGCAGACGGGCAGCTCAGGCGGCGCTGGGCAGACTGGAGACTCCGGCAGCGCTGGAGAGGAGGAAGGCTCCGCCAGCGCTGGACAGGCGGGAGCACCTGTAGGGATGATACGGAGAGACAGCCTGCTGCGGGGGGCTACCACAGGAGGGCTGGTGCGTGGAGGTGGTACTGGATAGACCGGACCGTGCAGGCACACTGGAGCTATTGAGCACCGAGCCTGCTCAATCTTACCTGGTTGAATGCTCCCGGTCGCCCTGCCAGTGCGGCAAGGTGGACTAGCCCGCACTGGGCTGTGCAGGAGAACCGGGGACACCATGCGCAAGGCTGGTGCCATGTACGCCGGCCCAAGGAGACGCACTGGAGACCAGATGCGTAGAGCTGGCTTCATGGCACCTGGCTCGATGCCCACTCTAGCCCAACCGATCCGAGGAGCTGGTATGTACCGCACCGGGCTATGTGCCCTCACTGGGGACACTGTGCGCTCCACAGCAGAACACAGTGCCTGCCCGGTATCTCTCGCCCTCCAGTAAGATCAGGGAGTTGGCGCAGGTCTCCTACCTGGCTTCGGCACACTTCCTGTGCCCCCCCCCCCAAGAAATTTTGGGGCTGACTCCCGGGCTTCCATCCACGCCGCCGTGCTGCCTCCTCATACCAGCGCCTCTCTGCCTTCGCTGCCTCCAGCTCTTCTTTAGGGCGGCGATAATCTCCTGGCTGTGCCCAGGGTCCTTTCCCGTCTAGGATCTCTTATCAAGTCCATTTTTCCAACCAGTGCTGCCTCTCTTGCGGTTGCTGCTGCTGCTGCCTCTCCTGCTGTTGCTGCTTTTCACCACGCCACTTGGTCCTGTTGTGGTGGGTGGTTCTGTAACGGCTTTCTTCCTGGGAAGGAGAGGAGGACCAAAATTCAGCGTGGTTGAAGTTCATGGTTCTTTAATAAGAGACACTTAACATGAACAAACTACAAAACAATAAACAGGGCTGTTTCGGTTTTGACACATCTGGTGCATAAAACACAAAGACAGGGAACAACCACCCACAAATCCCAACACAAAACAGGCTACCTAAATATGGTTCCCAATCAGAGACAATGACTAACACCTGCCTCTGATTGAGAACCATATCAGGCCAAACATAGAAATAGACAAACTAGAAACACAACATAGAATGCCCACCCAGCTCACGTCCTGACCAACACTAAAACAAGGAAAACACACAAGAACTATGGTCAGAACGTGACACTATAACTGCCTTGGAAGTGAGGGATCTAACATTAAGCAGCCCTATTTTGAGATGTGAGATGTCACAATCTCTTTCAAGTATGACAGGAATGGAGGAGGTCTTTATTCCAGTGAGATTACTAAAGTGAACACCACCATGTTTAGTTGAGCCCAACCTAGATCGAGGCACAGACAGTCTCAATGGGGATAGCTGAACTGACTACACTGACTGTGCTTGTGGCAGACTCCACTAAACTGGCAGGCTGGCTAACAGCCTGCTGCCTGGCTAACAGCCTGCACCCTCTCATTGTGGAGCTAGAGGAGTTAGAACCCTGTCTATGTTCATAGCTAAAATGAGAGCACCCTTCCAGCTAGGTTAGAGTCTGTCACTCCTCAGCAGGCCAGGCTTGTTCCCATTTGTGTGTGAGTCCCAGAAAGAGGGCCAATTATCTACAAATTAGTTACTCGATGTCAATCTTTCTAGCTGATTTACACGCTGAAGCTGTTGCTCTTGGTGACCTCTGACTGTTTCATCCTAACATTGTTGGTGCCGACGTGGATAACAATATCCCTTTACTTATCAGTTTTAGCCTTAGCCAGCACAATATTCAGGTTAGCCGTAATGTCAGTAGCCCTGCCCCCTTGTAAGCAGCATAGTATTATGGTCCTTCTTTGATTCACTTTTCTCAATATCTGACTAAGGGCAGCTAATCAGTGATTGTCTGGTTAGTGCACTTCTAGCCTACACCTCGTGTGGATTATTCAGGATCCAGACAACTTTACATGCACAGCAGCAACCTGGCAATGTTTTGGTCTGGTATGTTAATTCTTAGCCAGTCCTTTTATGAACTCGAAAAGGACTGTGCCATCACACTAACAAGCTCTTCTGACCTCACATGGGGCATGGCTACTTAATGTGCTAAGGATATGATTAGAAGTTATCTTATCACAACTAAAATCACATTCCTATCTTGTGAAACACATTCATATCACAGACAACATATTGGATGGAAACAGATAAAGGGGTATCCTTCCCAAATTACAGTATTTTCAATAGTGTTCTTCATCTCTTCACTGACCATTCCCTAAATTCTTTGTTAGAATTTGTGTTCCAATATCCACTATTTGGACATTGTTTTGGGCAGACAGTCTCTAGAGACAAGACAGTCCTTTAGCAAATACTGGAGGGTAAAGAGTGAAAGTTTCCCCTCTGAAGATTTACAGCAGGGTGTGAACGGTGATCATCCAGCAGCTCCCCCTCTCCTCTCTGTGGGAGAGAGAGAGGCCTGGTTACTGAGCTGACAAGGTAAAAATCTGTTGTTCTGACCTTGGACCAGGCAGTTAACCCACTGTTCCTAGGCCATCGTTGTAAATAAGAATTTGATCTTAGCTGACTTGCCTAGTTAAAAAGTTTTTTTATTTTTTATTTGGTGGGCTTGGACCATGTTGGTAACGTGGACACCAAGGAACTTGCAGCTCTCATCTGCTCCACCACAGCTCCATTGATGACAATGGGGGTGTGCGTGGCCCTCCTTTTGCTGTAGTCCACAATCATCTCCCTTCTCTTGATCACGTTGAGGGAGAGGTTGTTATCCTGGAACCAAACTGCCGGATCTCTCACCTCCTCCCTATAGGCTGTCTCATCGTTGTCTGTGATCAGGCCTACCACTTGACATCAGCAAACTTAATGGTGGTGTTGGAGTCGTGCTTGGCTATGGAGTCAGGGGTGAACAGGGAGTAGGGGGACAACCCTGAGGGGCCCCTGTATTGAGGATCAGCATGGCAGTGTTGTTACCCAACCTTACCACCTTGGAGGTCCAGGATCCAGTTGCAGAGGGAGGTGTGAAGTCCCAGGGTCCTTGAGGGCACTGTGGTGTTGAACGCTGAGCTGTAGTCAATGAATATAATTTTCACATAGGTGTTCCTTTTGTCCAGGTGGGAAAGGGCAGTGTGGAGTGCAATAAAGATTACATAATGTGTGGATCTGTGGGGTGGTATGGAAATCTTAGTTCTGTATTGATGCTTTGCCTTTATGGTTTGTCGGAGAGCATAGAGGGATTTCTTATATGCATCCAAGTTAGAGTCCCGCTCCTTGAAAGCTCTACCCTTTAACTCAGTGTGAATATTGCCTGTAACCTATGGCTTCTGATTGGGATATATACGTATGGTCACTGTGGGTACGACATCCTTGATTCACTTCTTGATGCAGCCAGTGATTGATGTGGTGTACTCCTCAATGCCAATGGAAGAATCCCGGAAAATATTTCAGTCTGCGCTAGCAAAACAGTCCTGTAACATTGAATCTGCTTCATCTTGCCACTTCCATATTGAGTGAGTCACTGGTAATTCCTGCATTAATTTTTGCTTGGAATCAGGAGGATAGAATTATGGTCAGTTTTGCCAAATGGAGGGGAAGGGAGTGCTTTGTATGCGTATCTGTGTGTGGAGTAAATATGTTTTTTTCCCCTCTGGTTGCACATGTAACATGCTGGTAGAAATGAGGTAAAACAGATTTAAGTTTCCCTGCATTAAAGCCCCCGGCCATTGAGAGTATCGGTTTGTGGTGGTAAATACAGCTACAAAGAATATAGATAAACATTCTTGGTAAAGATATGATAAATGGTCTGCCATTTATCATGAGATACTCTACCTCAGGCGAGCAAAACCTAGAGACATCCTTAACATTAGATTTGGACCAGCTGTTATTGACAAATAGAAAGGCCGCCAACCCTTTTTTTACCGGAGACAGCTGTTCTATCTTGCCGATGCACGGAGAACCCAGCCATCTATGTTATACAGGTTGTCGTTCAGACACAACTCAGTGAAACATAAGATATTACAGTTAATGTCCCATTGGTAGGATGGGCTTAAATCGGATCTCATCCAGTTTATTATCCAATGATTGCATGTTAGCTAATAGGACTGATGGTAGAGGTGGGTTGCCCACTCACCGTCTGATTTCTACAAGGCACCCTGACCTTTGACCCCTATAACTTCTTCATGCGAATGACGGATTTGGGTCTTGTCCAGGCTCTGAAGTAAATTCTTCACTTCTTACTCGTTAAAAAATTATCTTCTTCCTGTACAAGGTGAGTAATCCAAAAACAAAAAAAGGGGCAGCAATCTCCTCTGGTGCCATAATTTCCCAGCGTGCAATGAAAACGTCTTGAAAAATTAGAAACGTATAATACCTGAAAATGTAGCTACTCTTACCGTATTTATGGATGAACGCTTCTCCCTCTGTTATCGATGCCATGGTTGCCCTTAGTTTGAAGATGTCATCCAGAGTCAGGTGTTTTATACAACAGCCGTCTGTTCTCTTTTGGACTCTCTCCGCATTTGGCAAGCTCTGCTTCTACTGGGCATTCCACACTGTCCAAAACGGTAAACTTCTTCCATGACAACAGCACTGTCGATTGTCATTTCTTCCCCACCATTGTCATCAGAAGACCCAATGTCTGTTTCATTATTTTTTTTTTACCTAAATCAGGGATTTCCTCATTGTATGATTCATTTTCAGAGTCAGCATGGCTTGATCGTCCTCCAGAAAGTAGTCAATCACAACTTTTTTACAATGATCTTTGTCAATTAGAACTATTAACTTCAGGGCAACAATGTTGAGAGCAATATTAAAACTTTCAGTTCATGATATCTTTCAAAAAAAGCTGCGGTAGAGAGGATTATCCCACATACTGAGCAGCTCATGTTATAGAAAGAAGCACGCTAAATCAAATCAAATGTATTTATATAGCCCTTCGTACATCAGCTGATATCTCAAAGTGCTGTACAGAAACCCAGCCTAAAACCCCAAACAGCAAGCAATGCAGGTGTAGAAGCACGGTGGCTAGGAAAAACTCCCTAGAAAGGCCAAAACCTACGAAGAAACCTAGAGAGGAACCCAGGCTATGTGGAGTGGCCAGTCCTCTTCTGGCTGTGCCGGGTGGAGATTATAACAGAACATGGCCAAGATGTTCAAATGTTCATAAATGACCAGCATGGTCGAATAATAACAAGGCAGAACAGTTGAAACTGGAGCAGCAGCACAGTCAGGTGGACTAGGGACAGCAAGGAGTCATCATGTCAGGTCGTCCTGGGGCACGGTCCTTGGGCTCAGGTCCTCAGAGAGAGAGAAAGAAAGAGAGAATTAGAGAGAGCATATGTGGGGTGGCCAGTCATCTTCTGGCTGTGCCGGGTGGAGATTATAACAGAACATGGCCAAGATGTTCAAATGTTCATAAATGACCAGCATGGTCAAATACTAGTAAGGCAGAACAGTTGAAACTGGAGCAGCAGCATGGCTAGGTGGACTGGGGACAGCAAGGAGTCATCATGTCAGGTAGTCCTGGGGCATGGTCCTAGGGCTCAGGTCAGTTGAAACTGGAGCAGCAGCATGGCCAGGTGGACTGGGGACAGCAAGGAGTCATCATGTCAGGTAGTCCTGGGGCATGGTCCTAGGGCTCAGGTCCTCCGAGAGAGAGAAAGAAAGAAAGAAGGAGAGAATTAGAGAACGCACACTTAGATTCACACAGGACACCGAATAGGACAGGAGAAGTACTCCAGATATAACAAACTGACCCTAGCCCCCCGACACAAACTACTTCAGCATAAATACTGGAGGCTGAGACAGGAGGGGTCAGGAGACACTGTGGCCCCATCCGAGGACACCCCCGGACAGGGCCAAACAGGAAGGATATAACCGCTATAACGCTACATGGCAGACAATCCGAACATCTCTCACCATGTCCAGCCCATTAATTATCTCAGCCAATCATGGATGGCGGGAAAGTTCCTGTATTTTTCTGTGGCTAAACCAACTGGTCTCGTAATTTAGCAATGGTATTAGTATTTACAGATGACATATGTAATTAAGGCACATTAAAGTTCACAAGTTCCAGAACGCATTTCTGCCCAAATTCTTTTTAAATGCCTATCTTGTGAAGTAGTGATGTGCAACAAGTGTCTAGCTTATTGAAATGGTTCACATATGAGGATCTCTTTAGGAGAAAAGGCGTTACCATTATGACTCCTAACCCACTTGGTGCATCCTCCATTTTGATCTCCATTTGATCCATGAGATTAGCTTAAAAGATGATCTATTATATTCAGAAAATAGCTGAGTAACTGCTGTAGCAATGGAAATATATGTCCTCAAACATGGAGGAGGAGGAGGAGGAGAGATTAGGTGGGACAATTCTAGCCAATGAGAGGGCAGATACGCATGAGAACAACAGGCACAACTCTGATATGAAGTTGTTTTTTCAAATTTAAAGAAATTTCAGTGCATTCGTAACAACCTAACCATTACGAAACTTCAAATTTTGTTAACCCTCTCGCTTCACCTCTTCTATTCAATCAGATAAGCCTCACATAGAAAATTAGGAATTAAAAAATGTTGTTGACCTAATACAACATTTACCTTTTCGTAGACATATTTTGGGCGGTAAAAACCCTCTCACTTTGCCTCTTCCTCTTTTAGCTTCCATGCCAGGGAATGTTTGTTCACCTTAAGTGTATTTCCACAGGTGCTTCTGGAGATGCTGCTTATTAATTAATCCAATCTATTCATAAGTTTGTTTATTTCTCAGGGACCATGCACAATTTATACATAGCACAAGAGTTTGGTCATTTGCAAACTAATTTGCATCTGTGGTCCCCAGGCAGGAACATAGCTAGCTTGAAGATACATCATATATGGTCCTGTATTATCATGATAAAGAACCTACCCTGGAGTTTTGCTAAATTCCACCATATTGGGTCTAATCATTTGTACCGCATAACCCCTCAGACTGCAAGACCTAACTCACCATAACACAAAAAAAGTTATGTTAGGGTCATGACGTAATTATCTCCAACACTAGCCAAACACAGTCAACTATGTGCTACGAAGCATGTTTTCCTTTAATATTATGACCGTGTAAGTTACTGTTAGTTAGTGTTACTGTGTTTAGCTACTGTGTTGACTGTCTATGTCCATGCTCATCCTCTGTCTGGCTGCCCGAACAGTGCCATGACTGTGAGGGTAATTACATAAATATGAAACTGGGAGAGGATCTCTCTGACAGGAGCTGTCCATGGGGAGGCAGGGGGGGACAATGCTGCTAATGAATTGTGATGGATGGGGAATTCATAAGCACTCTACTGTGCGTACCAACCACCCAATGCTCAGGATGCTGCAAATTCCTGTACTACTATAGACAGACTCCTCATCGCCAAGTATTGAAAGTTTTGGGACGGGAAAATCAAACAGAACATTAATCTAACATCTAGTTGTTTAATCACATTCATATTTCAGGCAGGGGTTTGTTTTAAAATAATTAAAGCGCATCTGCTTTAATGGCTTATCCATGTGATGTACCTCTTATCAAGCCAAAACAACACATAAGCTACACAACAAAACTTGGAGCTCACTCACATACACAGGCATATACTACTTACAACATGGTAGACAAGTCTATGCATGGCATCGCTACCAGGCATTATGCAGCCAATTTGACTCTATAAGCTCCCTCTGTACAGTGCAGGCAGTTATGGCTAACACGAGTAATCGTGTTTCAACATGTCCTTACCTTATCCAGCGTGAAGGGTGGTGACCACATGCCTCACCGTATGAATGTACCGTATGAATGCACTGACCCAGTTAGGAGACAGAAACGCACTCCAACACAATACATACACACCTACTGATGATTTTACTGTGCTGTATTAGCCAACAGTGTTGGGGAAGCTACCCTGAAAATATAGTTTACCAAGGGTGTGAATGACATTTATAATAAGGGTTACAAGGAGAAAAATCGGGCCTATATTTTACTTCAGCCCTTACCTGAATGCTTAAGAAAGTAACCCTCCCCTATCCCCAAAATAATGACTAAAACAAAGTGGATAGCAGAGAACATGTCTACAGTTCACTCTCACTTCTTGGACAGACCAGAGCCTGTTCTTCATGCTGTAAGCATTACATGGCATCACAGGATTTTTTTATAGCGCACAGGGCTGCGGGCCATAAGGTTGAGGGTTCACAGACCACCGTGGAAAGAGCTCCTTTTTTTAGTAAAAGCATTGAATGAATCTATCATTCCATTTGCAGGTCCGCAAAAACAATATATGGTGTTTTCTAAATATTTCATGCAATTCTACTTTATATTACAATACAGCAGAATATTTTTTACCAGACACAAATTACCGAAGTTACAGGCTAAGAATGGATCGATGTGTTCCTCTTATCATATTTCTCCAACGCCAAATCAGTGTGTCTTGTTTGTATAAAAACTGTCCTTGTTTGCAAATAATTAAATATGTCATTAGGAATCTGAGCATGGTACTTTAATTAAAAAGTTAAGGCAACTTTTCCACCCCAGACAATAGGCCTACTGACACAGAAAAAAGTAAGCTGTAACTGCTGGCTACTCTTCTTCCATGGCTTAACCCAACTACGGAAGGTCACAAGTCTAATCTGGGTTTAAACATCTTCTATTGTACAGAACGTGAATAGCTTAATCAATTGATAGTGACAGAATTAGATTATGGTGCATTCGGAAAGTATTGAGACCCTTTGACTTTACACATTTTGTTACGTTATATCTTTATTCTAAAATGCATTTTTTTTATTCTCTCACCAATCTACACACAATATCCCAAAGTGACAAAGCAAAAACTATTTTTTTTATCCAAATTTATTAGAAATAAAAACTGAAATTTCACATTCACATAAGTATCCAGACCCTTTACTCTTCTTGGGTATGATGCTACAACCCTCAATCTTGGCTTGGCACCTAAAACTTTTACAGATGCACAATTGAATGCATCATGTATCACCGCCTGGTACGGCAACTGCACCACCAACATCCTCAGGGCTCTCCAGAGGGTGGTGCGGTCTACACAAGGCATCACCGGGGCAAACTACCTGCCTTCCAGGAAACCTACAGCACCCAATGTCACAGGAAGGCCAAAAATGTAATCTAGAACAACAACCATCATAGCCACTGCCTGTTAGCCTATGCCTCTCTGCCATTGCTCATCAAAATATGTATATATTCTTATTCCATTCCTTACTTAGATTTGTGTGTATTATGTATTTGTTGTGGAATTGTTAGATATTACTTGTTAGATTTTGCTGCACTGTCAGAACTAGAAGCACAAGCATTTCAGTACAATCACAATAACATCTGCTAACCAAGTGTATGTGACAATAACATTTTATTTTAATTAACAAGCTTGGCTCACCTGTATTTGAGGAGTGCCTCCAATTCTTCTCAAGCTCTGGAAGGTGGGATCGGGAGGGTCGCTGCACAGCTATTTTCAGGTCTCTCCAGAGATGTTCTATCGGGTTCGAGTCCGGACTCTGGCTGGGCCACTCAGAGACTTGTCCCGAAGCCACTCCTGCATTGTCTTGTCTGTGTGCTTAGTGTCACTGTCCTGTTGGAAGGTGAACCTTCACCCCAGTCTGAGGTCCTAAGCACTCAGTAGCAGGTTTTCATCAAGGATCTCCTGTTCTTTGCTCCGTTCATCTTTCCCTCGATCCTGACTAGTCTCCCAGTACCTTTCGCTGAAAAACATCCTGACAGAATGATGCTTCCACCACCATACTTCACCGTAGGGATGGTGGCAGGTTTCCTCCAGACATGATTCTTAGCATTCAGGCCAAATAACTCAATCTTGGTTTCATCAGAACAAAGAATCTTGTTTCTCATGGTCAGAGTCCTTTAGGTGCTGTTTGGCAAACTCCAAGCAGGCTGTCAAGTGCCTTTTACTGAGTAGTGGCTTCCGTTTGGCCACTAACATAAAGGCTTCATTGGTGGAGTGCTGCAGCGATGGTTGTCTTATCTCCACAGAAGAACTCTGGAGCTCTGTCAGAATGACCATTTGGTTCTTGGTCACCTCCCTGATCAAAGCCCTTCTCCAACCGATTGCTCAGTTTGGCTGGGCAGCTAGCTCTAGGAAGAGTCTTGGTGGTTCCAAACTTCTTCCATGTACGAATTATGGGGGCAACTGTGTTCTTGGGGCCATTCGATGCTGCAGACATTTGGCACACTTCCACTGATCTGTGCCTTGATTACAATCCTGTCTCTAAGCTCTACGGCCAATTCCTTCAACTTCATGGCTTGGTTGTTCCTCTGACATGCACTGTCAACTGTGGGACCTTATATAGACAGGTGTGTGCCTTTCCAAATCATGTCCAGTCAATTGAATTTACCACAGGTGGACTCCAATCAAGCAGCAGAAACATCTCAAGGATCATCAATGGAAACAGGATGCACCTGAGCCCAATTTCGAGTCTGATAGCAAAGGATCTGAATACACATGTAAATAAGGTATTTCTGTATTTTCTTTCAAATCTAAACTAGCAAATATTTCTAAAAACGTGTTTGGTGTCTTTCCCGGGTATTTTACAACTTGTTTCTAGCATAAATCATTGTGGAACAAAGTGCTGTTGAAGATCACTTTAGATAATTGGATCTGTTTTCTTTACTTCAAAATCTTGCTCCTACCTGACATGCAGGCGTCCCATCTAGACATCTGGAAATGCAAATGCGCTACTCTAAATGCTAATAGTACTAGTTAAAACTCAAACGTTCATTAAAATACACATGCAGGGTATTGAATTAAAGCTACACTCGTTGTGAATCCAGGCAACAAGTCAGATTTTTAAAATGCTTTTCGGCGAAAGCATGAGAAGCTATTATCTGATAGCATGTAACACCCCAAAAGACCCGCAGGGGACGTAAACAAAATAATTAGCATAGTCGGTGCTACACAAACCGCACAAATAAAATATAAAACATTCATTACCTTTGACCATCTTCTTTGTTGGCACTCCTAGATGTCCCATAATCACTATTGGGTCTTTTTTCGATTAAATCGGTCCATATATAGCCTAGATATCGATCTATGAAGACTGTGTGATAAACGAAAAAAATAGCGTCTTATAACGTAACGTCATTTTTTTAAATTAAAAAAGTTGACGATAAACTTTCACAAAACACTTTGCAATACTTTTGTAATGCAACTTTAGGTATTAGTAAACGTTAATAAGCGATCAAATTGATCACGAGGCGAAGTATATTCTTTAGCTGTCAGTCTGGAAATAATGTCCGGGTAAATTTCAACCAAAATATCCGGTCGGAGACCAGAAGAAATGCGCTGCCTTGCGTCTGTTTGACCAAGAAACAAATAGTAGGCAAATGACAAGACTCTAGACAACGTGTGGAAGCTGTAGGTATTGCAACCTCAGCCCCATTAAATGTGGTTCACCTTTATCAATGGGTTCAAGTCGCGCATGGATATATTTTTCCATTTTCAGTGATCAGATTTTCCTGCACTTTTCGATGAAACGCACGTTCTGTTATAGTCACAGCCGTGATTTAACCAGTTTTATAAACGTCTGAGTGTTTTCTATCCACCCATACTAATCATATGCATATACTATATTCCTGGCATGAGCAGCAGGGCGCTGAAATGTTGTGCGATTTTTAACAGAATGTTCGAAAAAGTAGGGGGTAGGAGTAACAGGTTAAGCTAACAATTTTCTTAAGAAACATAGTTTACTAAACTAAAGTTTGAAAAGTAGTTCACTTCATCCAAACTACTTAGTGAAATATAATCCATTCTAAATCTGAAATGTCATAGATTACAAACTGCAAGACAGATCACTCTGGAGTCAGATTTTAACATTGTGTAATTTAGCCTATTAAACACAAAAACTATGTTTCAAGTAACAATTAGGGAGGTCTGATGCTGAAAAAGAAAGGACATCTTGGCTACTTTACCCATTTTTTCTGTTGTGTTAAAAAAAATAGTGTGTAGTTCCAGTAGTTAGCTATACCACTACATGGCAAAAAAGTAATAAACTAATGAAAACATGACCAAAATTGGAATATTGTTCAACTACCACCAAGCCACAGCAAAATTGATTTAAATTACTGGTTGAACTACATGTAATTCACTACTCCCCATCATTGTTAGCCAAACAGTGATATGGAGGGTTTCTTTGTATTAGAGTGTATAAGGATTATGCCAAGGCCTTGCATGGTCCGCCATCCAAATTGCTCTCTCTCTCTCTCTCTCTCTCTCTCTCTCTCTCTCTCTCTCTCTCTCTCTCTCTCTCTCTCTCTCTCTCTCTCTCTCTCTCTCTCTGCTGTGTAATGGTGTGTTAAGTGTGTGGTTTTGAGCTCCTTTTAGCCACTTTCAGCAGAAATAGTGGAGATTCATCCAGCTTCTCCAGGAAAGTAATAAATTACCCTGGCAAGATTTAGATTTTGCATAAGTCAGGAGGAGACACCATCGGGAAAACAGATTGCAGATTGTTTTGTGTGCGGCGGGGAGCAAGGGAGGTGGTTGCACAGTTTAAATTAATGTGTCTGCCTGTATTACAAAATTACTCAGAATCTGCAAGTGCAATGTAAGCTGAAACATAAATGTGAAATATATTTTCCATACTGGGTGAGAATGTGGAATTAAACAATGATTTCCCTCCTTTGTCACTGCGCAGTATACACATTACTTGCCATATTTTCAGTGGCTTAAAACAGGTTCTTTCCACAAACCCCAGATACAGCTAAAAGCGTTTCTATAGGTTTCAACAGATACAGCTGGATATGCGTAGGTGGCTAGCTACTCTTATTAAATATCAATGTACTGTACATCTCCTTCAAATAATGAATTCATGTTATGTATCAAAGCTAAGTACAAATCACTTGGCATTCTAATATGGCGAGTAGCTAAGTTCAGCCTGGGTCTCCATGCTCTGTTGCAGCAGCTCTCAGATGAAATGTCTTCCTAATTACATCTATCTGCTGCCCTGCGGCACACGCTGCCCTCTGAGAAATTAATATCTGTGTCCAGTTCACTGTCTCAATTACACTGCTTTTACAACACGTCAACTGTTGTCTCCTTTTTTCTTGCCTGTCATGCAGGAGCAGGATATACAGTAGACTGCCATTAGTTAAAAGTGTTGTCTGATTGGCTGGTGCCAAATGAAAATACAGCAGTGGCTAAAGTTATCTGAAGTTTGTAGTGGCTATTTAAAGAAACAAAACCATGTATTAAAGTTTCTACTGGCCTATAGTCTACTTTCAAGGTGAGGAACTCTCTAATATCATGTTTCAAAATCCTGAACTTTCCCTTCAAGGGGGCGACCAGACAAATACAATACAATATATATATATATATATATACTGCTCAAACACAACGCAACTCCAAGTCAATCACACTTCTGTGAAATCAAACTGTCCACTTAGGAAGCAACACTGATTGACAATAAATTTCACATGCTGTTGTGCAAATGGAATAGACAACAGGTAGAAATTATAGGCAATTAGCAAGACACCCCCAATAAAGGAGTGGTTCTACAGGTGGTGACCACAGACCACTTCTCAGTTCCTATGCTTCCTGGCTGGTGTTTTGTGTCACTTTTGAATGCTGGCAGTGCTTTCACTCTAGTGGTAGCATGAGACGGAGTCTACAACCCACACAAGTGGCTCAGGTAGTGCAGCTCATCCAGGATGGAACATCAATGCGAGCTGTTGCAAGAAGGTTTGCTGTGTCTGTCATTGTACTGTCCAGAGCATGGAGGCGCTACCAGGAGACAGACCAGTACATCAGGAGACGTGGAGGAGGCCGTAGGAGGGCAAAAACCCAGCAGCAGGACCGCTACCTCCGCCTTTGTGCAAGGAGGAGCAGGAGGAGCACTGCCAGAGCCCTGCAAAATGACCTCCAGTAGGCCACAAATGTGCATGTGTCTGCTCAAATGGTCAGAAACAGACTCCATGAGGGTGGTATGAGGGCCCAACGTCCACAGGTGGCGGTTGTGCTTACAGCCCAACACCGTGCAGGACGTTTGGCATTTGCCAGAGAACACCAAGATTGGCAAATTCGCCACTGGCGCCCTGTGCTCTTCATAGATGAAAGCAGGTTCACACTGAGCACATGTGACAGACGTGACAGAGTCTGGAGACGCCGTGGAGAACACTCTGCTGCCTGCAACATCCTCCAGCATAACCGGTTTGGCGGAGGGTCAGTCATGGTGTGGGGTGGCATTTCTTTGGGGGGCCGCACAGCCCTCCATGTGCTCGCCAGAGGTAGCCTGACTGCCATTAGGTACCGAGATGAGATCCTAAGACCCCTTGTGAGTCCATATGCTGGTGCGGTTGACCCTGGCTTCCTCCTAATGCAAGACAATACTAGACCTCATGTGGCTGGAGTGTGTCAGCAGTTCCAGCAAGATGCTATGGACTGGCCCGTCCGTTCCCCAGAACTGAATCCAATTGAGCACATCTGGGACATCATGTCTCGCTCCATCAACCAACGCCACGTTGCACCACAGACTGTCCAGGAGTTGGCGGATGCTTTAGTCCAGGTTTGGGAGGAGATCCCTCAGGAGACCATCCGCCACCTCATCAGGAGCATGCCCAGGCATTGTAGGGAGGTCATGTAAGTCGCTCTGGATAAGAGCGTCTGCTAAATGACTTAAATGTAATGTAATGTAATGTAAATACAGGCACGTGGAGGCCACACACACTACTGAGCCTCATTTTGACTGTTTTAAGGACATTACATCAAAGATTGGATCATCCTGTAGTGTGGTTTTCCACTTTAATTTTGAGTGTAACTCCAAATCCAGACCTCCATGGGTTGATACATTTGATTTCCATTGATCATTTTTGTGTGATTTTGTTGTCAGCACATTCAACTATGTAAAGAAAAAAATATTTAATAAGAATATTTCATTCATTCAGATCTAGGATGTGTTATTTTAGTGTTCCCTTTATTTTTTTGAGCAGTGTATATATATATACATACAAAATTATGTGGATACACCTTCAAATTAGTAGATTTGTCTATTTCAGCCCAAACCGTTGCTGACAGGTGTATAAAATCGAGCACACAGCCATGCAATCTCCATAGACAAACATTGACAGTAGAATGGCCTTACTGAAGAGCTCAGTTACTTTCAACGTGGCACCGTCATAGGATGCCACCTTTCCAACAATTCAGTACGTAATTTTTTTCCCCTGCTATTGCTGCCCCGGTCAACTGTAAGTGCCGTTATTGTGAAGTCAAAATGTCTAGGAGCAATAACGGCTCAGCCGTAGAAGTGGTAGGCCACACAAGCTCACAGAACAGGACCGCCGAGTGCTGGAGCGTGTAGCACGTAAAAATCTCCTGTCCTCGGTTGCAACACTCACTACTGAGTTCCAAACTTTCCCTGGAAGAAACGTCAGCACAAGAACTGTCCGTTGGGAGCTTCATGAAATGGTTTTCCATGGTCTAATAGCCACACACAAGCCTAAGATCACCAGACGCAAAGCCAAGCATCGGCTGGAGTGGTGAAAAGCTTGCCGCCATTGGACTCCGGAGCAGTGGAAACACGTTCTCTGGAGTGGTGAATCACACTTCACCATCTGGCAGTCCGACAGACAAATCTGGGTTTGGCGGATGCAAGGAGAACGCTAATTCATAGTGCCAACTGTAAAGTCTGGTGGAGGAGGAATAATCATCTGGGGCTGTTTTCATGGTTCGGACTAGGCCCCTTAGTTCCAATGAAGGGACATCTTGATGCTACAGCATACAATGACATTCTAGACAATTCTGTACTTTCAACTTTGTGGCAACAGTTTGGGGAATGTCCTTTACAATTTCAGCATGACAATGCCCCTGTGTACAAAGCAAAGTCCATATAGAAATGGTTTGTAGAGATCGATGTGGAAGACCTTGACTGGCCTGCACAGAACCCTGATCTCAACTCCATCAAACACCATTGGGAGGAATTGAAATGCCGACTGCGAGCCAGGCTTAATCACCCAACATCATAAAACATGTTGATGTGCTCATTAATGTCACTTATGTCATAACCTCACTAATGCTCTTGTGGCTGAATGGAAGCAAGTCCCTGCAACATTTCCAACGTCTAGTGGAAAGCCTTCCCAGAAGAGTAGAGGCTGTTATAGCAGCAAAGGGGGACCAATTCCATATTAATGCCCATGATTTTGGAATGAGATGTTGACATACTTTTGGTCATGTAGTGTATTTTGTAATACAGTGCCATTGTTTGATTTCAATTTGGCAAACATGTAGGCATTTTGATTGGTATGTGATTCTTCTGTCTTATTGTTCCATTTTTATCCATTATTTCAGCTTGCAGCCCACAGTACAGCAAGAGTTTTTTTTCTGTCCTTCATTGTATTCGTGTATGATGCACAATGCCACCTCTTCAGGTCAACCAGTACACCACCAGGCGATTTAATATGTCTGACATGCTCTCTACAATGCTGATTTCTGTCTCAGAGCGAACATGTATGCTGCAAGGTCTACATCGTGTGGGCCTACTTCTGTTGTTCCTACGTGGCTAGCTGTGGTGCCTCTAGGCCTTGTGAATGCACTACAATGATACTAAACAGATATACATGTGGATAATGAGCTGTAGTGACCAACAGGTTGCTACGTGTCTGGCATAGTTCGAGTAGTTGCTTATGACTAAGCTTTGTGAAATAATGGTCTGAAAATATGCATAATGGGAATGGAAGAAAACAAATCTTGATATCTTCTCTTGAATTTAAAAATGCATTTGGTCAGAATCCAGAAGTCGATCAAAATTGAATATAAACAAATTATGAATTGAGCATGATTATAAATTGATAAACACTTCCTAGATAATTCATTATGTTGAGACCAAAGTCATTACGATTGTGTCGTTAGTCAGCTTCACATTTGTCACACTCATATGAGTTCCACCACCCATCCAAAGTTTAATGAGCACATCGACATGTTTTATGATGATACTGCATTATAAAGTTTTTTTCAAAGGATACTTAAAGTAAAGGCTTTGCTTCTGAGATTTAGACAGTATGTCTAAAAACAACCAAATTCTTTCTCAATCATGAAACATAAATACACCATAAAAATCTTGTAACTATCAACTTCAAATTATTGCAGTTGTTTCAACTCACTGTCCACTGTGAATTGCACAACAAGAAAGCTATAACATTAAAATCCATACTGTCTCTAATACCTTGACTTTTGTAGGGAATTCATTTTACACACACTCACAGTTCAACTAGTATGATCCACCAATTTTTCAGATTTGTGTTCTTCCATCAGAAATGATTTGCTTATGGGTACCTTAATGTATGTGTAAAATATTACTCTCTCAGATTTTTGGGGCAAAAAATATATCCATTGTTTAGCTGCAATGTAATGTTTGTAACCTGTATATTGAATATGCTATGCCTCCTGTAGCTATCTGAAGATGAATGCACTTAATGTAAGTCACTCTGTATAAGAGCTTTTGCTAAACGACTAAAATATCAAAAATAAATGTTTTACATATTACTGTACTGAATTATTATTTCATATTGATGCCACAAATGTCTTATTTTTACATTTCTTTATAAAAATGTAGTTATTTGTTACATTTGACTGTGTAAAACCTAGCAGTAATAATAATAAATATAATAATATAATAGCAGTACTTCTTATTTCTCTGAGTTAGGCAGCTATATATGTATATACAGCATTTAGCTAAAAAACATAATTATTTGTCCCTCTGAAATGAAACCCTCAAGTAATAGATTTTAAACAAATACATGTCTGTCATTAAACAACCCATTAAACAAACACATCAATCATTTCTTTAAACAATAAAAGCTGATTTACCAACAGTCTGAACTGAAAATGTCTCCCATACACTTTCTGAGCAGTGTGGTCCTTCTTGTATGGCTGTGAAGAAGGCACAACAGTGGCAGCATCGAGGATTAAAGAAATAACCCATACAATCTCATGCCAGGCCAGTGTATAATCCGCTCAAGTAAAAGCCTGACGCACAATTTCTAGTGAGGCCAAGCTGAAATAGGATGGCTTCTGTCAGTGTGTGGTCAATTGGTGGGGTTGGTGGTGGGGTTGGGGAGGTGTCAGTGTGGGGTCATCTCCATCTGGTGAAGGATGGGTGGGGTTGGTAATGGGGTTGGTGAAGGAGTTGGTGGTGGGGGTTGGTGATGGGGGTTGTTGGTAGGGTTGGTGATTGGGGTTGATGATGGGGGTTGATAATGGGGTTGATGATGGGGTTTGTGATGGGGTTGGTGGGGTGTCAGTGGCATCCTCCATATCTGTCACCTCCATGGAAGAACCTCATCATGATCTGGGGAGGCTGATGATTAGGGATAAAGGTGGTAAATAGCAGTAGAGAAGGAGACCCATGATGCTGTAGCTTTGGTTTATACTGTAGTAAAGCAGGAAGTACACACATACAGTGTATCATGTTGGTATAATCTGAAAGCAGATAGAAGTGAAACTGGATGTTGAGATGTTGCACGAGAAGCCTTATTTTTGCATTGTAGCAAATGTGAATCCCATGTGATCAAAACATCAAGTGATGTAAAGATTGAAATCTGTGCACCATTCAGTATACAGTGTAGTCAATTTGACCTTCCTCGTGTAGTTGTTGTGTGTGTAGTGGGACTGGCTTCTCAATGCTGTCATTTCATTTTCAGAGAGGCTGTTTATGACAGTGCATCTACACCTCACCCTGACTTGGTGCTGTTATTAATTAATTATTTATTTAAATAAAGAGGGAGTGAAAAATGTAAAATAAAAGATCTTGAGTGCCAACCTAAAATTACAAAAACTCTTTATTCACCCCTCTCTGATGTTCTGGGGACTTTAAATCCCCAAATTCAAAGAGAGACAAGAAGCATTCTCAACCCAATCCTGAATGGTAGCTTTATAAACTCAGCATCCAGACACAGTACAGCCCATAACACTTTTCACAGTTGCTGCATTCATTCTTCTAATCCCCATTATTCTGCAGTGAACTGCTAGGTGTGCTCTCATTTAGAATGGGATAGAAGACAGATCTTTTCCCCTGGGGGGCAGTGGGGGCACAGAGGCTGAATGTATTTCTCATTTTTTAATTACAGTTTAAAAGTTTAATGCTAACCGTTCAGTGAATTTAGGCTGCAATGGGGATTATAATAAGGAATGTGTTTTATTAAGGCAATAATGTTTGTTTTTTTAGAGTCATGCAGTTGATTATAAGGACTTTGTGGTTTACGGGGACTCTGTCATTACTGCGACTTTGGCGTTGTGATTGTCAGGTCCTCCTAATAGGGACTTATTGTGCAGCAACAGGGGTTTAGATACTCATATTAAAAATCTCTCAGGTAACCATTTCCTGCAGTCAATGACCAAAAGCGCCGCCTTTGGCCTCATGGGTCGAATGTTATTAATATTTTTCATAATTTCATAATTCATATTTGTTTTATTTATTTTTTATCGCAGAATGTGCAGTGTTTCTATGTCAAATGGTTTTGTTATATTTCATTCTTCTGTGATGTATATAGAGTGTCATAATGGGATGCAAACTCAGAATTGAATACATTTAAACTCTATATCTGACAAGGTACAGGTGTCTTCTTTTTTTAGAGCCCATAACAATGTGTGTGAGGTGTATACTTTAGTTTCAAAGTAGATTTGTTCAAGGCTACCAAGAATCACTCTGTGAGACAGTAATTTAGCCCACTGCAGTAAAAGCTTTTAGACTTTCGATCGATCAAAATACATTTTCATCGATCTAATTGATGGACTAGGGATCACTAATAGAGTCATGCTGGTCTTGTATGTTCTGTTGTCGTTAAACAAACAGTAGATCTCCCTGTGACAGGGCATAAGTCCACTCTCCTCTCTTCAGGATTCAAATTAGGAATCCAGAATATTGTCTTATTAACCCATGGAACTCCTCTCTGTGAACAAATAAGAGTGTTTGAGAGCCTGGTGCCAGAGTTAAATGGAGAGATGAATAATGGATGTTGGCTGTTGGCTGTGCAGGGTCCTCTGCTGTGTGTGTCAGTGATCCTGCCCACCTGGAGGGCTCCAGAATAACACCGCCCACTGGCTGAACAGAGTAGAACAAAACAGAATGCAGCACAGCGGCCCATTGAACCTCACACTGCGCCAAGGCCTTCTCTCCTCAGGTAAACATCAGAAAGGTTAGGAGAGGTATGTACAGTGTGTGTGTGTCTAAATTTCTGTATGTGTGTGTGTGGCTCTACATTTCAACTAGTCAGTGGGAACAAGGTTGTTCTTTGCAATAGGACTAAATTATAGGTTGTCCGACAGTGCCTTAAACCGCCAGAGCAAAGGTGAGCATGGGGGAAGTTTGTCTTAGCAGTGACTGTGTTGTAGACACACACACATGCACACAAACACAACGGGTGGAGTACTTGCGGTTCCATAGACCCAGGCCCAACGTTTCAGGCGGACAGCCACAGCAGGAGAAAGGCAGTAATCATGAAACACACACACAGACACACTAGCTCCCGGCTCTACTATTATTCCAAGCCTCTCTGAGTACAGATCCACTTCCACAGCCCTGGCTCTAACTTAATGCAATTTCATTCATCACTCTGAATTAGATTTTATGTTGCTACTTAATAATTCAAATCCCCACAAAAGCACTCCTGGCTGCGCTCTCGGAACAGGTAGACTGAGAGATGACGCCTGGAAGAAACTATTATAAAGTACAGGCGATGTGATTTATTTTACTATGAGGCACAGGCGATGATGAAACAACGCTTGTTATGGCTTTAGTCATGATGTTGAGCGAGTAGTAGCGGCTTGGACTCATGGCATGTATGGAGAGAGCTCATAAAGGGAATAGACCACTGAATTTCTCCCATGCTTTGTCAGAAAGTCCATGAAAAAGTGAAAAGCTCCATAAATTCAGTTTCTCAGGAACTATGATATACAGACAAATTTTGTGACGAGAAAATAATATGAATGTATTTTACATGACTAATAATAAACTCCCTTTTTCAACTGTATTTTCTGTTTTATTAATAGCAACCACTGTCTCAAAATGAGTTGAGAAACGTGATGGTGTTTCTTATGTGATTAAAGAACAGTCATATCTCACTACCATGATGGGTATTAGAAACATGGGACAGTTAATCAGAAGAAATTACTGTTTTTAGATAAACTACGGAAAATAATGTGTTGAATAATACTCTATTTTATGAGTGGCATTTGGTTTTAATTGGTTAATTACTTACAGAAATTACCTTTTAAACTCTCCTGATAGCTGCAGCTGGTGCTGTGTCAGGGAAACAAGGGGAGAGGTCGGACACACACACACACACACACACACACACACACACACACACACACACACACACACACACACACACACACACACACACACACACACACACACACACACACACACACACACACACACACACACACACACACACACACACACTCTTGTTTTAGTAGCCTTGTGGGGACACAAAATTGATTCCCATTCAAAATCCTATTTCCCTAACCCCAAACCCTAAATGTAACCCTTACCCTACCTCTAAATCTAAACCTAACCCTAACTCCTAACCCTAAACCTAACCTTTAACCTCTAACCCTGATTCTAACCCTAAGACTAATTCTAACCTTCACCATAAATCCCCTATAAAATAGCCTATTTCCGTGTGGGGATCCGGCAAAATGTCCAGAGTGGGTCAAATTTTTGTTTGTTTGCTATTCTGGTGGGGACTTCTTATTCAGTACACACACAAAACAGAGAGAGAGATTCAGACACACAAACAGGTAAGTACATACACAAACACACACACCTCTCGTCAGATAAGGCAGCTCCGCATCAGGGATCAGTGCTCGCAAGACTAGCGAGACCAGCCAAATCCTTTCAGAAATCCCACTGCTATTGATGGCAACGGGGTTCCCGTGAGTGGCTTCCTGTGCATCTCAACTGTATGTGTGATGGAACATCCAAGGCCTGTCACACACAATAAGAAGGGGCTGTTTTATCTGATTTAGCGTTATACAGATGAATTGTATCTAGTCATCTGAAAGGCCTATGGTGACATTTCATCCACAGCAGACTTGCTTAGGCTCTTTCTACACTGTTTCACATAATTTGCAGAGTTGTTCTTTCAATTACAGCTGCTAAACTTAATAAATGACCCAAGGGAAACATGATGATATGACCATCTATAAAAAAAACACCCCTAAAATTCAGTAGACTATCTGACTGTCACGCTGGTATAAAGGATTTGGAGACAGGTGTAGGAATACACAATAGGGGTTTTTAATACACCAAAACAAACACGTATACAAAAACACTTGGCTGTACCCCAAAAAAAGTGTGAGGGTAAACCTTGTTGAACGACATAGATGATACCCGTAATACACAATATATAAAGCTGGCTGCATAACTTCTTGGATATAGGGGGCGCTATTTTAATTTTTGGATTAAAAACATTCCCGTTTTAAACAAGATATTTTGTAATGAAAGATGCTCGACTATGCATATAATTAACAGCTTTGGAAAGAAAACACTCTGACGTTTCCAAAACTGCAAAGTTATTGTCTGTGAGTGCCACAGAACTGATGATACAGAAAAAACACAGATAAAAATCCAATCAGGAAGTGCCGCATTTTTTGAAACAGCCTCATGCCAATGCCTCCTTATATGGCTGTGAATGGGCCACGAATGAGCTTAGGGTTTCTGTCGCTTCCCCAAGGTGTCGGCAGCATTGTGATGTATTTGTAGGCATATCATTGGAAGATTGACCATAAGAGACTACATCTACCAGGTGGTCGCTTGGTGTCCTCTGTCGCAATTATTGCGTAATCTCCAGCTGCAGTATTTTTCCGTTTGCTTCTGATGAGAAGCCAACTGCCACCACTGATAGATTATCGAATAGATATGTGAAAAACACCTTGAGGATTGATTCTAAACAACATTTGCCATGTTTCTATCGATATTATGGAGCTAATTTGGAAAAAAGTTTGGCGTTGTGACTTTTTCTTAGCCAAACGTGATGAACAAAACGGAGCTATTTCGTCTACACAAATAATATTTTTAGAAAAAATTAGCATTTGCTATCTAACTAAGAGTCTCGTCATTGAAAACATCCAAAGTTCTTCAAAGGTAAATTGTTTTATTTGAATGCTTTTCTTGTTTTTGTGAAAATGTTGCCTGCTGAATGCTAGGCTTAATGCTATGCTAGGCTATCAATACTCTTACACAAATGCTTGTGTAGCTTTGGTTGAAAAGCATATTTTGAAAATCTGAGATGACAGTGTTGTTAACAAAAGGCTAAGCTTGTGTTTGAATATATTTATTTAATTTCATTTGCGATTTTCATGAATAGGAAACGTTGCGTTATGGTAATGAGCTTGAGGCTATGATTATGCTCCCGGATACGGGATTGCTCGTCGCTAGAGGTTAACCTCGACGATGACGGGGTCGGGATATGCCAGCATAGGAGCAGTGGTGAAATGTGCCTTCAGCGTCTCGAACGCCTTCTCCGATTCCGCCATCCATCAAAGCTCCTTAGGACCGCCTTACAGCAGGTAGTAAGAGGTGTGAAGCCACGGAAAAACCTCCGGAAATAGTTGGCGAACCCCAGAAATCGCTGGACTGCTTTCACGGAGTTGGGGATGGGCCATGACCGGAGAGCGCTGACGCGTTGCTCCTCCAACTCCACTCCCTCCATGGAGATGAGATAGCCCAAAAAGGATACGGACCGCTAGAAAAACAAACATTTCTCCTGTTTAACATATAGATCATGCTCCAACAGTCTTCTCAGCACAGACCTGACTAACGAGACATGCTGGACACGTCCAGCAGAATAGACCAAAATGTTGTCTATATACACCACTATGCCCTGTCCCAGCATGTCCCAAAATACTTTGTTGATGAAGGCCTGGAAAATTGAAGGGGCATTAGACAGGCCAACGAGATACTCGTTATGATCCGTGGTGGTGGAAAAAGCAGTCTTCCATGCACGAATGCTAACCAGATTGTAGGTGCTCCTCAAGTCCAGCTTTGTGAAGTACTGCGTCCCATGCATTTGTTCAATGATGGTTGGGATGAGGGGTAAAGGATAGGTGAACTTGACGGTGGCCTTGTTCAGTGCTCGATAATTAATGCTGGGGCACAGTCCCCCATCTATCTTCTTGGCATCAGGAGGCTGGTGACTTACAGGGGCGGATAAAACTCTACTGGAGACTCTCCTGTACATAGGTCTCCATGGCCTCAGTCTCCGCACAGGAGAGGGGAAAGACATGTCCTCTCGGGAGGGCTGCATCAGACAACAGGTCAATGGCACAGGGGCGAAAGGGAGGCAGGCGTGTAGCCTGGGTCTTTGAGAAAGCCCGGTGCAGATCCTGGTACTCCTCTGGTAAATCCACTTGAGCACAGTCCGGAATTTGCACCATAGTGGTGTTGACAGACACCGTGAGACACCTCCCCTAACACTCCTGTTGAGGATCAGCGTGGCGGATGTGTTGTTACCTACCCTTACCACCTGGGTGTGGCCCGTCAGGAAGTCCAGGATCCAGATGCAGAGGGAGGTGTTTAGTCCCAGGGTCCTTAGCTTATTAATGAGCTTTGAGGGCACTATGGTGTTGAATGCTTAGCTGTAGTCAATGAATAGCATTCTTACATAGGTGATCCTTTTGTCCAGCTGGGAACGGGCAGTGTGGAGTGCAATAGAGATTGCATCATCTGTGGATCTGTTGGGGTGGGATGCAAATTGAAGTGTGTCTAGAGTTTCTGGGATGATGGTGTTGATGTGAGCCATGACCAGCCTTCCAAAGCACTTCATGGCTACCAATATAAATGTTTGTTATTGACCAAATACTTATTTTCCACCATAATTTGCAAATAAATTCATTAAAAATCCTACAATGTGATTTTCTGGATTTTTTTCCGCATTTTGTCTGTCATAGTTGAAGTGTACCTATGATGAAAATTACAGGCCTCTCTCATATTTTTAAGAAGGAGAACTTGCACAATTGGTGGCTGACTAAATACTGTTTTGCCCCACTGTATGTTAGAGAAACACCTGACTGAAGGATTCAGAACATGAATAATCACATTTGTCTTGGTAAAAATTATTTTATAACAAGGCATTGACATTTCATCACCAAAGTGGGTTTTTATGCTCTTTAGGCAGAGTGGGTGGACACCATACAACATTTAGAGAAAATAAGATGTCCACATAGGCCAGTGTTACTCACTAATTTTTGTAAGGGGTCCACTTTGGGTTGAGACAATCATTCAGAGGATCGAACAGATCTTTAATTTGTTGTACTTTTCTTCCAATATGATCAATTATCAATTGAGAGCAAATTCAGAGCAATAGAGCACATGCAATTCATTTGATGAACATCACATCACGAATACATACATACACACATCAAGTTGACTACATCACATGTATAAGACCCATATTAAGGGTTACCTCAGTAGTTGGATGAGCGAAAATGTCCCTTCTGTTCCTTGACTGAATTCATTCTAAATGTATAGTCTGTTCTTGCTATCCTTATGAGGCAATCTAGGTATGCATTGGTCAGTCTGTTTCTTTGTTTTTTCACTGTGTTCATTGTTGAAAATGTTGCTTCACATGAATAAGTACAGTCAAAAAATGATGTCACCTTTGCATACACTGCTTCAGAAGCGGATACTCTGTGTCTGACACAAGGCTCCAGAAATCGGTAACACATGAACTGTTCACCTTGCAATGTCACTGCAGCTCCACTAGCTCACTTTCTATTCCAGCATGGTCAGGACAGAGGGCTGTGATGACTCCGTTCAGAGATGCCACTGGCACATGAGAGGTTCTCAATGAAGTTGAAAAACTACTTGTACTCCATATCCTTGAATCTTGACTCAAACTCCAACTCTTCCAACACACGCAGGAATGCATCATCGCTAAAATGTTGCAGTATGTCTGGGTTGGATGTTGTGACTGCTCTGAGTTTTGGGAAATGAACAAAACTGTCTGTCAGGTATGAACAGTGTGGTTTTATTTTGAGACCACACCAGCATTTTGCCTGGAGTTTTAACTTTCCCTTGGAGCTGGAGATTCACCGTGTTCAAGTGGCAGGTGATGTCAGTTAAAAAAAGCCAGCTTTAATATCCACTGTGGATCATCCAGCTCTGGCTCCTCTCTCCCCTTGCTTGCAACAAATTCATGGACTTAAGGGAGGAGAGAAATTTTTCCAAAACTCTGCCACGAGACAGCCATCTCACCTCATTGTGAAATATCAAGTCGCGTATTCTGTCTAGTATTCCTCCAGCAACTTGCGGAATTGCCAGTGATTCAGTGCCCTGACAATAATACTGTTCATCAGTCTTTGAGTTTAGCCACAAGTGCTTCCTGATGAATGATACAATGAAACGTAACAAATTCTGGAATATCCTCTCTCTTTCTTATCGGGCCTATGAGTTCCTTCTCCTTCCCTTGCATGTTTGGGGCGCAGTCAATATTATTACCAACAAAGTATGTAACAAAGGCTTTCAGAATATCCTCTCCTGGTGTTTGTCTCTAAAAGGGCAGTCAACATAAATGTTCCTCTCAGAACGACTCGTTTTGAGAGAAGTGGACCCAAACATATAATTGGACACTTACATCAGTGCTTTCGCCAAGCGCTATACTAAAACAAGGCGACACGGATATGTCAGTAATCAGTTTGCTTACCGATGTCCTCGCCGATGTCTTCTATGCGTCTTGTTATGTTCAAGTCTGAGAGTTGCTGTCCCTTAATTTGCTTTAACTTAAAATAGAGTCCTTACCTGTTAAATCAGCATACAATATTTCGGCCAAAAACATTTGACAATCGTCACGTCTGTGAAGGCCTATTTGTTTCTCGCGAGTATCCAAGCAATCTCATATGTAGCTTCTGTCAATTTCTCTGCAACAGTGCCAGATCTGTCCATCATTTGCTGTTGCCCTTTGAGTTGTGCTATTTTCTTGTTTCTGAGGTTGCTTTGTGGGGGGACATGTTTTGTTAAAGTGGGCATGGTCTGACTGGAAATGTCACTGTAAATTTGCTTGTTTAAAACATTTGACTGCCTCCTGGTAAATAAGACAAAGTGAATTAGTCCCATCATGCAGTACAAAAAATACTTGTCTGTCCATTTCTCTTGGAACTTTCTGTGTTCTTCTTGAATCAACCGTATCCTTCTCTTAACCACCAGAGCCACGTTAGCTACATTAGCTACGTTAGCTAGCGGCATTTTCCTGCCTTCATCTTCCTGATTTTCCTGGTTCTCCGGGTGGTTGTTCGTTCATTGCTGTCATGTTCTTCTCCAGCTCTTCCCCCTCATTTTCATTGTCAATAGTTTTACATTTCCTTTTTACAATAACTTGATCCATGTCAAACAGACTGCAAAATTAGCTAGTAGAAAGCTGTGTAATCGCTGTGGCTGAGCAGTTTTATTACAGCAAACATAATTTCTGTCTTTCTGTACAACAGCTGTGCTATACTGCCATCTATCTGCCGTCCAGGGAACAATAGATATACAGTGCCTTGCGAAAGTATTCGGCCCCTTTACTTTCAGTGCAGCAAACTCTCTCCAGAAGTTCAGTGAGGATCTCTGAATGATCCAATGTTGACCTAAATGACTAATGATGATAAATACAATCCACCTGTGTGTAATCAAGTCTCCGTATGAATGCACCTGCACTGTGATAGTCTCAGAGGTCCGTTAAAAGCGCAGAGAGCATCATGAAGAACAAGGAACACACAAGACAGGGCCGAGATACTGTTGTGAAGAAGTTTAAAGCCGGATTTGGATACAAAAAGATTTCCCAAGCTTTAAACATCCCAAGGAGCACTGTGCAAGCGATAATATTGAAATGGAAGGAGTATCAGACCACTGCAAATCTACCAAGACCTGGCCGTCTCTCTAAACTTTCAGCTCATACAAGGAGAAGACTGATCAGAGATGCAGCCAAGAGGCCCATGATCACTCTGGATGAACTGCAGAGATCTACAGCTGAGGTGGGAGACTCTGTCCATTGGACAACAATCAGTCATATATTGCACAAATCTGGCCTGAAGAGTGGCAAGAAGAAAGCCATTTCTTAAAGATATCCATAAAAAGTGTTGTTTAAAGTTTACCACAAGCCACCTGGGAGACACACCAAACATGTGGAAGAAGGTGCTCTGGTCAGATGAAACCTAACTTGAACTTTTTGGCAACAATGCAAAACGTTATGTTTGGCGTAAAAGCAACACAGCTCATCACTCTGAACACACCATCCCCACTGTCAAACATGGTGGTGGCGGCATCATGGTTTGGGCATGCTTTTCTTCAGCAGGGACAGGGAATATGGTTAAAATTGATGGGAAGATGGATGGAGCCAAATACCGGACCATTCTGGAAGAAAACCTGATGGAGTCTGCAAAAGACCTGAGACTGGGACGGAGATTTGTCTTCCAACAAGACAATGATCCAAAACATAAAGCAAAATCTACAATGGAATGGTTCAAAAATAAACATATCCAGGTGTTAGAATGGCCAAGTCAAAGTCCAAACCTGAATCCAATCGCGAATCTGTGGAAAGAACTGAAAACTGCTGTTCACAAATGCTCTCCATCCAACCTCACTGAGCTCGAGCTGTTTTGCAAGGAGGAATGGGAAAAATATTCAGTCTCTCGATGTGCAAAACTGATAGAGACATACCCCAAGTGACTTACAGCTGTAATCGCAGCAAAAGGTGGCGCTACAAAGTATTAACTTAAGGGGCTGAATAATTTTGCACGCCCAATTTTTCCGTTTTTGATTTGTTAAAAAAGTTTGAAATATCCAATAAATGTCGTTCCACTTCATGATTGTGTCCCACTTGTTGTTGATTCTTCACAAAAAAATACAGTTTTATATCTTTATGTTTGAAGCCTGAAATGTGACAAAAGGTCGCAAAGTTCAAGGGGGCCGAATACTTTCGCAAGGCACTGTAGTCAATTAAGTGATTCAGGCCTGCATGAAACACATTGAATTGAAATTGTATCAAGGCTGGGGACCGTTGCTGGAGGCTCCGGACTGGAGACCGTCGCTGGAGGCTTCGTGCCGTGGATCATCACTGGAGGCTTCGTGCCATGGATCATCACTGGAGGCTTCGTGCCATGGATCATCACTGGAGGCTTCGTGCCATGGATCATCATGGAGTGAGGAGACGTATAGGCAGCATGGAGCTGCCACATGGCTTACCAGGCTGGGGAGACATGCAGGAGGCCTGGTTCTGGGAGCAGGCACAGGACTCACCAGGCTGGGGAGACAAACAGGAGGCCTGGTTCTGGGAGCAGGCACAGGACTCACCAGGCTGGGGAGACATACAGGAGGCCTGGTTCTGGGAGCAGGCACAGGACTCACCAGGCTGGGGATACATACTGGAGGCTTGGTTCTTGGCGTAGGCACCGGATACACTGGGTCGTGGAGGCGCACTGGAGTTCTCGAGCATAGAGCCTGCACAACCCGTCCTGGCTGGATGGTTACCTTTGCCCGGCAAATGCGAGGCGCTGACACAGGATGCACTGAGCTGTGCAGATGCACCGGTGACACAGTGCGCAGAGCCGGTGTAGGATGTCCTGGGCCGTAGAGACGCACTGGTGGCTAGATGCGCTGAGCCGGCACCATCCATCCTGACTGGATGCCCATACTATCCCGGCCGATGCGGGGAGCTGGAATGTAAGCGCACCGGGCTGTGAACGCACAGCCGCATAACAAGGTGCCTGACCAGTACCACGCTCCCTATGGTAAGCACGAGGAGTTGGCTCAGGTCTCCAAACTGACTCAGCCAATGTCCTCATGTGCCCCCAAAAATGTTTTTTGGAGTGGCCTCCCTGGGCCCTTTTACTCGCTGCCTCCGCCTTCCACGCTGCTTCCACCTGCTCCCACGGCAGGCAATCCTTTCCCACCAGGATCTCCTCCCACATCCAGGATCCTTTCCCATTCAGGATGTCCTGCCATGTCCAGTCCTCCAGAAAATGCTGCTCCTCCCGGCCACTCCGCTTGGTCTGTTTGTGGTGGGTAGTTCTATCACGAACGTCGTCAGGGAAATGACCGGACCAAGGTGCAGCCTTGTGAGAGAACATTTATTTTTATTATGAATGTCGCCAACAAAAAAAGAATCAACAAAAATGAACGTAAAGCTTACTATACAGGCCACTAACAAAGTCAACTACCAACAACTAAGGTGGCAAACAGGTTGATAAGTATGATTCCCAATCAGAGACAACGATAGACAGCTGTCCCTGATTGAGAACCATACCCGGCCAAAACATAGAAACAGAAACATAGAAATAAAGAAACTAGAATGCCCATCCTAGTCGCATCCTGGCCTAACCGAAATAGAGAATAAAAGCCTCTATGGCCAGGGAGTGACAATTTAACTCAAATTATAGAGGAAATTGATAGAGAAAGCGAGACCGAGTTGCTTCAGGAACATGAATCTTTTAACGAAGCTAGTTTTGACTCCCAGGTGGAAGACATGTTTCTGCACGGCGAGGATGCCATGCTGGACTTGTAAGTTCTAATGCTAATGTTGTTATTTGAAATTAACAGTATCAAATATTATTAACTTGTTGAGGATAGGGGGCAGTATTTTCACTTTGGATGAATTGCGTGCCCATAGTGAACTGCATCCTACTCTCATCATCCACCTTTCCCAACAATATATGGATCTGGTAGCACTTCCTATGCCTTCCACTAGATGTCATTCAGTAGAAAGTGGAATGGAGCATTTGCTGTGAACTTTGACCCAATGGGAGGGGAAATAGTCAGTGTCCCAACAGAATGCCATTTTCCTGTGGCGCATTTCTCTGTGGGTGCTACCGTCGTTCCATTTGGCTGCAGCTGAAAACGTATGATCCGGTTGGAACGTTATTGGATATATATGATAATAACATCCTGAAGATTGATTCTCTACTTAGTTTGACCAGTTTATTCGATATATCTTTTTGAAGTTTTCGTGCGAGTTGTCCTGGACCAGCAGTCAGTTTTTGGGCACGTGAGCTGAAAGTGATACCAAATGCAGCTAATTGGACACTAGTATTGGACATTATGGAACAAAACAACGATTTATTGTGAAACTAGGACTCCTTGCACTACATTCTGATGAAAGATCATCAAAGGTAAGGGAATATTTATGTTGTAATTTCGTATTTCTGTTGACTCCAACATGGCGGATAAATACTTTTACGTCTGAGCACTGTCTCAGATTATTGCAATGTTAGGCTTTTTCCGTATCGTTTAAAAAAAATCTGACACAGCGGTTGCATTAAGAACCAGTGTCTTTAATTATATCTAGAACATGTATCTTTCGTCAAAGTTATGATGAGTATTTCTGTTATCTGGCGTAGCTTTCTATAATTCCTACGGATATTTTGGAGGCAGTTCTGAACATGGCGTCAATGTGAACCAAGATTTGTGGATATAAATATGCATATTATCGAACAAAACATAAATGTATTGTGTAATGTGTCATATGAGTGTCATCTGATGAAGATTTTCAAAAGGTTAGTGATTCATTTTCTCTCTAATCCTGCTTTTGTGACTCTATCTTTGGCTGGAAAAAATGGCTGCGTTTTCCCTTTGATTTGGTGGTGGTCTAACATAAATATATGTTGTGTTTTCGCTGTAAAACATTTTAAAAATGGGACATGATGGGTAGATGAACAAGAATATTTTGGAATTCCCTGTGCCACAGTTTCAGCTGAATGGGGGGGGGGGGTGGAGTTCCCTGAGTTCCCTGCCATAACAGGTTTTAATTTTCAATTTTTTTTTTGATTTTCTTATTTTATTTGCAATACATAAAAATATCACCAGTAATGAAATATGTAATGAAATGTATAAAGTACACATTGGCTATTGTCACGCCCTGACCTTAGTTATCTTTGTTTTCTTTATTATTTGGTTAGGTCAGGGTGTGACAAGGGTGGTGTGTTAGGTTTTTTGTATTGTCTAGGGGTTTTGTATGTGTAGGGGATTCTCTGGTCTAGGGGTTTATATGTCTATGGTTGCCTAGATTGGTTCTCAATCAGAGGCAGCTGTTTATCATTGTCTCTGATTGGGAACCATATTTAGGTAGCCATATTCCTTGGTTTATCTGTGGGTAATTGTCTATGGTAGGTTGCCTGTGTCTGCCCTCCTTATATATAGCTTCACGTTCGTTTTGGATACTTTGTTTAAGTGTTCTTCATTTTCATTAACCTCTAATGACTCCCCATCCCGCATGAGGGGGCGTAATCATCGACTAACACTAATTAGCATAACGCAAAGGACATAAATGTTCCTAGAAAATATTCCTATTCATGAAAATCATAAGTGAAATATATTGAGACACAGCTTAGCCTTTTGTTAATCACCCTGTCATCTCAGATTTTCAAAATATGCTTTACAGCCAAAGCTAGACAAGCATTTGTGTAAGTTTATCGATAGCCTAGCATAGCATTTTGTCCAGCTAGCAGCAGGTCACTTGGTCACGGAAATCAGAAAAGCAATCAAATTAAATAGTTTACCTTTGAGCTTTGGATGTTTTCACTCACGAGACTCGCAGTTAGATAGCCAATGTTCCTTTTTTCCAAAAATAGTATTTTTGTAGGCGAAATAGCTCTGTTTGTTCTTCACGTTTGGCTGAGAAATCGCCCGAAAATTGCAGTCACGAAAACGTAGAAAAATATTCAAAATTAGCTCCATAATATCGACAGAAACATGGCAAACGTTGTTCATAATCAATCTTCAAGGTGTTTTTCAAATATCTATTCAATAATATATCCACCGGGACCATTGGTTTTTCAGTAGGACCGATTGGAATAATGGCTATCTCCTGTATTTTACGCGAGAACCACTCTGGGAGCCATCAGGTGACCAGTTGCGCAATGTAGCCGCTTACGGGTATTCTTCAACATAAATGCGGAAAACTACGTCACAATGCTGTAGACGCCTTGGGGAATACGGAGATTGATAGCCCATTCACTGCCCAATAGGGACGCATTGGAACGCAGCGCTTTCAAAACATGAGGCACTTCCGGATTGGATTTTTCTCAGGCTTTCGCCTGCAATATCAGTTCTGTTATACTCACAGACAATATTTTTACAGTTTTGGAAACTTTATAGAATGTTTTCTATCCTAAGCTGTCAATTATATGCATATTCTAGCATCTTGTCCTGACAAAATATCCCATTTACTACATGAACGTTATTTTTCCAAAAATGAAAATACTTCCCCCTAGTCACAAAAGGTTAAAGAAGAATGTATTCTAATCAAGCTGCGCTTTGGTCTCCTCTATACGATGAACGTGACAGCTATACTGTGTGTGTGTGTGTGTGTGTACATTTATTTTACATAAACATGAAGTGGAACAGCACTTCACCATAGTGAATATGTTCCCTGTACTCTATATGTATCTGTTTAATTTACATGTTGATAGAGGACTCATATGTGAAAGTATTGTTACTGATTTTTTTTATCTTTCACAGGGGCAGTGATTCTGATTATGAGGCGCCAATGTCTAGGTGTCCATCTCCCTCTGAAGCTGGTTCATCCAGCCGGACCCCTGCTGTCTCCGGCTCCACACCTACCCGGCCATCTAGAGGTGTGAAGTCAGTAACAAAGAAGCGGAGGTGGGGAAGAGAGAAACCTGCAGACAGAGGGCCAGAGGGTCATTGGCACTCTGTGTTAGAAGATGATGTGGAACCAAATCCACCAGTTTTTAGACCCCAAGGGCAGCCAGGACCTCCACTAGACATGACTGCAAAGTACAGCCCCCTTCAACTTTTTCAACTGTTTTTCACCTCATCAGTTGTTGATTCCCTGGTGTCGAACACCAATAAGTACGGGGCTAAGAAGCAGGCAGGAAAGAAAGAGGCATGGAAGACCATTTCCATGTCAGACCTTTTATGCTACCTTTCAATGGTCATTTACATGGGGCTGGTGAAGTTGAAAACTCTAAGGGACTACTGGAAAACATCAGCTCTCTATCAACTGCCTTTCCCCATGACTGTCATGTCTTGTAAAAGGTTTCTGACAATCTCATGGGCGCTTCACATCAGTGACCCAGAAGTTGATGGGGAGAATGACAAGAAGAGAGGTACACCAATGTTTGATAGGCTAAGGAAAATCAAACCTCTCTACCTCAACATCGTTGAGGCCTGGAAGACCTATTTTCAGCCTGCCCAGAACCTGTCCATCGATGAGAGGATGGTAGCTTCAAAAGCCAGAATCAGCCTCAAACAATACATGCGTAACAAACCAACCAAATGGCGTTTCAAACTGTTTGTTTTAGCTGATTCTGTGTGTGCCTACACTTAGAATTGTTTTGTTTATGAGGGAAAAAACAGTTATGCTACTGGTAATGGACTGAGTTATGATTCTGTTATGGAGTTATTGGATTTTAAACTGCTGGGGAAGGGCTACAAATTGTTTGTGGACAACTTCTACACAAGCCCTACCCTGTTAACAGACCTGAGGAAGCTGGATGTGTGGGCTTGTGGCACCATTCAGACCGACAGAGCGGGCTGAGCGGGGTACCATGCGATGGATTCGTGAAGATGGCCTGCTTTTTGTAAAGTCGATGGATACCAGAGAGGTTGTCATGTGCACAACTATCCACCTAGTTCTTCAGTGTCTATCACGTCGTCAGCGTGTGAAGGATGGTAGCGGGGCATGGACCACAAAAAATGCCCCCATTCCAGCTGCTGTGAAGGACTACAACAAGGGCATGGGAGGTGTGGTCCTGTCAGATGGACTGATAGGATACTACAATGTTGTCCACAAGACCATAAAATGGTACAATACATTTTCTATCATTTCATTGACATTGCTGTGGTGAATGCCTTCATCCTCCAGAAGGAAATGTCCAAGAGCTGTGGACAGCCCCTCATCTGACAGCTAGCCTTCAGGGACCTGCACATCCAGGAGCTTGCTAGCTACAGCAAATCCACTGCAGCACCTTCTGTCCCTTCTACTTCTGTCCCTCCTGCTCCAACCAGTGGTGCTCACCTGCCCAGATTCATCTATACAGGCATGAATGTGCCTCGGGCAAAAAGGGCACGGTAGGGAGACGTCGTTGTGCCCTTTGTCACAGGAAATGCCCCATCACCTGCACCACCTATTCAGTAAGCCTCTGCTTCACAGCAGAAAGAGATTGCTATGGGCCATGGCACCAGCAGCACAATATTGTGTAGAGGACTGAGGGTCTTCACAATATAGTAAATACAAAATGTGTAAATAGTTACCCTTGTTATTTGTTTATGTTTAATTATTATTATTATTTAAAAAAAAAAAATATATATATATATATATATATATATATACATATATATTTTATTGGGGTGTGTTAGAATAGCATTTATGTATTTTGTATATAGCTATTTCCTTCAAAATGTATCACTGTACCAATTCGGCCACTTGGGTACATTTGTGTGGGACACCTGGGTGACTTCATGCTCAATGTCATGTAGCTCGCTCATTTTGGAAGTTATCTGTCTAAAACTTTGCTCAGCTATTGTTGCCATCTTATGTTCTTTATTCAAATCATCCCCAGCATCCTATCTGTATGTTTGGCTGTTCTTGTTCATTTGAAAATGATGCAGCAACAATAGAAAACAGAAAACGTATGTTTATTTCCTTGGATTTTCTTCTACCAGATCTTTTGTGTTATATTCTCCTACATTCAATTCACATTTCCACAAAATTCAGTTTCCTTTCAAATGATACCAATAATATGCATATCCTTGCTTCTGGGCCTGAGCTACAGGCAGTTAGATTATGGTATGTCTTTAGGCAGAAATTGAGACGGGGGGTACGCCAAAGAAGTTTAAGTGGCTAGAGATTAAGTCTGTATGTTGGCAGAAGCCACTCAATGTTAGTGCTGGCTGTTTAACAGTCTGATAGCCTTGAGATATAAGATGTTTTTCAGTCTCTCGGTCCCAGCTTTGATGCACCTGTACTGTGGATCATTCGGACCGACAGAGCGGGCTGAGCGGGGTACCATGCGATGGATTCGTGAAGATGGCCTGCTTTTTGGTTTAATATATAATCCACAGCAGAATTATTAACTTGACCATGCTTAAAGAGATATTCCATGTCTGATTTTATATTCAAATCAAATCTAAATGTATTTGTCGGTAGACCTTACAGTGAAATGCTTACTTACAAGCCCCCTTTTTTTCAAGTTTCAGATGGATAATTTTAAGAATGAGCAAACTATGTGGCATTTAGTGTGAAGTCACCCAGGTACATTTGGGAAAATCGTGAAGGAGACATTTACATTAATTTTACATTTTTCTGCAAGAATATTGTCAAATCTGTATACTTGGACTTTGATTGAGCTTTTCCAGTATTAATAGCCACATTATAAGTTCAACATTTGCAAAACACCCAGTTTTCATAACTTCATAACTCTCCATATTCTTATACTTTTTGCCCAAAAGGAAAAGGCTTGCAGTCTCACAAGGTTAGCAGCAACATTTTGCAACAGACATGGGGTTTCCGTAAAGCCCAACTCGTTGGCTATATAGACAAATTTACAGTCAATCAAGTGAAGACCGCCCGCGTCATCTGCGTGCCATGAAGTCGTCGCTCTCTGACCAAATTTGGTGTCCTATAGGATATACTACACCCCTAATGATATAGTGAATTCTGGTTACGTTCTAGGATCTCTGAGGAATACATACAAATGTAATTTGACTTGTTGAAACAAGGTTTAGGGTTAGATTTTCACAGATTCCTTTCTTTGCAATTTGAGTGGAAATACAAAATTGATCATGCATGCCTTATGGACACTTCATATCTCTGGGACCCTTTGGATGATAAATCAGAGCAAGATTTCAGAATGTAAGTACACATTTCACCTTCAGAGGTGAATTTATCAAACCTATCGTAGTGAAACAAGTGTTTTGTTGTTAGGAGCTCTCCTAACACAATATCATGGATTTTTTTTCAGTAATAGCTACAGTAAATTGGACAATGCAGTTAAATTAACAAGAATTTAAGCTTGCAGACAATATAAGACACTTATATATACCGGCATTTTTTGTTTCTCTAAAATCTGCAATCGTGACATCGCTGCATGATTTACATCTGTCATGCCTATCCTTATTAACCAACAATGCAGTTTTAAGAAAAATACCCTAAAAATTTAATTAAATAAAAGTAACAAATAATTAAAAAGCAGCAGTAAAATAACAATAGCAGGGGTTACCGGTACAGTGTCAATGTGTGGGGGCACCGGTTAGTCGAGGTAATTGAGGTAATATGAACATGTAGGTAGAGTTATTAAAGTGACTGTGCATAGATAACAACAGAGAGTAGCAGCAGTGTAAAAGGGGGGTGCAAATAGTCTGGGTAGCCATTTGATTGGATGTTCAGGAGTCTTGCTTCCGTCTTGTTACCGATCTAACCATCACTGCACTTTTATGAGGCTTTCGAAAGGCTTCCTGGTCTTTGTAGTTTAATCTGTGCTTGAAATGTAATACTTGACTGAGGGACCGTACAGATGTTGTATGTATGGGGGACAGAGGATAGGTTAATCATTAAAAAGATCATGCCAACTTAATTATTTCACTCAGAGTCCATGTAACATATTGGTTAACATAGAACGGATCTACCGCTTCTTAGACTAGCTTCAAGTAGAATTATAAATCTATAACTCACATTTCTATGTAAATTTGTCGTAATGCCGCTACAAATTTTCTGAGAAAACAGACATGTTATGTACAGTCAGTTTTTGTCAAAATGAAGAGGAAAAATAGGATGCCACATATCTCAGGATATCGAATGAGTCCATATACAGCCATAGGAAATGTCCACGTGTGTTATTCGGAGTAATCACAATATCATATCTATACGACACATCTGGATTCAGAATATGTCAGAATGTGGTGCATATCCACAAGACTCCAAATATGCATTAGAAATGGTCTGTATTCTCTAGATATACCCTGATATGGAACCTTTCGCCTTGTGCAGTCTCAATGCAGTCTGTGTGCAATCACTGCATCACTGGCTCTCAAGTAGGGGAGCAGTGTGACAGGTTCCCCTCCCGTCCTCTTCTGTCTCAGCCCTTCTGGTTCACCAGAGAGGGCCATATCATGCACCAGCCATACCTTGGTCACTCACAACCATGTATGCATTAAGATGAGTTGAAAGCAGATTTGTACAAATACTGAGCTGGTGGCAAAGGCAATAAGAGCAAGAGAGAAAGATGGTGAGAGGGGAAAGGAGAGAGAACATTGAGAGAACAACGGCTATTAACATACATTCACACCCTGCACCCTCTGCCTCTCCACCCCTCTTCCCCACATCCCTCATCCCCTGTGCAGAGCTCTGACTCCAGAAGAGATTATGTCTGTCTGTCAGCATCTCTGCTCAGACAGGTTAGCACACATAGATTTTTTCCCCCTTTGAGTGAAAGCGGACTTGATTGGCACACACCTCAGCCTCTGATTATCTTCATGCTGGGCCGGTTTGGGGGGAGCCAATTCCCCCATTTTGACACAGAGAGAATGCCCTTCTAAGGTTTTGAGTGATGTATATGCGGCCAGCAGCAGAGCAGCACACAGTCGACTCCACTTTGGCAGTAAATGCAGACATTGCGTTTCCCCAAAATGCCTCTCATGACAGCAAACAATTTACAAAGAACACATTACTTCAAATATACGTTTAGATCATGCACTGTTTTATTGCTATTCTTATCACTTTCATTGAGGAAACATATTTATTCCAAAGAAAGTATTACACATACCAAAAAGTATATAAATATTCAATACAATTCAAATAACCATTATGATCCTCCAGTGAGGCTGCATGACTCATGTATTGTTAATGCTGACACCATGGTATAGGTCTTACAGGGAATGTATCTCCTGCATCTTTCACTAAGTCATTTACGAGCTTCTTTATAACAAGTCTTCTAATGATGATTAGTCATTTCAGAGTTGCCAAAAATGTATAGAGCCCATTAAACTGTTTATATGCATACTGATTAACAGTCTACAAATATCTGTTCAGTAATGAGATAGTCTTGGTTGAAAAGTTCAGAGCAACGTATTGCCACTGCAAATTCGGTTATTGGCTCTTTTTATGTGTTTTACATGTTGTTCACCAACTATCTCTAGAAAGACTAAATTAGATTTGTTATTAAAACTCATTAAAAGTTTATTGGGTTGTTTCACTTGACTCTTTACAGTAGTTCAGAGTAGGAAGATGCTCTCTCCACACCTTACTTTCCACTCTCATATTAAATTAATAGGACAGAGTGGGGTATGTTGAACTATTTTTTACATTCAGCATCAGGGATACCGGAACATATAGGTATTATTTCTAACAAGATATATACATATTTTTTTAGGATGTTGTGTATCCCTGGAAATAATCAGAATTAATGTTAACTTCTTCGAGATAGGGGGCACACTTTTAATTTTTTGATAAAAAACGTTCCCGTTTTAAACAAGATATTTTGTCACGAAAAGATGCTCGACTATGCATGTAATTGACAGCTTTGGAAATAAAAAACTCTGACGTTTCCAAAACTGCAAAGATATTATCTGTGAGTGCCCCAGAACTAATGCTACAGGCGAAACCAAGATGAAGTTTCATACAGGAAATGCCCCAGATTCTGAAGGCGCTGTGTTCCAATGTCTCCTTATATGGCTGTGAATGCGCCAGGAATGAGCCTGCCCTTTCTGTCGTTTCTCCAAGGTGTCTGCAGCATTGTGACTTATTTGTAGGCATTTCATTGGAAGATTGACTATAAGAGACAACATTTTCCAGGTGTCCGCCCGGTGTCCTGTGTCGAAAGTATTGCGTAATCTCTCGGTCCATGCGCGTTCCATTTCTTCAAAAGAGAAAGTCAACTGCCACGAAGGATTTATCATCGATAGATATGTGAAAAACACCTTGAGGATTGATTCTAAACATAGTTTGCCATGTGTCTGTCGATATTATGGAGTTAATTTGGAAAAAAGTTTGCGTTTTAATGACTTAATTATTATTATTATTATTATTATTTTTCTTTTTTTTCTTACCCAAACGTGATGAAGAAAACGGAGCGATTTGTCAACACAAATAATCTTTTTGTAAAAACTGAACATTTGCTATCTAACTGAGAGTCTCCTCATTGAAAACATCTGAAGTTCTTCAAAGGTAAATTATTTTATTTGAATGCTTTTCTGGTTTTTGTGAAAATGTTGCATGCTAGGCTATCAATACTGTTACACAAATGCTTGTTTAGCTATGGTTCAAAAGCATATTTTGAAAATCTGAGATGACAGTGTTGTTAACAAAAGGCTAAGCTTGAGAGCAAATAGATTTATTTCATTTCATTTGCGATTTTCATGAATAGTTAACGTTGCGTTATGCTAATGAGCTTGCGGATAGATTTACACAATCCTGGATACAGGTTTTTTTCGTAGCTAAACGTGACGCAGAAAACGGAGCGATTTGTCCTAAACAAATAATCTTTCAGGAAAAACTGAACATTTGCTATCTAACTGAGAGTCTCCTCATTGAAAACATCCGAAGTTCTTCAAAGGTAAATGGTTTTATTTGAATGCTTTTCTGGTTTTTGTGAAAATGTTGCCTGCTGAATGCTAACGCTAAATGCTACACTAGCTATCAATACTGTTACACAAATGCTTGTTTTGCTATGGTTGAGAAGTATATTTTGAAAATCTGAGATGACAGTGTTGTTAACAAAAGGCTAAGCTTGAGAGCTAGCATATTGATTTCATTTCATTTGCGATTTTCATGAATAGTTAACATTGCGTTATGGTAATGGACTTGAGGCTGTAGTCACGATCCCGGACCCGGGATGGCTCGACGCAAGAAGTTAACACAACAGTTTTGAAAACATAAAAAAGTGGTGTCTTGGCACAACTGAGCATGGGATAGGGTAAGTTGATCCGACAATTCATTTCTGCATTTGACGCTGCATTTTCATACTAAGCCCATTAATCTGTTACTCCTACCCCCTACTTTTTCGAACATTCTGTTAAAAATCGCGCAACATTTCAGCGCCCTGCTGCTCATGCCAGGAATATAGTATATGCATATGATTAGTGTGTGTGGATAGAAAACACTCAGACGTTTATAAAACTGGTTAAATCACGGCTGTGACTATAACAGAACGTGCGTTTCATCGAAAAGTGCAGGAAGATCTGATCACTGAAAATGGGAAAATATATCCATGCGCCACTTCAACCCATTGTTAAACGTGAAACACATTAAATGGGGCCGAGTTTGCAATACCTACAGCTTCCACACGATGTCAACAGTCTTGTCATTTGCCTACGATTTGTTTCTTGGTCAAACAGACACAAGGCAGCGCAGTTCTTCCGGTCTCCGACCGGATATTTTGGTTGAGATTTACCCGGACATTATTTCCAGACGTACAGCTATAGAATATACATCGCCTCGTGATCAATTTGATCGCTTATTAACGTTTACTAATACCTAAACTTGCAGCTCAGACTTCATGTCATCATATAAGACCTTGTGTGCCTCTGCTGCTCTATCATAGCCTCGCTTTCTCACAGGTACATGTTCATTTTATTTTTTGTCAAATGTACTGTACTTCTTTAGTGTCATTCAGTCTATTTTTTTCATCCCTTACTGCTACTCAAATGGCCTTCTCTGCTCTACTCACTTCCTTGGCTGCTCTTTCAAGAACCTCAAGGGGGGCTAGACCCCTGCTTGTTTTTACGTTTGTATACACAAGGCATGATGATGTCTGCTCTGTAACAATAAAAATGCACTATATTGCATCACTTTATGCATGACAAACTGCAAAAAGACTATGCACATTATGCATAAAACAGACAGAATGTAATCAGAATTGGCTCAATTGGCCCATTGGCTCAATTTGCCCCTGTCCAAATGGCACAATTTACCCCAAAGCAACCATTTTGACTATATTAGCCCACACAGCTGCAAGGATGCATTTTCATGCTAGGTCATCTTGTAACTTATAGACCCCAACTGATGTACAAAACAGTTTTCAAAATATCTACTTTGGTTTAGATACAAGAATAATGAAACCTCTAACACAATAAATTAATTTTACATTGTGAAAATCAGTTTTTTGGACCTAACTTTCTTAACACTTTTCCTATGTAGTTTCTTTCTTCACAGACCTCCTCCTAAATTATGACCTCCTCCTAAATATTTAGTTACATTTTATATTTTCTTACCCCCCTCCCCTACAGCATTACCTAAACAGCATAAAATAATAGGATTCATTGTCCTGGTTTTATAGTTTTGTACTGATGACTAATTGTAAACAGAAGGGAATGTTTTGTGTCCAGTATTATCTATCGCTCTTACAATTCCAACATATACTCTTATTTACTATTCAGTACATTTATTGTTTATTAATACATTACATTCAGGGCTGGCTCTAGCTTTTTGGGGGCCCTAAGCAAGATTTGGTTGGGGGCCGTAAGTAGTGCTTATTACCGGATCCTGTCCTGCCGGAACAGGATCCAGTACCTCCCCGTTTTGGACTGTTTCATTATTTTCGTTATTTGGCCGGATCCGGTACATCTCCTGGCATGAAAAATAATATTCTCATTTTGCAATGTAACAATTATAATAAAAGCTATCAAAAAGTTAATATGAGTTGCCTCTTCGTTAATTCTCCTGAATCTCAAAGAACTAGAATGAGATTCGCTTTCTAGGATATCACTCCCTCGTTCTACTCTGTTTTGCACTTCATCATGTATTTCCTAGAATCATAGCTGCAGCACCCCTGATAAAAAGCTATAGAGTTACTGCTGTCTGTTCAGAAATAAATTAAATAATTCAGAATAGCCTATTACACCATGAGAATGCCTCTAATTTTACCAAGAGGATCAATAGCCTATCTGTAGTTTAGCCCAAAAACAAGCCATAGCCTACAATTGGGACATGCAGCAAATCTGTTAAATTCTTGTTAATCTAACTGCACTGTCCAATTTACAGTATCTATTACAGTGAAATAATACCATTCTATTGTTTGAGGGGAGGGCACAGTTATGTACTTGAAAATGTATCAATAAACCAATTAGGCACATTTGGGCAGACTTGAATCAACATTTTGAATAGTAATGCAATGGTTCATTGGATCCGTCAAATTTTTTGCACATACACTGCTGCTACCTAGTGGCCACAATCTAAATGACAAAAGTACATTTTTGAAAGCTTAGCAGGACAGAACTATTGTCAAATTCATGCATTTATCAAGAGAATATCCCTAGTCATCCCTACTGCCTCTTATCTGTCGGACTTAACTACACACACATGCTTTGTTTGTAAATGATGTCTGAGTGTTGGAGTGATCCCCGGTTATATGTAAATACATTATAAACAAGGAAATGGTGGTCAGTTAGGATCACCACTTTATTTTAAGAATGTGAAATGTCAGAATAACAGTAGAGAGAATGATTTCTTTCAGCTTTCATTTCTTTCATCACATTCCCTGTGGGTCAGGAGTTTACATACACTCAATTAGTATTTGGTAGCATTGCCTTTAAATTGTTTAACTTGGGTCAACCGTTCCGGGTAGCCTTCCACAAGCTTCCCACAATAAGTTGGGTGAATTTTGGCCCATTCCTCCTGACAGAGGTGGTGAAACTGAGTCAGGTTTTTTAGGCCTCCTTGCTCGCACATGCTTTTTCAGTTCTGCCCACAAATATCCCATAGAATTGAGGTCCGGAGCTTTGTGATGGCCACTCCAATACCTTGTCTTTGTTGTCCTTAAGTCATTTTGCTACAAATTTGGAAGTGTGCTTAGGGTAATTGACCATTTGGAGGACCCATTTGTGACCAAGCTTTAACTTCCTGACTCTTGTCTTGAGATGTTGCTTCAGTATATCCACAAAATGTTCCTTTCTCATGTCATCTATTTTGTGAAGTGCACCAATCCCTTCTGCAGCAAAGCACCCCCACAATATGATGCTGCCACCCTGCACTTCACGTTTGGGATGGTGTTCTGGCTTGCAAGCCTCCCCCTTTTCCCTCCAAACATAACAATGGTCATTATGGTCAAACAGTTCCATTTTTGTTTCATCAGACCAGAGGACATTTATCCAAAAAGTATGATATTTGTCCCCATGTGCAGTTGCAAACCGTATTCTGGCCTTTTTATGGTGGTTTTGGAGCAGTGGCTTCTTCCTTGCTGAGCGGCCTTTCAGGTTACGTCAATATAAGACTTGTTTTACTGTGGATATAGATAATGTTGTACCTGTTTCCTCCAGCATCTTCACAAGGTCCTTTGCTGTTGTTCTGGGATTGATTTGCACTTTTCACACCAAAGTACGTTCATCTTCAGGAGACAGAAAGTGTCTCCTTCCTGAGTGGTATGACGGCTACGTGGTCCCATGGTGTTTATACTTTTGTACCATTGTTTTTTCCAGATGAACGTGGTATCTTCAGGCGTTGAAATTGCTCCCAAGGATGAACCAGACTTGTGGAGGTCCGCCATTTTTCCTGAGGTCTTGGCTGATTTCTTTTGATTTTCCCATGATGTCAAGCAAAGAGGCATTGAGTTTGAAGGTATGCCTTGAAATACATCCACAGGTACACCTCCAACTGACTCAAATGATGTCAATTAGCCCATCAGAAGCTTCTAAAGCCATTACATAATTTTCTGGAATTTTCCAAGCTGTTTAAATGCACAGTCAACTTAGTGTATGTAAACTTCTGACCCACTGGAATTGTAATACAGTGAATTATAAGTGAAATAATCTGTCAGTAAACAATAGCTGGAAAAATTACTTGTGTCATGCACAAAGTAGATGTCCTAACTAACTTGCCAAAACTATAGTTTGTTTACAATAAATTTGTGGAGTGGTTGAAAAAGTACACCAACCTAAGTGTATGTAAACTTCTGACTTCAACTGTAGCATAGCCTAGTGGTTAGAGCATTGGACTAGTAACTGAAAGGTTGCAAGTTCAAATCCCCGAGCTGACAAGGTACAAAATCTGTTGTTCTTCCCCTGAACAGGCAGTTGACCCTAGGCCGTCATTGAAAATAAGAATTTGTTCTTAACTGACTTGCCTAGTTAAATAAAGGTAAAAAAATATATATATATATTCTACTGTAATTTAGTCGATGCCATTCCGACATTTATATATTTCTTAATTCCATTCTTTTACTTTTAGATTTGTGTGTGTAACGTACGTTGTTTGAAGGAGACCAAGGCGCAGCGTAATTTGTGGTCATCATATTTATTTCAATGAGAACCAACAAAAAAATAACACTGTGAAACCAAAACGACCGTACCGTTCCATAGGCTACAAGAGCTGTACAAAAACAAGCTCCCACAACATAGGTGGGAAAAAAGTCTACCTAAGTATAATTCCCAATCAGAGACAACAACAGCCAGCTGCCTCTGATTGGGAAACACACTCGGCCAAACACAAAGAAATACAAAACATAGAATGCCCACCCCACATCACACCCTGAACTCACCAAATAGAGAAATAAAACATCTCTCTAAGGTCAGGGCGTGACAGTGTGTATTGTTGTGAATTGTTAGATACTACTGCACTGTTGAATTTAGGAACACAAGCATTTCGCTACAACCGCAATAACAAATGCTAAAAATGTGTATGTGACCAATACAATTTGATTTCATTTGAAAACTGGATATCATTGTTTGACTATATTGTGCCTACAATATGTGTCTCCGCACACCTAGGCCTAGAGGCTATTGATGGATTCAAGACAAGGTCATTTTTATTTATCTCCTATCCCTGATAGGAACCTCCTCAGTACACAGCATGGTATGATGAGTGATTCATCTGCCGGGCCATACAACAACTGTGGAGGCTGGATTCCTGAAACCAAGAAAATATTAAAATGTAGAAATACCAAATAAAATACAATGACAAAATGTACGAAATGCTGATTGACAAAAGTAGACAGCACCACAAATCCACTTATTACAAAACCTCCACTCAGATTGTGTCTCACTCTCATCCACTTTATAAAAGTCCTGTAGAAGGACACAGACAGATAGCGTGGAGCAGAGCGGGCAAAAGAAGAAGAAAGGCTTACTGGCAGTGCTGGTGGTGCCAGATGGGAGCAGGGCGAGCCAGCCAGGAGGAGCCCCAGTACACAGAGACAAGTAGTGCCAACCCAACTGTGTCTAACAGGAGGCTGGGCTATTTAATCAGATCTAACACCCAATCCATGCCTGTGCCAGATGCAATTCAGATCCCCCTTATATAACCCAAATGCCAATTAGCTTTATATAGATTCCCACCACAGCCGCTGTCACAGCTATTAAAGACGCTGGTTTATATGTGTGTGTGTGTTTTATGTCTAATGGATTGAATCTTGTTAATGGAAGCGAAGGGGCGGGGGACTGTGACTTGTCAGTCTCCGGAGACTGAGGGGTAGGTTTATAATCTGTAGATATTAGAACATGTTCAATTCAACATATTAAGAAACTCATTGCATTATATTTGATGGGTATGGTTGTAGAAACCATCATAATTCTGTTTGTTGGGGTAAAAGGACAACATGCTGATAAACCAGTAGGAATGGCCTGGATGTCCTTTTGAGCAACTAAATAACTCCAATAACTCCAGTGGTGTGGGATGGTAATCTGTTTGATGTGGCGTTATGGGGACGGTCCCGGGGTGTGATGCTGGCCTGATGGCCCACAGATCTCAGGAGAGAGGACACAGTGGCTTGTCAGCAAAGGCATCTCCTGAGTTCTGCAGCGTTTGTGCTGATTCTACCCCAACGCCATTAATCTCCGCCACCACCACTCCTTATCATAACAGAGGACATACAGTCACAACGCTGTATGGCAAATCGAAAAATATATACTGTACCAGTCAAACATTTGGACACACCTTCTCATTAAAGGGTATTTCTTAATTTTGACTATTTTATACGTTGTAGAACAATAGTGAATACTTCAAAATTAGAAAATAACACACATGGGATCATTGCTAGCAGCATACCACCCTGCATCCCACTGCTGGCTTGCTTCTGAAGCTAAGTAGGGTGGGTCCTTGTTAGTCTCTGAATGGGAGACCAGATGCTGCTGGAAGTGGTGTCGGAGGGCTGTATGAGATACTATTTCCTCTCGCCTAAAGAAAGAAATAATAATAATCCCATTTCCCTGTGTAGGGTGCTGTCTTTTGGAAGGGGGTCTTAAACAGGTGATCTGACTCTCTGTGGTCATTAAAAGACCCCACGGCACTTATTGTAAGAGTAGGGGTGTTAACCCTGATGTCCTGGCAAAATTCCCAAGCTGGCCCTCATACCATCATGGTCACATAATCATCCTCAGCTTCCAACTGGCTCATTCATCCCCCAACTACCCCTCAGCCAGCTGCTGTAAATTACAATGTGTTTCTCAGTCAATTTACCTGGTAAAATAAGGGTTAAAAAAACTCCATCACCCTCCTTCTTGGTCAAATATCCCTTACACAGCTTAGAGGAGTGTTGGTTCATTGTCCTGTTGAAAAACGAATGACAATCCCATTAAGTGCAAACTAGATGGGATGGTGTATCGCTGCAGAATGCTGTGGTAGCCTTGCTGGTTAAGTGTGCCTTGAATTCTAAAGAAATCACTGACAGTGTCACCAGCAAACCACCTCATCCTCTATGCTTCATTGTGTAAACCACACATGCAGATATCATACGTTCACATACTCTGCATCTCACAAAGACATGGTGGTTAGAACCGAAAATCTCAAATGTGGACACAGATTTCCACCGGTTTAATGCTCATTGCCCGTGTTTCTTGGCCCAAGCTAGTCTCTTCTTATTATTGGTGTCCTTTAGTAGTGGTTTCTTCGCAGCAATTTGACCATGAATGCCTGATGCACGCAGTCTCTGAACAGTTGATGTTGAGATGTATCTGTTACTTGAACTCTGAAGCAGTTATTTTGGATGTAATTTCTGAGGCTGGTATCTCTACTGAACATATCCTCTGCAGAAGAGGTAACTCTGTGTCTTCCGTTCCTGTGGCAGTCCTCATGAGAGCAAGATTCTTCATAGCACTTGATGGTTTTGTGACTGCACTTGAAGAAACTTTCAAAGTTCTTGAAATTTTCCGTATTGACTGACCTTCATATCTTAAGGTAATGATGGACTATCGTTTCTCTTTGCTTATTTGAGCTGTTCTTGCCATAATATTGACTTTGTATTTTACCAAATAGCACTATCTTCTGTATACCATCCCGTTCCTTGTAACAACACATATGATTGGCTCATACGCATTAAGAAGGATAGAAATTCCACAAAATAATTTTTAACAATGCACACTTAATTAATGAATTGAAATGCATTCCAGGTGACTACCTCATGAAGCTGGTTGAGAGAATGCCTTGTGTGCAAAGCTGCCATCAAGGCAAAGGGTGGCTGTGTAAGGGCTATTTGACCAAGAAGGAGAGTGATGGAGTGCAGTATCAGATGACCTGGCATCCACAATGGCATCATTGGGATGAGTTGAACCACAGAATGATGGAAAAGCAGTCAACAAGTGCTCAGCATATGTGGGAACGCCTTCAAACTTTTGGAAAAGCATTCCAGGTGAAGTTGGTTTTGAAAATGTCAAGAGTGTGCAAAGCTGTCATCAAGATGAAGATGGCTACAATGAAAAATCTCAAATATAAAATATTTTTAGTGATTTGTTTAACACTTTTTTGGTTACTACATTATTTCATATGTGTTATTTCATGATTGGGGTGTCTTCACTATTATTGTACAATGTAGAAAATAGAAAAATGTAATAAAAACCCTAGAATGAGAAGGTGTGTCTAAACTTTTGACTGGTACTGTATATGAATTTCACTGAAATATTTTTGGTGTCTGTCTGTAGGCTGTTCTTGTAAAGCCCCTTTGCCTCAGAAAGGTCATTTGAATTTGCCGTGTTTTGATATCCAGCTCCCTTTGCTCTTTCACACAGAACAATAAAACACATCCCGCCTGCTGAAATTGCATTGTGGTCCCTGATCCCTTTTTTGAGAACAGTATCTGCATTCGATCGCTGCACAGCAGTGGGTATGACATTTCCATAAGGAGAAAGATCCTATGGAGCGTGTAAGGCAAAATATTAAGTGTGACATTTACATACAGTGATGGATACTGCTGGAACAGGTGGGATAGTCGCCTCTATAATGCACAGTAGTTATCCATACTTCCATAGCGATGCTCCCTGACAACAGTTTTGCCCCACCTGCTGCGATATGGAAATGAGTCATGAAATGTGCTATTTTCTTTACAGCATCAGCAAATTCAGAAGGCAAAGTGGCCCAGGTAATGACATATGTCCAGGCGAGGCAGGCAAAATTGTTGGCTGGGTAAATGAATAGATTTAAATAATGTTGTGAGTTTTCAGCACATTCCGACTGGCAGGACATTCAGAACTAGTAAAGAGGATACTTAATACAGGATGTGCAATAGAAGGGAGTCTGAGCGGAGCAGAGCCAGACAATTTGAAAGTTATTCAATCAAAGACTAAACATTTCATTTTCAGGACGCCATATTGATTCTTGGCCAGTTTTGTGCCACAGTATTTAACCTCAGTGAATTATCACCAACATGCTGATAATCTGTCAGAGAGACCTATTGCCAATCATTTAAATTGCAGTGATTCCCTATTGGACTAAATTTTTACTTAAAATGAAATGCCTGAGCTAGCGTCCGTAAGTAGCCATCATCACATCAACCGTTAACAAAGTATGACTCAAATAAACTTAGACATTACAGAGTGAGATGTAATATACACAAAACCTGCCTTTGAAGTTATTAAACAGCCAATTATGTGATCAATTAAAGATCCTCAGAGGAAATATGAAAACGCAGCTGGCCTCAGAAACTGTTCTCTGAAAATATGAACATTCATAATGATATCCAATAATAGGGCATAGTGGAATTTCAATTTATATTATACTTGTATGATACTATGATAGGCAATAGGCGTTACAATTAATTGACTCGAACCATAAAACAAACAGCTCTTATGTGGGCAAGGCAATAGTCCAATTCCTTTTGGATCAAAGGCTCATGGTGTGATTTCTAACCGATTGCTGAATGGCAATATATTAGGGACTTAAGTTGTTGCAGGACCAACACCAGTGTGAAATCACTCATATTGTTTTTCATCTGAAATTGTTATCCTGATGCGCAGGTCTGACCCTGATGATACGGATGAATTATCAACCGCTCAACGAAATATCATCAGACATCAAATGTCAGGGTAAAACTAACTTTGAAGCAGTGTACTGAGGTCAAGACATTGTTACTGACATAAATGCAGTCGTGCTGTTGCCCATATTCTGCTCTCAGACTCCTGTGTGGAAACGGAGGAGTCGTTGGCCTCAACTACAGTACTTAAACTCTGTCTTTGAAATGACCAGGGAGAGGAGGACTGAGACTGAGCGTTTCCTTTACACAGTCGAGTAGCAATGACTCGGCACTTCTGTTATTTCTGTTCTCGAGTCAGGCTTTGTCCTCGAGTCGTCGGCTGTGTTTGCATTTGGAAAGATCCCACTGTTGGAAATCTGTACAAGAATCTCAAAACAACAAACCCAGCATATTTGTTGACATGCTCAACAGAATCCAAGTCATCTGACGATTGTTTCCTCTCAGCGAACCAAAAACATCAATGACTAACAAACCGTTCATTCTGTTAACCTGTTAACCTGTCCTAGTTTTCTCCCATATAGGCTACCATGTAAACCTTAAAGAAATGCCTTGAGCTGCAACAAATCATTTTGATTGACATTTTATAATTTTAAAAGCCTTTTGCTATTATGTTAGCACAGCTGAAAACTGTTGATCTGATTAAAGAAGCAATACAACTGGCCTTCAGTGGTGGGGGATACACTTAGAATGCCAAATTCCCGGCCCATCTCCCCACAGACCCTTGCTAGACGGCACCCTTGTGTGGCAGAGCAGGCTTTTCCTCTGCCTGTCCTCATCGACTCGGGCGCCGACGAGAGTTTCCTGAACAGACCTGTCATTGTCCAGTTGGGCCTGGACACTGTTCCACTCGATTTACCCCTCGATGCCAACGCTCTCAACTGACAGCTCCTTGCCAGTGTCTGTGAGAGAACTATCCCTGTCATCCTGTGTCTCTCTGGGAATCACCAGGAAAGAATCAGTCTCCACATAATTGACTGCCTTCGCTCTGCCATGTTCCTGGACCATCCTTGGTTGAAGCTTCACAATCCACAGATCGACTGGACCACCGGAAAGGTAACCACTTGGGGTACATCCATGATTCCCTGGCTGCAGGACATGTCAGGCCTTCTTCCTCTCCGGTGGGTGCTGGTTTTTATTTGTAAAGAAAAAGGATAGGTCTCTGAGGCCGTGCATAGACTTCCGTGGGCTGAATAACATTACTGTGAAGAACAAGTACCCCTTGCCACTCATTAGTTCTGCTTTTGCCCCCCTCCATGGTGCCATGGTGTTCACCATCTGGTCTGCATCAGAGAGGGGAACGTTTGGAAAGCGGCAATCAACACACCACTTGGACATTGAGTATTTGGTTGTGCCTTTTGTTCTCACTAACGCCCCTGCTCTTTTCCAGAGCCTCGTCAACAATATACTGAGGGATGTGATTGGACGCTTCGTTTTTGTCTATGTGGATGACATTCAGATTCTTTTGATGGACTCCGAAGCTCACCAGCAAAACTTTCGCCAAGTTCTCCAACGGCTGTTGGAGCTGAAAAAGGTGAGTTCCATGCTTCCTCTGTGTCTTTCCTGGGTTATATTATTGCCCAAGAATGGTTACGCATGGATCCCGCTAAGGTCAGGGCACATTTTTACAGATGATTCATCTTCAACTACAGCCGTCTGGCAGCACCTCTCACCACTCTCACCTCCACCTCCACTCTGTTCCACTGGGCCACTGAAGCAGAGGCAGCGTTCCTGGAACTCAAGGGCAGCTTCACTTCCACTCCAGTCCTCACTCAGCCAGACCCAGAACTCCAGTTCATCGTGGAGGTGGATAACTCCGACACCGGGGTAAGGTGCTGTTCTGTCCCAACTTTTCCCCCTCTGATCAGAAGCTCCACCCATGTGCATTATTTTCCCGTAAGCTTCACCTGCAGAGAGAAATTTTGACATTGGTAACCGGGAACTCCTGGCAGTGAAGCTAGCTCTTGAGGAATGGTGTCATTGGCTGGATGGTTCTATTCTCCCCTTCATTGTGTGGATGGACCACAAAAACCTGTCATACATCTAGACCGCGAAACGTCTGAATTCCCAGCAAGCCAGTTGGGCATTGTTCTTCGGGAGATTCAATTTCATACTCACTTATTGCCTGGTTCTAGGAATACAAAGCCTGGCGCACTCTCCCGCCAGTTCACTGCCGAAAACACTGGTTCAGAGCCAGAAGCTATTCTGCCATCCACCTGCATCGTTGCCGCCATCTCCTGGGAGATTGAGTCCCGCATTTGCCAGGCTCAGCAGAACCAGCCTGTCCCCTGTAATGGTCCCAGAACTGCTGTGTTTGTTACAGATTTGGTTTGCTCTGAAGTTCTTCAGTGGGCCCATTCTACTCACCTCACCTGTCACCAGGGTATGAACCGGACCCTGGCCCTCCTGCTTCATCGCTTTTGGTGGTCCACCATGGAGAGAGATGTCCAGGAGTTTGTTTCAGCCTGCTCGGTCTGTGCCCGGAATAAGATCTCCACTAAACCCACGTCCTGCCTGCTTCGCCCTCTTCCTATACCCAGTCACCACTGGTCACACATACTGTAGCTCTGGACTTCGTCACTGGCCTTCCCCCATCCAACGATAACTCAGTCATCCTCACCATATTACCTGATATAACACACACACATCCCCTAGGGGGCCAAAGTAATGGGCCCCTATGGGTTGGTATTGTAACTGACTGATTGGGTGAATAACACAATAGCATCCAACCATATGACAACATGCATGCAAACAGAAGAAAAAAAAATCCTAAAGTTATTGGCTTCGATTCAATCATTGAGAGTTTGTCGACACCCTCATAGTTGTGTCGGAGATGGAATTGTGTTAGAGGTTGCTGGAGCTGCGTCATAAGTTCACTCCTGATTAGATGGATAGGCTACACTTTCTATCGCCCTTTTGAATTTCAAATGCAGTAGGGATAAGGAAGGGAGTGACAGTAAGTTCAATGCAGTCCTCTGTATATATTTTATATTTTACATTTACATTTAAGTCATTTAGCAGACGCTCTTATCCAGAGCGACTTACAAATTGGTGCATTCACCTTATGACATCCACTTTACAATAGTGCATCTAAATCTTTTAGGGGGGTGAGAAGGATTACTTATCCCATCCTAGGTATTCCTTAAAGAGGTGGGGTTTCAGGTGTCTCCGGAAGGTGGTGATTGACTCCGCTGTCCTGGTGTCGTGAGGGAGTTTGTTCCACCATTGGGGGGCCAGAGCAGCGAACAGTTTTGACTGGGCTGAGCAGGAACTGTACTTCCTCAGTGGTAGGGAGGCGAGCAGGCCAGAGGTGGATGAATGCAGTGCCCTTGTTTGGGTGTAGGGCCTGATAAGAGCCTGGAGGTACTGAGGTGCCGTTCCCCTCACAGCTCCGTAGGCAAGCACCATGGTCTTGTAGCGGATGCGAGCTTCAACTGGAAGCCAGTGGAGAGAGCGGAGGAGCGGGGTGACGTGAGAGAACTTGGGAAGGTTGAACACCAGACGGGCTGCGGCGTTCTGGATGAGTTGTAGGGGTTTAATGGCACAGGCAGGGAGCCCAGCCAACAGCGAGTTGCAGTAATCCAGACAGTTCTATATACAATTCCATACAGCATTTTTTTTAACCTGTAACTGAAGCTTCTGATAGGCTAATTGACATAATTTGAGTCAATTGGAGGTGTACCTGTGGATGTATTTCAAGGCCTACATTCAAACTCATTGCATCTTTGCTTGACATCATGGGAAAAGAAATCAGCCAAGATCTCGGAAAAAAACTTGCAGACCACCAAATGTCTGGTTCATCCTTGGGAGCAATTTCCAAATGCCTGAAGGTACCACTTTCATCTGTACAAACAAAAGTACGCAAGTATAAACACGATGGGACCACGCAGCCGTCATACCGCTCAGAAAGGAGACACGTTCTGTCTCCTAGAGATGAATGTACTTTGGTGCGAAAAGTGCAAATCAATCCCAGAGCAACAGCAAGGACCTTGTGTAAATGCTGGAGAAAACAGGTACAAAGGTATCTATATCCACTGAAAAACAAGTCCTACATCAACATAACCTGAAAGGCCACTCAGCAAGGAAGAAGCCACTGCTCCAAAACCGCCATAAAAAAAGCAAGACGAAGGTTTGCAACTGCACATGGGAACAAAGATCGTACGTACTTTTTGGAGAAATGTCCTCTGCTCTCATGAAACAAAAATAGAACTGTTCGGCCATAATGAGCATCGTTATGTTTGGAGGAAAAAGGGTGAGGCTTGCAAGAACACCATCCCAAACGTGAAGCACGGGTGTGGTAGCATCATGTTGTGGGGTGATTTGCTGCAGGAGGGACTGGTGCACTTCATAAAATAGATGACATCATGAGGGAAAATGTTGTAGATATATTGAAGCAACATCTCAAGACAGTCAGGAAGTTAAAACTTTGTCGCAAATGGGTCTTCCAAATGTACAATGACCCCTAGCATACTTCCAATGTTGTGGCAAAATGGCTTAAGGACAAAAAAGTCAAGGTATTGGAGTGGCCATCACAAAGCCCTGACCTCAGTCCTTTAGATAGTTTGTGGGCAGAACTGAAAAAGTGTGAGGAAGGAGGCCTACACACTTGACTCAGTTACACCAGCTCTGTCAGGCGGAATGGGCCAGAATTCACCTAAGTTATTGTAGAAGGTTGTGGAAGGCTACCTGAAACGTTTGACCCAAATTAAACTATTTAAAGGCAATGCTACCAAATACTAATTGAGTGTATGTAAACTTCTGACCCACTGGGAATGTGATGAAATAAATAAAAGCTGAAATTAATCATGGTCTACTGTTAGTCTGACATTTCACTTTCTTCAAATAAAGTGGTGATCCTAACTGACCTAAGATAGGGATTTTACTACGACTAAATGTCAGGAATTGTGAAAAACTTATGTTATTGTCCTGATGAAAGGTCAATTCAATTCCCAATGTCTGGTGGAAAGCAGATTAAACCAGGCTTCCCTCTAGGATTGCTTAGCTCCATTTTTTATGCTGAAAAACTACCCAGTCATTGACAGTTACAAACATACAAATAACATGATGCAGCCACCACTATGCTTGAAAATTTGTGGAGTGGGACTCATGTGTTGGATTGAATTTGCCCCAAACTAAACACTTTGTATTCAGAACCTAAAGTTAATTACTTTGCCACATATTTTTTGCAGGGCTACTTTAGTGCCTGCTTGCCAGCAGGATATTTGTGACCCGATTCAGGAAACTAGGCTTATGTCGCAAATCACGACTTCACTGGAGAGGTGTTTTTTGCACAATGCATTTTTTGGGGCAGAAATGCCTTCTCAAACATGTGCATTTTCATGAGCCTTAATATCACATTTTTATTCCATCTGGTTTAGCCACAGAAAAAGTGAGAAACCTTCCCGCTAGCCATGATTGTCTGAGATAATGAGTGGGCTCAACATGCCGAGAGATGAGTTTGGATTGGTCTGCCATATTGCACGCGCATGTCCATTGGAGCTTGTCAGTATGTCTAGGTAATTGTGTCCAATGCAGCTTTTTTTTATGTATCACGTTGTAAAACTGCATCAAATCAAATTTTATTTGTCACATACACATGGTTAGCAGATGTTAATGCGAGTGTAGTGAAATGCTTGTGCTTCTAGTTCCGACAATGCAGTAATAACCAACAAGTAATCGAGCTAACATTTCCAAAATTACTACCTTATACACAGTGTAAGGGGATAAAGAATATGTACATAAAGATATATGAATGAGTGATGGTACAGAGCGGCATAGGCAAGATACATTAGATGGTATAGAGTAAGGTATATACATATGAGATGAGTATGTAAACTTGGTGGCATAGTTAAAGTGGCTAGTGATACATGTATTACATAAAGATGCAGTTGATGATATAGAGTACAGTATATACGTATACATATGAGATGAATAATGTAGGGTGGGTAAACATTATATTAGGTAGCATTGTTTAAAGTGGCTAGTGATATATTTTACATCATTTCCCATCAATTCCCATTATTAAAGTGGCTGGAGTTGAGTCAGTGTGTTGGCAGCAGCCACTCAATGTTAGTGGTGGCTGTTTAACAGTCTGATGGCCTTGAGATAGAAGCTGTTTTTCAGTCTCTCGGTCCCAGCTTTGATGCACCCGTACTGACCTCGCCTTCTGGATGATAGTGGGATGAACAGGCAGTGGCTCGGGTGGTTGTTGTCCTTGATGATCTTTATGGCCTTCCAGTGACATCGGGTGGTGTAGGTGTCCTGGAGGGCAGGTAGTTTGCCCCCGGTGATGCGTTGTGCAGACCTCACTACCCTCTGGAGAGCCTTACGGTTGTGGGCGGAGCAGTTGCCGTACCAGGCGGTGGTACAGCCCGACAGGATGCTCTCGATTGTGCATCTGTAGACGTTTGTGAGTGCTTTTGGTGACAAGCCGCATTTCTTCAGCCTCCTGAGGTTGAAGAGGCGCTGCTGTGCCTTCTTCACGGTGCTGTCTGTGTGGGTGGACCAATTCAGTGTGTCTGTGATGTGTACGCCGAGGAACTTAAAACTTACTACCCTCTCCACTACTGTTCCATTGATGTGGATAGGGGGGTGTTCCCTCTGCTGTTTCCTGAAGTCCACAATCATCTCCTTAGTTTTGTTGATGTTGATTGTGAGGTTATTTTCCTGACACCACACTCCGAAAGGCCCTCACCTCCTCCCTGTGGGCCGTCTTGTCGTTGTTGGTAATCAAGCCTACCAGTGTTGTGTCGTCCACAAACTTTATGATTGAGTTGGAGACGTGCGTGGCCACACAGTCGTGGGTGAACAGGGAGTACAGGAGAGGGCTAAGAACGCACCCTTGTGGGGCCCCAGTGTTGAGGATCAGCGGGGTGGAGATGTTGTTGCCTACCCTCACCACCTGACGGGGCGGCCCGTCGGGAAGTCCAGTACCTAGTTGCACAGGGCGGGGTCGAGACCCAGGGTCTCGAGCTTGATGACGAGCTTGGAGGGCACTATGGTGTTAAATGCCGAGCTGTAGTCGATGAACAGCATTCTTACATAGGTATTCCTCTTGTCCAGATGGGTTATGGCAGTGTGCATTGTGGTTGAGATTGCGTCGTCTGTGGACATATTTGGGCGGTAAGCACATTGGAGTGGGTCTAGGGTGTCAGGTAGGGTGGAGGTGATATGGTCCTTGACTAGTCTCTCAAAGCACTTCATGATGACGGAAGTAAGTGGTACGGGGCGATAGTCATTTAGCTCAGTTACCTTAGCTTTCTTGGGAACAGGAACAATGGTGGCCCTCTTGAAGCATGTGGGAACAACAGACTGGGATAACGATTGATTGAATATGTCCGTAAACACACCAGCCAGCTGGTCTGCGCATGCTCTGAGGGCGCGGTTGGGGATGCCGTCTCGGCCTGCAGCCTTGCGAGGGTTGACACGTTTAAATGTTTTCCTCACGTCGGCTGCAGTGAAGGAGAGTCCGCATGTTTTGGTTGCGGGCCGTGTCAGTGGCACTGTATTGTCCTCAAAGCGGGCAAAAAAGTTAGTTTAGTCTGCCTGGGAGCAAGACATCCTGGTCCGTGACGGGGCTGGTTTTCTTTTTGTAATCCGTGATTGACTGTAGACCCTGCCACATACCTCTTGTGTCTGAGCCGTTGAATTGAGATTCTATTTTGTCTGTATACTGACGCTTAGCTTGTTTGATTGCCTTGTGGAGGGAATAGCTACACTGTTTGTATTCGGTCATGTTTCCGGTCACCTTGCCCTGATTAAAAGCAGTGGTTCGCGCTTTCAGTTTCACTCGAATGCTGCCATCAATCCACGGTTTCTGGTTTGGGAATGTTTTAATCGTTGCTATGGGAACGTGGAATTCGAGTACGATAGCTAAGGAGATCGAGAAAACACCAGTCTGGATTACATCGTTCAACTAAGGGCAACCATGCATTGCATCAGACAGGAGGCGCGTCCAACCATGATGTATACTGGTAAGATAGTCTAGCTAGCTACATTTTCAGATATTACACATTTCTAATTTGACAGAAAGTGATTTAATTTCAAGTGTACTGTTAGCTAGCTAACGTTATAGCTGGCTGGGTCGCTAGGTAACATTATGTGTATGATCTTATTCTTCATATCTCAGACACATTTTATTGACTAGTTATAGCCATTGAACCTGGTTGGTTAGCTACCTGTAGATTCATGCAGGGTAGTAACATCATGAGTTGTGATCATGGTCCATTGTTTAGCTAGCTCTACTCTAATTTTAACAAAGTATTTTCATTTCAAGTTTGTGTACTGTTAGCTACATAGCTAACATTAGCTGGATGGCTCGCTAACTACGCTACGTCATGCACTGGGATTCATTGTTTACCTATCCAGCTATATTACTCAACAAGAGACTCTCGTCTTAGTGTGCCAGAGCGCAGAATACAGTCACCAACACTCTGGATAACATGAAGAAAGCCTCACCAGCTCTGCTATGGTGAGTAAAATGGTTAGAGCGGGGTGTTCTCTCATGTGTCTGGAAGTAGCTAGCCAATGTTAGCCAGTTAGCTTGGGTACTTGACTGTCTTGAGGTCAGAGCTTTCGGAACAAAACCTAATTATTGGCCAGAGTGTCAGTGTGCTCTCTGAATGCGAAACGCTTTAAATTTACAAATGGACAATCTGACAGCACAGTTGCAGTCACCAATGCTCTGGATAACATAACAGCCTCACCAGCTCTGCTAGGGCGAGTAATGTTCCGTGAGCTGTTCTCTCTCTCAGATGACTAGAAGTAGCTGGCAAGTTAGTACAGAATGGTCGGATCAACCCTGGGTTGGGCTAAAGCGTAAGAGGGTGTGAACAATGCTGTATGGGTGTAGACAAAGGGATCTCTAATAGTAGTACCAAAACATTGAAAGACAGTTGTCTCAAAAGTGAGTTTACAAGCTGATCAACTTTCAAAGCAGAATTACTTTCCGATTGTTTCCTCAAATGCAGTTTATGATATAACATTTTGTAGCTCGGAGACTACTTTTATGCAATGTAAAAAAAACAGAAATTCAAATGTTGCTACTTAAGAACGAATTTAGGTGGTGAGTCACATTTTTTTCTATACAATCTTCCTTTTCACTCTGTCAATTAGGTTAGTATTGTGGAGTAACTACAATGTTGATCCATCTTCAGTTACAACCATTCAACTCTGTTACTGTTTAAAATTCTCAATTGACCTCCTGGTGGAATCCCTGAGTGGTTTCCTCCATCTCCCGCAACTGAGTTAGGAAGAACACCTGGATCTTTGTTGTGACTGGGTGTATTGATACACCAGCCAAAGTGTAATTAATAACTTCACCATACTCACAGGGATATTCAATGTCTGCTTTTTAAATTTTATTTTACCCATCGACAAATAGGTACCCTTCTTTGCGAGGCATTGGAAACCCTCGCTGGTCTTTTGGTTGAATTTGTGTTCTGAAATTCACTGCTCGATGGAGGGACCTTACAGATAATTCTATATGTGAGGTACAGAGATGAGGTCATTCAAAAAGTCATTCAAAAATCATGTTAAACAATATTAACTTATTTAGCATTGCCATAACAAAGGGGTTGAATACTTATTTACTGAAGATATTTCAGACTTAAATGTTGTATTAATTTGTAAACATTTTGAAAAACAACAATGTGGAAAAAGTCAAGCGGTGTTAATACTTTCTGAAGGAACTGTATATCAATAGGACAGATCAATAACAGATTCATTAAGGCCTACTAATCTTTAACAGTAACAACTTTCTGTGAAAAAAGGTATTAGTGGAACAGATCTCTGTAGGTGACGAAAGCTAGAGTTTTTTTCTTCGCGCTCAAGTCCTCTGAGTGGCTCAACTCCAACTTTGGATGGTTGAGAAAACCACAATATGCCAAATAGAAACCTACTAATGTCACGCCTTGGTCTTAGTATTTTGGGTTTTCTTTAATTGTTTGTTCAGGCCAGGGTGTGACATGGGTTTATTGTATTGTCTTATTGGGGTTTTTGTAGGCTTCGCTGGAGCAGTGCGAAGAGGGCTATAGGCGAATGGAGTTGAAAAGAAAGACACGGCGGCGCAGAGCGAAACCCGAAAGTCACCCCCAAATATTTATTGGGGGAGGGCTCAGAGGGAGAGTGGCTGAGTCAGGAGTCAGACCTGAGCCAACTCTCCCTGTTAATCGTGAAGAGCAGTTGCAGTGGGAGAGGCTGCACCACTTGGAGAATTGGACATGGGAGGAAGAACTGGACGGAAAAGGACCCTGGGCCCAGCCTGGTGAATATCGCCGCCCCAAGGAGGAAATAGAGGCGGCTAAAGCGGAGAGGCGCTGGTAGGAGGAGGCAGCACGGCGACGCGGATGGAAGCCCGAAAAGCAGCCCAAAAAAATTATTGGGGGGTGGGCTTAAAGGGAGTATGGCTATGCCAGGTAGGAGACCTGCGCAAACTCCCTGTGCTTACCAGTGGGCTAGAGAGACCGGGCAGACACCGTGTTATGCTATGGAGTGCACGGTGTTTCCAGTGCGGGTGCATAGCCCGGTGTGGTTCATACCAGCCCTTCGTATTGGCCGGGCTAGAGTGGGCATCGAGCCAGGTAAGCTTTGGCAGGCTTGGTGCTCAAGAGCTCCAGTGCACCTGCACGGTCCGGTCTATCCAGAGCCACCTCCACACACCAGTCCTCCGGTAGCAGCTCCCCGCACCAGGCTTCCTGTGCATGTCCTCGCTCCAGTATCACCAGTGCCAGCACCACGCATCAGGCCTACAGTGCGCCTCGCCTCTCCTGTGCTGTCGGAGTCTCCCACCTCTCCAGCGCTGTCGGAGCCTTTCTCCTCTCCTGCGCTACCGGAGTCTCCTGTCTGTTCAGCGCTATCAGAGCCTTCCTCCTCTACAGCGCTGCCGGAGCCTCCTGCCTGTTCGGAGCAGCCTGAGCTGTCAGTCTGCAAGGTGCTGTCAGTCTGCATGAAGCAACCAGAGCTGTCAGTCTGCAAAGAGCTGCCAGTCTGCAAGGAGCTGTCAGTCTGCAAGGAGCTGCCAGTCTGCAGGGTGCTGTCAGCCTGCATGGAGCAGTCAAAGCTGTCAGTCTGTTCGAAGCAGCCAGAGCTGTCAATCTGCATGAAGCAGCCAGAGCTGTCAGTCTGCAAAGAGCTGTCAGTCTGCAAAGAGCTGCCAGTCTGCAAAGAGCTGCCAGTCTGCAAGGAGCTGTCAGTCTGCAAGGAGCTGTCAGCCTGCATGGAGCAGCCAGAGCTGTCAGTCTGCAAGGAGCTGTCAGTCTGCATAGAGCAGCTAGATCCGCCAGTCAGCCATGATCTTCTAGATCTGCCAGTCAACCAGTCTCTTCCAGATCTGCCAGTCAACCAGTCTCTTCCAGATCTGCTAGTCAACCAGAATCTTCCAGATCCGCCAGCCAGCCAGGATCTACCGGAGCCTACTACCTGCCTGAGCTTCATCTCAGTACTGGGCTTCCTCTCAGTGCTGGGCTTTCTCTCAGTACTGGGCTTCCCCTCAGTTCCGGGCTGCCCCTCAGTCCCGAGCTGCCCCTCAGTCCCGAGCTGCCCCTCAGTCATGAGCTGCCCCTCAGTCACGAGCTGCTCCTCAGTCCCGAGCTGCCCCTCAGTCCCGAGCTGCCCCTCAGTCCCGAGCTGCCCCTCAGTCCCGAGCTTTCCCTCAGGCCCGAGCTGCCCCTCAGTCACGAGCTGCTCCTCATTTCAGTGGGGTTCTGGGTGAGGACTATTAGGCCATGGTCGGCGGCGAGGGTGGATTATCCCAGGACGCAAAGGGGAGGAACTAGGACATTAATGGAGTGGGGTCCACGTCCCGAGCCAGAACCGCCACCATGGACAGACGCCCACCCGGACCCTCCCTATGGTTTTGAGGTGTGTCCGGGAGTCCGCACCTTAGGGGGGGTTCTGTCACGCCTTGGTCTTAGTAATTTGTGTTTTCTTTAATTATTTCTTCAGGCCAGGGTGTGACATGGGTTTATTGTATTGTCGTATTGGGGTTTTTGTAGGCATTGGGATTGTGGTTGATTAGGGGTGTGTCTAGTATAGGCTTGGCTGCCTGAGGCGGTTCTCAATCAGAGTCAGGTGATTCTTGTTGTCTCTGATGGGGAACCGTATTTAGGTAGCCTGGGTTTCGCTTTGTGTTTCGTGGGTGATTGTTCCTGTCTCTGTGTAGTTTCACCAGATAGGCTGTAATTAGGTTTCACCTTTCGTTTGTTGTTTTGTATTGTATAGTTATTTCATGTATCGTCATTTCATTCATTAAAGAACATGAGTAACAACCACCATGCATTTCGGTCCGACTCTTTTTCTACAAACGAAGAACGACGTTACAACTAATTTATTTTACCAGTGTTCAGTACTTTGACCTTAAATGACATGCATGGTATGCAAAATGTGTGCATGTTGGCTCGTCTGCATACCTGAAAGATACACCCCCTCTTCTGCCTTGGAGCTGGCCTGTTGCCAGTATAATGGGGCTTTTTAGACATCTGATACCAACAGGATAAATGTAGCTATCACAACCACAAGAACAGTTAATAACTCATGGCACATCTAACGTAAACTAGGCAAATACAGAAAGCCTACAATAATGCATGGTGTTATTGGGAAATTAGGGATTATTCAAGCAAGTTGGCTAATCAAGCATCATGGCAAATTAGTCAACTTAGGCTCTATCATGGACTGACTGATTTGAATTCAGAATCAAATTAATAGGTAAATAGTTAGGTAGCTATGGCTTAGACATGTTTATAACAAGAGATAATGCTTTGATATTCAGGGTGCGAATTTAACTACCTAGCTAGCTGACCGTACTATAGCTAGTGTTAGCAAGCAAATGTTATCTCGATAGATAACGAACTCAGCCAGCTGAATAGCATTTACTAAAATGGACAATAACTTGGTAGCAGATTGCATGATTTTTATCTTACCAACTTTGACAGTTCTCTTATCGAAAAAAAAAACAAATGTTTGAGCTACCATAACCACAGAGGGTTAGTTGTAAAAATCCTTGATGTTGCCATGATAGCTAACTAGCTTGCCAGGCAGTTAAGCTAAGCAGCAACTATTGATAGCTACAACTTAGCAGTTGCTAGTTAATTATATTGTTGGAAAACAAGGTGACTCTGCTTAAACTACAATCTGCCATGTTTTGTTTTGGGGGCGAAGAACGAAGTCCTGCTAGATATGTGTGACAATCCCACTCCAAAAATACACATATTTGGTAAGTAGTGACCCTACTGAGTAGTTGAGATGGGTTGAAGAGTATTCTCTCTACAAGTCATTATGTATCCCAAGTACTGTCTGTTATATAGGTCTTAACGGATATACCCTAACCCAATTCCCGAGATTCGACCTGGTCTCCAAACATTTTGGATCCCAAATTTTGAGGTTGACCTTTGGATAATGGGTCGGGTCACACTCGGTAGCCATGGACCTCAAGATCTTTTGCAAATATGTGAAATACCGACCATATCCAAAATTATATTTGAATTAGAAAATATCCTGATGAAAATAAATATTCTCTATAAATCACATTTGCTACCCACAGCAGTTGTTTCAGTCAAAAGCACTAATCTCTATCCTCCGTCTGTCAGCCCCTCTGTCTTGCTTGAGCTCTCGCAATAACAAACTTGCAACATTGTTTCAACCGTTTCCTGCGCCAATGAGGTCAGAACAGACAGCTGTATTTGGGCAAGAGAGAAGTGTTCCATTAGCCTATTTTATGAGGTTTCCACTGGAGATATGGGAGCAGAAATGTGTTGCTTTTTCACACGAAGGTGAGATGGTACCTGATGCCTATTGAGAAGGAGAGTTGAAAAGATTTTTCAAATACTGTGAGCAACTATTGTCATTCGGAATGGATGTAAAACATTCTGTTGACTCTTTGTCGAGGTGACAAACAAAATATATTAAGAAGCTCTGCAGCTCACTAGCGGTGGTGAGTTAGGACAATCAGAAATAGTATAAGACATCCCCAAACGGGAACTTTCATAGGCCTACATTTGAGCACAGGCCAGATACTTCTCTGCACGCTCAAGCAAAATATATAAAGAAATAAACATTAACAAAGGGCAAACAATTCACACAATGATTAGAGATTAATATCAGGGTAGAAATGTGCTTACAGTGTGTCTTCAACAACCTTTCTTGTGTCGACATTTGAAATTAGGGATGTGATTTATGAAAATTCTAAGCTGTAATGTGGACCAGAACTCTATTTTAGATAGGCCGACAACAAAAAATGCATGTGAAATGTTTACATTCACTTTCAGCCATACAAGTCAACAATTTCTTCTGACTTGCACAGAAATAAAGCTGCATTCTTTATCTTTTCTGATTTTCCCTTATCTTTGACATATTTTAGGGTGGATCAAGTCCACCTTGGATCCAAATCAGATCGGGTGTTGATATTTATTATCCGGGATCTGTCGGTGTCGGATTGAAATTTCACAGATCCAATTCGGTTCAGATCACAATTTCGGGACCTCTAGTCTAATGCAGTGTATTGCATTGGGGGCTATGGAGGGTTGGAGAACAAAGTGGTGCTGCACATGTACACAGTCGCCCTCCAAAACAAACCATATTTGGATAGCAGACACCCTCCTGAGTATTTCCAACCCACTTTTTCTGAGACGGGTAGGAAATGTTCCTCTACAAGCCAATATGTAGACTATGTACAATCTATTACAGGGTATTGCATTGGGGGCTATAGAGGAGGCTGAGTGAAAAGCCAGCAGCAGCGCGTGCGACACAGTATCCTGCCAAAACTAACCATATTTGGATAGTAGAGTGTCAGGTGGTGGGTGTAGCTGGTGCATGAAGGAGAGCAGAGATGAGTGAACAACGTACTTTACTTAAGAAAAATAGCACAAAGTAACAATACCTATGTGCGAACAATAACGGTTGCCATAAAACACAGGTGAACACAGCACCCGGAAAAAAAACTGCCAGAAACGTACTGACCTAAACAATAAACAATCCCAACAAAGATATGGGGGAAACAGAGGGTTAAATACATTACCAGTAATTGGAAAATGAAAACCAGGCGCATGGAAAAACGAGAGAAAACAAATGGAAAATGAAAAATGGATCGGCGATGGCTAGAAGACCAGCGAAGTCGACCGCCGAACACCACCCGAACAAGGAGAGGCATCGACTTCGGCCGAAGTTGTGACATAGAGACCCGACTGAGTATTTCCCACCCCATTTTATATGAGACAGGTAGTAGGTAGTTCACTTAACCGGTAGTTCACTGAACAACCCAATAAAGACCCCATAGACAGTGTATTGCATTGCAGTGAATGGGTGAAGTAAGGAGTCAACAGCACTCTGTATTAAACACGTTGCCTGACGCAATAGACCAATTCAAGTTTAGCAGACTAAGTAATTCCAATAACATATATTTGTATTTTATTAAGTGCATTTCTTTAAATATACAGTGCCTTCAGAAAGTATTCACACACCTTGACGTAACCCACATTTTGTTACAGCCTGAATTCAAAACTGATTAAATCTTTTTCCCTCACCCATCTACACACATACTTCAAAATGATAAAGTGAAAATATGTTTTTAGAAAATGTTGCTCTTTAAAAAAAAAATGATGTACATGAATATATCGCTTACTATAGCGGCACAAAAATCTCTGAAGCTGGAGACTCTTACCTCCCTCACTAGCTTTAAGCACCAGCTGTCAGAGCAGCTCACAGATCACTGCACCTGTACATAGCTCATCCAATCTCTCTCATCCCCATACTGTATTTATTTATTTATTTATCTTGCTCCTTTGCACCCCAGTACCTCAACTTGCACATTTATCTTCTGCACATCCTACCATTCCAGTGTTTAATTGCTATACTGTAATTAATTTGCCACCATGGCATATTTATTGCCTTACCTCTCTTATCCTACCTGATTTGCACATGCTGTATATACATTTTTCTACTGTATTATTGATTGTATGTTTGTTTATTCCATGTGTAACTCTGTGTTGTTGTACGTGTCGAACTGCTTTGCTTTATCTTGGCCAGGTCGCAGTTGCCAATGAGAACTTGTTCTTAAACTAGCCCACCTGGTTAAATAAAGTTGAAATAAAATTAATTTAATTAAACAAGGCGAGACCCAAATGCAGACACAGGAGGCGGGTGGTTGGAGTCTTACAATGTTTATTAATCCAAAGGGGAAGGCAAGAGAATGGTTGTGGACAGGCAAAAAGGTCAAAAGCAGATCAGATTGCAGGAAGTACAGAGTGGCAGACAGGCACGTGGTCAAGGCACGCAGAATGGTTAGGCAGGCAGGTACAAAGTCCAGAAACAGGCAAGGTCAAAATCAGGAGGACAAGAAAAAAGAGAATGCAAAAAAGCATGAGAACGGGAAAACTGCTGGTTGACTTGGAAACGTACAAGACAAACTGGCACAGAGTGACAAGAAACACAGGGATAAATACACTGGTGAAAATAAGCAACACCTGGAGGGGGTGGTGAAACAGATAAGGGTGTGACACTTACATTACATACGTAGTCACACCCCTGAGTCAATACATGTTTTTAATCACCTTTGGCAGCAATTTCACCTGTGAAATTGGGTAGGTCTTTAAGAGCCTGGATTGTACAATATTTGCACATTATTCTAACTTTTTAAAATACTTCAAGCTCTGTTAAGTGGGTTGTTGATCATTGCTAGGCATTTTTAAGTGTTGCCATAGATTTTCAAGCCGATTTAAGTCAAAACTGTAACTAGGCCACTCAGGACCATTCAATGTCGTCTTGGTAAGCAACTCCAGTGTATATTTGGCCTTGTGTTTCAGATTATTGTTCTGCTGAAAAGTGAATTTGTTTCCCAGTGTCTGTTGGAAGGCAGACTGAACAAGGTTTTCCTCTAGGATTTTGCCTAAACTCTCTAGTTCTTGCAGATGACAAACATGATGCAACGACCACCATCCTTGAAAATATGAAGAGTGGTACTCTGATGTGTTGTGTTGCATTTTCCCCCAAACATAAGGCTTTGTAATCAATTACCCACAAGGGTGTGAATACTTATGTAAATGAGATACAGTATTTCTTTATTTTCACTTTGTCATTATTTAATACTGTGTGTAGATGGATGAATAACATTTTCAGTACCAGTCAAAAAGTTGGACACCTACTCAATCAAGGGTTTTTCTTTATTTTTACTATTTTCTACATTGCAGAATAATAGCTGTGAGCTGTGGGTTTTTATAAGATAGGGCTGCTCACTCAGTGGCCCGCCCATGTGAAGAGACAGAGGTTGTAAACTATGAAACACACCCCTTTTCTCCATTCCTATATAAGCCCTTGGCGACAATAGAACTTCCTGTTCCGGGGATGTAGGACGACGGTCCTATGTCAGAATGGTTCAGATAATGACTACAGAATGAAGCCAACATCAGCGTGAGCTTTGGTTGCGAATGGTATGAACTTTGAACTCTTATTCACTACAGAAGTGATACCTCCTAGCTGTTGAGTTAGCAACAGCCGCTGCAAACGAGGGTCAGAAAGGAACAGACAGAGAATCCCGTCTATCACAGAATGACATTACTCCAACGTATCCAATTGACAACCAGAGACATTCTTCAAAGGACTCGGTTTGGTAACATGGCCTTCCATCTACCACCAACCTACCGCAGCTCAGAGTAAATATTTATTGCATTTTCCTTTTCCAAATGGGAGGTAATTTAGAATGCATAAGATACTGTATTTATGATAGCACAGCTTCTTCCCTTTGTTCCTCAGTCTTCCAGCTCTTTCACTCAAACCCACCCCCTTTTCTTTTGTGTAACAAGCTGTCATATCTGTTCCGCCCACTAGGGACGTGTTCCTTTATGACGTAATTTGTAATCAAGTAATGATTAATTGTGTGTATGTGTGATTAGTTAGCTATTTAGTAAATAAATAATTAAACCCAATTTTGCATTGCTGATTCAACTTGTTAGCCAGGGTTCATGCTGATAAAATAATGTACAACTTTTAGATGAGTCTGAATTAAGGTGATGATTGATATTGACTGCTATTGATGTAAAATATTACTAAGAGTTTATTCGGAAGTTAACCTCTTACTCCTACCCGACACGCAGGCGTCCCATCTAGACATCTGGAAATGCAAATGCGCTACGCCAAATGCTAATAGCACTCGTTAAAACTCAAACGTTCATTAAAATACACATGCAGGGTACTGAATTAAAGCTTCACTCGTTGTGAATCCAGCCAACAAGTCAGATTTTTAAAATGCTTTTCAGCGAAAGCATGAGAAGCTATTATCTGATAGCATGTAACACCCCAAAAGACCCGCAGGGGACGTAAACAAAATAATTAGCATAGTCGGCGCTACACAAAACGAACAAATAAAATATAAAACATTCATTACCTTTGACCATCTTCTTTGTTGGCACTCCTAGATGTCCCATAATCACTATTGGGTCTTTTTTTTCGTTTAAATCGGTCCATATATAGCTTAGATATCGATCTATGAAGACTGTGTGATCAAGGAAAAAAACATCGTTTTTTAACGCAACGTCATTTTTTTTTAATTAAAAAAGTTGACGATAAACTTTCACAAAACACTTCAGGAATACTTTTGTAATGCAACTTTAGGTATTAGTAAACATTAATAATCTATCAAATTGATCACGAGGCGATGTATATTCTATAGCTGTACGTCTGGAAATAATGTCCGAGTTAATCTCAACCAAAATATCAGGTCGGAGACCGGAAGAAATGCGCTGCCTTGTGTCCGTTTGACCAAGAAACAAATCGTAGGAAAATGACAAGACTGTTGACATCGTGTGGAAGCTGTAGGTATTGCAACCTCGGCCCCATTTAATGTGGCTCCCATTCAACAACACGGTCAAGTGGCGCATGGATATATTTTCCCATTTTCAGTGATCAGATTTTCCTGCGCTTTTTGATGAAACGCACGTTCTGTTATAGTCACAGACGTGATTTAACCAGTTTTATAAACGTCTGAGTGTTTTCTATCCACACATACTAATCATATGCATATACTATATTCCTGGCATGAGTAGCAGGGCACTGAAATGTTGCGCGATTTTTAACAGAATGTTCGAGAAAGTAGGGGTTAGGAGTAACAGGATAACAGCTCTATAAATATTATTTTGTGGTCCCCGACTCTCTAGTTAATTACATTTACATGATTAGCTCAATCAGGTGATATTAATTACAGAGAAATGATTTTATAGAATAGCATGTCATATCACTTAATCCGGCATAGCCAAAGACACGACAATAGTGAAGACATCAAAACTATGAAAAACACATATGGAATCATGTAGTAACCAAAAAGTATTAAACAAATCAAAATATTTTTTAGATTTTTGATTGTTCGAAGTAGCCACCCTTTGCCTTAATGACAGCTTTGCACACTTTTGTCATTCTCTCAACCAGCTTCATGCGATAGTCATCTGGAATGCATTTAAATTAACAGGTGTGCCTTGTTAAATGTACATTTGTTTAATTTATTTCCTTGTTAAAACTTGTTAGGGCTGCATTCCCGTTAACGGGATGATATGACAACAGCCAGTGAAAGGGCAGGGCGCCAATTTCAAAACAAGAGGTGAAGCTGGTTGAGAGAATACCAAACGTGTGCAAAGCTGTCATCATGGCAAAGGGTGGCTACTTTGAAGAATCTAATCTGTAATATTCCTTCATTTGTTTAACAATTTTTTAGTTACTAAATATTCCATTTGTGTTATTTCAGAGTTTTGATTGCTTCACCATTATTCTATAAATGTAGAAAATAGTAAATATAAAGAAAAACCCTTGAATGAGTAGATGTGTGCCAACTTTTGACTGGTACTTGTAGCGGTTTCAGGGATTGTGTGGTGGATGGACGGTCTGTGCCTGCGAGGTTTCTTTGTTTTCTGGCTGCCAGGACCACAGACAGCAATGTGAATTATTCCCCAGAGGCAGAACCATGGACAGCTCAGGGGAAAATGTATAGACTGCAGCAGAACAGCCACACCTGGCTCTTGTTGTAATCAGAGCAAAACTGCAGACAGGTGAAACCAATCAGGGCCTCTACTTAACAGCGCCATGGGTTTTCTTTATTTTTTTTAATTTATTTTTTTTAGCTCCGCCAGGTGAAGCAGTAGGAGGTTATTGGGGAGACAGAATGTATGGTGGAGAGGGATGTTTGATGGAAGAAAGGAACTTGTGATTTCAACAAGGATGGAACCTTCCCCTGGTGACGAAGTGTTAATCTGTTTTTGAGTTTTGTATATCAGGAACTCTGCCGAAACCTGATAATAATTAACTGGTTTAACCCTTCACTTTGACTGGTTGTGTGTGTTTTTGTATGTGTAAACCCTGCCTTACAAAGATCTTGTTGCCGAAACTGCCGCATACTGTATAGTTAACGAATTTTGAGTTAAGGCCGTAACACAACAAAATGTGGAATAAATCAAGTGGTATGAATACTTTCTGAAGGCACTGTATGCCCTTTCTTCCTCCATTTATATCTCCTTCCCATTGCCCTTTTTCTATTGTTCTCGTCCCCACCCATTATAAAAGCAACATTTACCGTTACACAGTAGTTTATTTTTATTTCACCTTTATTTAACCAGGTAGGCTAGTTGAGAACAAGTTCTCATTTACAACTGCGACCTGGCCAAGATGATAAAGAATAGCAGTGTGAACAGACAACGACACAGAGTTACACATGGAGTAAACAATAAACAAGTTAATAACACAGTAGAAAAAAATGGTCTACATACATTGTGTGCAAAAGGCATGAGGAGGTAGGCGAATAATTACAATTTATCAGATTAACACTGGAGTGATAAATGATCAGATGGTCATGTACAGGTAGAGATACTGGTGTGCAAAATAGCAGAAAAGTAAATAAATAAAATTAGTATGCGGATGAGGTAGGTAAATTGTGGGCTATTTACCGAGTAGTAAGGGCACCGATAGCAGTAATCAGTTCTGTCAATGTCAAAATGCAAGTATATATGATTATTTAGAACGAATATGTCTGCCAACTCAACCCTTTATATGTATCTTTTGTAAAGGGATGAAAAAAAATATCCATTGTTCATTATCCAGTATCAGTAAAAAGAGGTGGAAAGACACAGGTCAGAGAGCTGGAAAGTGCACAGAAAAGGTGTCATCTCTCCCAGCATGACCCCAGTGCACAGCTTTAGGACATAGCTCCAAGGTTCACAAACGCATACACACGTATATTACATGTCTACCTTGCCAAACACACACAACTACCTCAGAGTGAGCAGTGTGGAGTGGCATGAAACTCAAGTCCACAAGAATAATATCCCAGGTGTTGTGGAGGGGGAACTGTGGCACGGGGACTTCATCTACCTCTTAAAGGGGAAATTATGAACATGTCTATGATCAAATTGCCTTTCACAGGACCAGCTGGTAATATTTGGATAGAAGACATAATGATGAAATATCTATGAGAAGATTAAAAAGTAATAATTTTCCTTTGGAAGAACATAGTGGCCTCAAGAATCTCTGCCTTAAGCAGGCAGAAATCTATAAGGGAGATCTGATGTGGAACAATTTACAGACGACACATCACTCATCACTTTGATATTGGAAAACATATCACCAGATCCTCCTCTCCAGTGAGATCGGCCTCCCTGACAAGAGTAATGTGGCATAATGTTTTATAGATTTGATGGGGGAAGCTGAACTCTGAAGAAATGTAATCAGAGAACATCAATAGCTAACTTTTAATATAAACTTTAAGCATTCAGAGCTTGGAGAGAAGAGGGAAGAAAAGAAGCCTTTATTTCCTCCGGTATTTGTAATATTGATTCGCCAATAGTTTTCATCAAGCCTCCTCCCTCCATTAATTCATTTGCCTCTCTGTTTGACTTTAGTTTATTTAATATCTGTACAACCAAATCCCACACTCCCACACAGCCAGAGAGCGAGAGAGAGAACCAAAAGATTTAGGGGAGGAGATAGAAAGAGCGTGTGAGTGGGAGAGAAGGAGAGCGAAATAGAAAGGGTGAAGGGACATTAATATTCACACTTCCAAAGACAGATTTAAGAAATCCCATTTTATAGGCATTAGATTTTGAAAGACATCTGCTAAATGGGTATTTCTGGCCGCTTCAGCGTTAAAATAGTGCTAATGTCAACGAACAAAGGCCTGCTGTGATTGGAGAAACTGCTCTAAAGGCTTTGAATGCATAAACAGCTTTTCCGCCTCACCGCAGACTTTGTGTTGCTGTCAATGCTCCTTACAGGCTATAGCTTCCTTTTCAATATGTTTAACAAAACGATAAGAAACGAGTCAAAAAGACCTCAATTATGGTAAATGTCAGAGTACAGAGTTGTGTTAATCACAAGACAATTGATATGCATTTCCTACATCCATTATCATGGAAATATTTTTATTTTTAATTAAAATGTAAAATTGCTTTCCTCACAACTTCACCCTTTGAATTGGTGGTGAATGCAATCAGATTTCACAGCTTTTCTATGGAAGGGGACAGGGTTGTGTGAGGCTGGAGTTGAGTAAGCTAACTTCACCATGAGCTCTCTCAGCTCTCATTATGTAGACAACTTCCAAGGATAAATTATTTGTACAATGCTTCATGTGACATTTGGTGGCCCTGTTCTAAGTCTGACAGGTGAATATGTTTTAAATACATTATATTACAGATAGCTACTGTACCTAAGAGGACATTGATTTGAAAGTTTGCCATTGTCAAAATGAAAGACCTTCCCAGGTAAAGAAATGATAAATTACAAACACTGGGAAAAGGCAGCAATCCTCTCCAGAAAAAAAATGTATTACCTTTTACACTACAATAACATCTAGTCTCATTAAACTACAGTACTTTCAATTATCACATTCACCGTAAGGCTGTGACTCTTGCAGATGGTAGAATCCAGAATAAAATAATATGTACTGCAGCAGTATTCCTTCGTGAATACCATACTGAGAAGAATCTGTTTACTCTAAGAACTCTTTCAGCTTTAATTAGATTCAGTTAAAAAAACATCCAAACTATTGTCTTCATGAGCTTAGTGGTAGGTGAGGAGTCAGGGGAGGGTAGGTGCTATAGATGTTCTCATCAGAACAAACGCGTCTAAGTCTATAACTTGCTACACACAGTAACCTCAAAGAAGGTGGTCTTCCCTGGCGAATACACTGTTTTCCTGCTCCAGCTCTACTCAGCATCCTCAGCTCCCGCTCCCGCTCCTCAAAACAAAACAAAGCACACTCACTGACTCCCCACTCCATCCGCTAGCTCCCCGTCCTCCTCCCCCTGCAGACAGACAGACAGGCCCAGGTAGCGGTTGTGGGGTGCGGAAACTAGCGGTCGCGGTAAACAGGCTTGACAGATATTCCTACTTGGCCAGTCTAGGAGTGGGCAGCACGCCCACAGCACCTGCTACGGAGTGGGGTGTTAAGTCACAGTGTGTGTCACCTGTAATAAAATTCCCTGACTGAGGAGAGGGAGGGTTGCTGTGTTTGGGAGAGAGGGTGGAAATAGAAAGAGGGGGGATGAGGGCTATCTCAGCAGGTTTCAAGTAGTTTACCATACAACGAGATCATCACTCCCACAATGCATTTTTAACCAGTGGAATTCACACATCTGACAGCAGCTTCTGAGGGGCATGGGCACATAACGTATCTGAATGAAGAACGATGAGAATGTTTTTCTCACTAATTCACTTGTTCTCTGCATCAACTGTCTGTCTCTCTGCCAATGCTGAAAATTCACACTGGAGACTAAAATTATTCCATTGTTTTGAAGATCCAAAAACAGTTCACCATGAGCATCTGCGGTGAAAAGTGACAGAGCTAGAGAGGTGTTTGTCAGACCACGAGACATCCAGAAAATCGAACAGTTTGGGCAATGACCCTTCTGTGGAAAGGTAAGACTCTCACGAACATGTCAGTTGTTTTACTGACATGTACGTTGTTTTGCTCTAGGACACCCACAGGCCTGACAAGACTTGTCTGAAGGTCCCCTGGTACCATTTGAATATGTATTTATTAAGTACTGCAGTGCATCTCCTCCTCATGGACTGCACCAGATTTGCCAGTTCTTGCTGTGAGATGTTACCCCACTCTTCCACAAAGGCACCTGCAAGTTCCCGGACATTTCTGGGGTGAATGACCCTAGCCCTCAACCTCCGATCCAACAGGTCCCAGACATGCTCAATTGAATTGAGATCCAGGCTCTTTGCTGGCCATGGCAGAACACTGATATTCCTGTCTTGCAGGAATTCAAGCACAGAACGAGCAGTATGGCTGGTGGCATTGTCATGCTGGAGGGTCATGTCAGGATGAGCCTGTAGGAAGGGTACCACATGAGGGAGGAGGATGTCTTCCCTGTAACACATAGTGTCGAGATTGCCTGCAATTACAACAAGCTCAGTCCGATGATGCTGTGCAACACCGCCCCAGACCATGACAGACCCTCCACCTCCAATTTTTTTTAGCACTTTTTTCTTCCCAATGGTAGTTACAGTCTTGTTTCATCTCTGCAACTCCCGTACGGACTCGGGAGAAGCTAAGGTCGAGAGCATTGTGTCCTCCGAAACACGATCCAACCAAGCTGCTCTGCTTCATCACACAATGCCCACTTATTCCGCTGCCCGGTGGGTCTCCTGGTCATGGCCGGCTGTGTCAGAGCCTGGACTTGAATCTGGATCTCCAGTGGCAATGCAGTGCCTTAGACCGCTGAGCCACTCAAGAGGCCTACCAGTTTAAAAATGTATCAAAGTATGCTGTATATAGAAACTGTTTAGTGCCAAAAGTAACGGGTTAAATACATGTTTAAAAAATATATAGAATGTTTCCTGATCTTTGATATATCTCATGTTTTTGTATACTTCAAGTGGTCTGAAAACTCCAAATAAAATAGGAAAATGATCCTTGGTATGACCTTCTTAAGACAATTGCATATAGCTTAGTAGAACCCCCCCCCCCCCGTCTGAGACTCTTATGGGTTTTGGGGCTAGGGCTGTTTACTGCCCCTACTGGAGGAATTTGGTGCCCTTATTAAACAGGATACATTTTTGTCAAAAGTTGCTAATATATGCATATAAAAAATATTATCGAATAGAAAACACTCTAAAGCTTCTAAAACCGTTTAAATTTTGTCTCTATGTAAAGCAGAACTCTCAGAGCATGCATTCTCCCAAACTATCTCTTGTCATCAGAAAAGTTGGCCCAACTTTGACGTCATCGCAAACACCCTTCCCAAACAGTTACAGCTCTGGGAACAGTCCCTACGTGTTCAGCGCGATCTCAGCTTTCAATGGGGCTTCTCATTGTGAGAATCACGCGCTGGCGAGAGTTTGAGCATGCCGAAAGCTCTCGGTCACTCGAAAAAAACGGTCACTTTTATGTGCGCTCTGGTCAAGTCCTGTCTTTTTTCCAAGATCGATTGAACGGTGCCTGTGTTTCTGTTCGTTCTCACGATTGCTGTACACCTTTATAACATGTTAAAGCTTAATTATGAAGTTAGTTTGACAAGTTTACTCTACATATAATATGTAAGTTCGACGTTTTGGTGCGCATCCACTTGACTTTTGGCTACATTTCGACCGAAAAGTGTCGTTTTGAGAACCGAAAGACGCAGACTTGAAAACTAAACGCTGTTTTGGTAAGTATAATCCCTTCCAGGTCTTTTGATGGAAGAACAGCAAAGGTAAGGGAATATTTATGTGGTAAATTTGGGTTTCTGTGGACTCCAAGATAGAGGAGCCAGAATGCTACTTTTGGAGCGCCGACTCCTAGTATAGCCTAGTGAACGCAACCTGTAACGTTAAAAATAAATGTAACACAGCGATTGCATTTAGAAGAAGTGTATCTTCCTATACATATGTAGAACATGCATATTTAGTCAAAGTTTATGATGTGTATTCCTTGTTAGCTGACGTTATCTGCCGGAGCTATCGTCATTTCTCCTGACATTTTAGTAGCATTTTTTGAACGATGCGTCATTGTAAACAGAGATTTATGGATATATTGCAGATTATTGAAAAAAAAATGAATGTACTGTGTAACATGTTATATTACTGTCATCTGATGAAGATTTCAAAAGGTTAGTGAAATGATTTTTCTTTTAATCCTGCGTTTGTTGATTGCATATTTTTTCCTACTTGACTATGCAAATGAGCTATGTCTGCGGTGGTGGTTTGACATAAATATGTGCTATGTTTTCGCCGTAAAACATTTTAGAAATCTGACTCGCTGGGTAGATAAACAACTTGTTTATGTTTCATTTGAGCCATTGGACTTGTTAATGTGTGGAGGTTAAATATTTTTAGGAATATTTTTGCGTTCCATGCGCCACCTTCCAGCTGAACGTGGGGGGGGGGAGTTCCCAGATTGGAACCCTAGTCCCCTTCAGGTTAAGGAAAGTAACTTTGGAGACAAAGTGTCAAGGACACCATAAGGTTCTGAGGATCCCCACCCCATTGGGACTGACAGACAATTAAATCCAAACTTCATCAGGGTGAGTCAATAGACAGGGATTTCGAGGGAATGGGGAGGACAGTAAAGCCACAGTGCATATTACTGCTTCTCATCAGGATCACATCACACTACCCTGATTACTGCTGACAGAGCAGGCCTAGAATAAAGAGCAACTTCACTGTCCCCTGACTGTGTGTGTGTGTTCTACTATCCTTCTACCATGGTGTGGATGGCTGTGCCTGTCTCTAGAGAACATAGTTTGGGCAGAATGAAGGGAGAGGAGCGATAATAAAGATTCATCACTGCAGTTTGTCCTCAAGGCACCACAACTCATCTCAGGAGGGAGTAGGACATGATTCCTGTGGTGTTGGATGACTTGCTGATGTTCAGTGTATCTCGGTAGACTCTCTAAGAGCTTTTCAATGGAACCCTACAGCATGTATGATTAGCTTCCTCTTTGCAATACTGTGATATGGTTTTCTGTGGAGCAAATCTATTTCCTGAGGCAAATCATTTGGAAGGCAAAGCAGTGATTTAATTTAATTCATTAAAAAAAATATATAGAAATCAACAGTCTAGTCAATAAAATCATTACACCACACAAAATAAATCATGTGATCTGTGATTTGGAAAGCCTTTGACACAATGGGGTTAAATAACAAAGGTTGCACTTATTATTTGCTGTATACATTGTCATGACTTTACTTTCTTTAATCTGATGACTTATTTATTTAATCAACTAACTATGTTTAATTGTTACCAGATGTAAATTAATCATGTAACAATTAACTCATTATGATTTGAGGCACCACGGAAGAATTTGTTTAACCTTTTGTGACTAGGGGGCAGTATTTTCATTTTTGGATAAAAAACATTCCCGTTTTAAACGGGATATTTTGTCACGACAAGATGCTCGACTATGCATATAATTGACAGCTTTGGATAGAAAACACTCTGACGTTTCCAAAACTGCAAAGATATTGTCTGTGGAGCAACAGAACTGATGTTACAGGCGAAACACAGATAAAAATCCAATCAGGAAGTGCCCCATTTTTTGAAAGCGCTGCATGCCAATGACTCCTTATATGGCTGTGAATGGGCTACGAATGAGCTTACGCTTTCTACGTATTCCCCAAGGTGTCTTCAGCATTGTGACGTCTTTTCATGCATTTATGTTGAAGAATAGCCGTAAGGGACCACATTGAGCAAGTGGTCACATGATGGCTCCCACAGAAAATCTTGCGTAAAGTACAGAAGTAGCCATTTTTCCAATCGCTTCTAATGAGAAACCAATTGTCCTGGCAAATATACAGTGGGGCAAAAAAGTATTTAGTCAGCCACCAATTGTGTAAGTTCTCCCACTTAAACCTGTTATGGCAAGGCGATCCCCTAGGGGAACTCCCCCATTCAGCTGAAAAGGTGGCGCAGGGAATTCAAAAATGTTCATCTACCCATCATGTCCGATTAAAAAAAAAAAAAATGTTTTACAGCGAAAACACAACATATTTATGTTAGACCACCACCAAATTTAAAAAAAACAGCAATTTTTCCCAGCCAAAGATAGTCACAAAAGCAGGATTAGAGATAAAATGAATCACTAACCTTTCGAAAATCTTCATCAGATGACACTCATATGACATGTTACACAATACATTTATGTTTTGTTCGATAATATAATATCTCGGTTTACATTGACGCCATGTTCAGAAATGCCTCCAAAATATCTGGAGGAATTATTGAAAGCTATGCCAGATAACAGAAATACTCATCATAAACTTTGAGTAAAGATACATGTTCTACATATAATTCAAGATACACTGGTTCTTAATGCAACCGCTGTGTCAGATGTTTTAAAAACGTTACGAAAAAAGCCTAACATTGCAATAATCTGAGACAGTGCTCAGACGTGAATATATTTCTCCACCATGTTGGAGTCAACAGAAATACGAAATTACATCATAAATATTCCCTTACCTTTTGATGATCTTTCATCAGAATGCAGTGGAAGGAGTCCTAGTTCCACAATAAATCGTTGTTTTGTTCCATAATGTCCAATACTAGTGTCCAATTAGCTGCATTTGCTAGCACTTTCAGCTCCCGTGCCCAAAAGCTGACGCTGGTCCAGGAGAACTCGGACGAAAACTTCAAAAATATATATTCCAGGTCGAATAAACTGGTCAAACTAAGTAGAGAATCAATCTTCAGGATGTTATTTTCATATATATCCAATAACGTTCCAACCGGAGCATACGTTGTCCTCTGCAGCCAAATGGAACGACGGTGACATCAACAGACAAATGCGCCACAGGGAAATGGCATTCTGCTAAGACAGTGACTATTTCCCCTCCCATTAAGTCAAAGTTCACACCAGAGGCTCCATTCCATGTTCTACTGAATGAGGACATCTAGTGGAAGGCGTAGGAAGTGCTAACATATCCATATCTTATTTGGAAGGGAAGGGGCGATGATGTCAAATTTGACCCACATTCAGAATTTCACTTATTGTTTGGAAGATTGCTTTCCATCCAATAGTAATAATAATATGCATATATTAGCAATCTAGGACAGAGTAGGATGGCGTTCACTATGGGCACGCAATTCATCCAAAGTGAAAATACTAACCCCTATCTCCAACAAGTTAAAGGGATATGAACCAGATTCCTTTTCCTATCGCTTCCTCAAGGTGTCAACAGTCTTCAGACATAGTTTCAGGCTTTTATTTTGAAAAATGAGCCAGAACGACAACATTGCGTGGTCACATGAGTTTTGCTTGCGGTTATAGACATTTGCGGTTATATATTTTAAAAACAACCTGAAGATTGATTATAAAAAAACGTTTGACATGTTTCTGTAGACATTATGGAAACTATTTTGAATTTTGGTCTGCGTTGTTGTGACCGCTCTTTCCTGTGGATTTCTGAACATAACGCAACAAACAAACGGAGGTATTTTGGATATAAAAATAATCTTTATGGAACAAAAGGAACATTTGTTGTGTAACTGGGAGTCTCATGAGTGAAAACATCCGAAGATCATCAAAGGTAAACGATTCATTTGATTGCTTTTCTGATTTTCGTGACCAACCTTCCTGATGCTAAGTGTACTTAATGTTTTGTCGTGCGATCAATAAACTTACACAAACGCTTGGACTGCTTTCGCTGTAAAGCATAATTTCAAAATCTGACACGACAGGTGGATTAACAAGGGCTAAGCTGTGTTTTCCTATATTGCACTTGTGATTTCATGAATATAAATATTTTTAGTACTATTTATTGAATGTAGCGCTATGCTATTCAGCGGTTGTTGATAGCACTTATCCCGATAGGGGGATTGCAGTCATAACAAGTTAATTAAGGCAGTGCTGGAAAATGGTGGTGTCACGGCTTTCTTCCTGTGATGGAGAGGCGGCCCAAAATGCAGCGTGGTTATAGTTCATGGTTCTTTAATAAGAAAACTCAAAACATGAACAAACTACAAAACAATAAACGTGAAAACCGTAACAGTCCAAACTGGTGCATAAAACACAAAGACAGGAAACAATCACCCACAAAATACCCAAAGAATATGGCTGCCTAAATATGGCTCCCAATCAGAGACAACGATAAACACCAGCCTCTGATTGAGAACCAATCCATTTTCACTTAGGGGTATACTCACTTTTGTTGCCAGCGGTTTAGACATTAATGGCTGTGTGTTGAGTTATTTTGAGGGTACAGCAAATTTACACTGTTATACAAGTTGTACACTCACTACTTTACATTGTAGCAAGGTGTCATTTCTTCAGTGTTGTCACATGAAAAGATATACTCATATTTACAAAAATGTGAGGGGTGTACTCACTTTTGTGATATACTGTATATCTATTACATCGATAAAAAGTAATCTTATTAATCATTAACTCTTATCATATCATCATTCTGAACAGTCGTGACCTCATGCATCTGCAAAAAACCCAGCCTTACTCATGATTCAGTACTACGCAAATTGGTTTATTTATTTACTAGCTACCTAAATAATAACAGAATAAACATACACCCTTTTACATGAGACAAAGGTCCCTAGTGGAATGACAAAATATAGCGGCTTGTACACAACAAATGAAGAGGGGTGGGGAAGAGAGAGAGAGAGAGAGAGAGAGAGAGAGGGAGAGAAAGAAAAACGACTCACAGTAATCATGTCGTTTGCACACGAACCACCACCTGTTTGGAATAATACATCATGAATGTATTTATGTGTGAGTGCCTTTGTTCGCCATTTATCTCTGTCAGATCCAGGCCTTCTTTGGAAGGATGTGGGTTGACTTTTCAGCAGCATGCTTGTAAAGCTATGATTGTCCAAAAGGGTCCAAAAATGTCTATTCTACTGTTGTTCACTTTGGTGGATAGCCAGGCATGTCAACGGTTCCCATTGGTGATAATGGTAGGAGAATACGGTGATTTGAGACTCGTAGTAGGATGGGATGATTTGAAGAGTAGTGCGATGGTCCCACTTAGATTCTCTTCTCTCGATATCTAACATAGGACAGCTAATCAGCCGTACCAGTGTTTGTTTAGGAAGTGAGCTTCTCGCCTACACCTTGTGTTGATTATTCAGGATTCAGGATGCAGACCACTTTACATGCTTAGCTGCAACCTAGCAATGTCCTGGTCTAAAGGAAGGTGAGTATATTTCTTCACCTTGTGTTGAGGTTCAAAGACCCAACCATTTCAAACGTGTAGCTATCGGCTAACGTTTCCTGGTCTGTTTTCTCTGTTGGCAATCATTTTATGCATTCTGGCTGGAGGGGATAGTTCCATCAGTCTGACACGCTCTCTGACCTTACTCGGGTTGTGGCTACATGCTGCGCAAAGGTGTATGATAGCAAGTTATCTTTTATGACTCCTAAAATCACATTTGTTAACCTGTCTGGGATATGTCGGACGCGTCCCACCTGGCCAAAAGCAAATAACTTACTATAAAAATCTAACTTTCATTAAATCACACATGCAAGATAGCAAATTAAAGCTACACTTGTTGTGAATCCAGCCAGCATGTCAGATTTCAAAAAGGCTTTTCCGAAAAGCAAATGATGCTATTATCTGAGGATAGCACCTCCATAAACAAAAGAGACAACGCATATTTCAACCCTGCAGGCGCGACCCAAAACGCAGAAATAAAAATATAATTCATGCCTTACCTTTGACGAGCTTCTTTTGTTGGCAATCCAATATGTCCCATAAACATCACAAATGGTCCCTTTGTTCGTTTAATTCTGTCTATATATATATATCCAACATTTATTTGGCGCGTTTGATCCAGAAAAACACCAGTTCCAACTTGAGCGACGTGACTACAAAATATCTCAAAAGTTATCTGTGTAACGGCGTTCTTCGTTTGTCGAAAGAGAGTCGGACCGAAATGCAGCGTAGTGGTTACTCATGTCTTTAATGAACAAAGATCGTGATACATGAAATAACTTATACATATACAAAAACAACAAATGGAATGTGAAACCTATTACAGCCTATCTGGTGAAACTACACAGAGACAGGAACAATCACCCACGAAATACAAAGCGAAGCCAGGCTACCTAAATACGGTTCCCAATCAGAGACAACGAGAATCACCTGACTCTGATTGAGAACCGCCTCAGGCAGCCAAACCTATACAACACCCCTAATCAGCCGCGATCCCAAATACTACAAACCCCAATACGAACATACAATATAACATAAACCCATGTCACACCCTGGCCTGATCAAATAATTAAAGAAAACACAAAATACTAAGACCAATGCGTGACAATCTGTAAACTTTTCCAAAACATTTCAAACTACTTTTGTTATACAACTTTAGGTATTTACGTAAATAATTGATAAAATTGAAGACGGGATGATCTGTGTTCAATACAGGAAGAAAACAAACTGTAGATAGCTTTCTGGTCACGCGCCTCTATCTAACAGTAAACTTCAAGTGACCCTCGTTCAAGATGCCCGTACTTCTTCATTACACAAAGGAATAACCTCAAACGATTTCTAAAGACTGTTGACATCCAGTGGAAGCGATAGGAACTGCAAGAAGGTCCCTTAGAAATCTGGATTCCCAATGAAAACCCCTTGAAAAGAGTGACCTCAAAACTGAAAAATCGGAATGGTTTGTCCTCCGCGTTTCGCCTGCAAAATAAGTCCTGTTATACTCACAGACATGATTCAAACAGTTTTAGAAACTTCAGAGTGTTTTCTATCCAGATCTACTAATAATATGCACATCCTATCTTCTGGGGATAAGTAGCAGGCAGTTTAATTTGGGCATGCATTTCATCCGGACGTGAAAAAACTGCTCCGTCACAAATAAGTTAACAAAAATACTTTAATAATTTTTTATATTATATGCACAACGTATTGGAAGGAAACTTGACGGATGAAGGCGATATACTTTCCAAATTACAGTATTTTGTCCATACCATTTTTAATGACATCACAAAATAAAAACCAATATGACATTAGTTTAATATAGCTCCCCACTGACCATTCCCCACAATATGGTTCCAGTATTCACTTTTGAATGGGTTAGAGTTTCGGCAGGATAAAGTCTGTTAAAATTAAAACGTTTTTTTCTTCTTTTTTTAAAAATGACTGGCGCTGGAATCCTCCGAAAAATCATTATATTATTCAAATAGTGAAATCATTTCAAATGCCCATTCCTACAAGAAACTGTGATCACTCATTGCTTTGTTGGGTTTACTAGTAAGTAATCAGAACCACAACTGTTAGGTCTGTTTGTGCCTGAGTTTGTGCATATGTGTGCGTGCATGTTTGTGTGTATTGGGCATGAGGACAAATCCTCTCTCCCTGAAACAGAAGCAGATGACAAAATCACACAGAAAGAGTCCCAGCAAGGCTATGGTAGCCGAGTGCCTATATGCCAAATGGCAAATAAAAGCGAGGTGGTAATGGACTGGAGTAGGGACATCAATCTGTCAGGCAGGGAAGCCCTCCACTATGCCTGTGTAGTGTAACCAGGCCCAGATTGGAAATGAGTGGAGAGGAGGACAGCCCTGGCATCTGGACCTTGTCTCAGACCCTCCGGCCTAAGTGGTGGTGACTTCACACGTGCCAGAGTGAGATGGGAATACAATCACAGTTCAACAGCTTCACAGAGTTGAAGTCAAGGTTACAGTGTTATGAACAATGCTCCTCCGGCAAACCTTACACAGTACAGCAATGTTTCCTAACCAAGTCCTCAGGGACCACCAGCCATTTCAGATTTCATATATTTCAATATAGCCACACATTCAACTAATGAAGGAATTTGTGATTGGTTTAATACCAGTGGTTAAATCAGGTATGCTTATCTTGGGATATATACAAAAATGTAGCTGTTTGGTGATCCCCGAGGACTGGATGGAACAGTACTGATATTAAGGTATAGGTGTTATTACAAGGTAACGATGAGGTTGTTACCTATAAAATTGTGTACATGGCATGAATGGTTAGCAGGTAGCCTAGTGGTTAAGAGTGTTCAGTCAGTAACTCATGGGTCCCTGGTTTGAATCCTTGCGCACTAATTGCTCCTGTAAGTTGCTCTGGAAATAAGTGTCTGCTAATTGACTAAAATGTAATGTAAATGTAGTTAGTACTTTGAAAAAGTATAACACCATTTTTTCCAAGAAAACCCTGAGATGTTCTTGTACATTATACTTGATCACCCCATACATGCGTGCACTTACCAGCCTATTACAGGGTAATCATTACACTGGTTCTTTCTTACTCAGTACAACCATGGTACGTGTGTCTGTTCCTCCTCTCCAGTCCCACAGACATTCAACTAAATGAGAGTCTTAGTCTCAATGTGATTCTTGGTGTAATAAAAGCTAATGCATGTTGAGAAAAGGCATGGGGAGATAATAATATGGAGTACATTTAAAACTAGATTATGCTGCTGTTGACAAGGACAGGATAACATAAATCTACAGATGATTATATAGTAATAATCTTAGCTTGGTAAGTGGCAGACCATGAGAGTTGGGGCTCCCAAGTGGTGCAGTGGTCTAAGACACTGCATCTCAGTGCTAGAGGCATCACTACAGACCCTGGTTTGATTCCAGGCTGTATCACAACCAGCTGTGATTGGGAGTCCCATAGAGCGCCACACAATTGTGCCAGGGTTAGGCCAGGGTAGGCCGTCATTGTTATTAAGAATTTGTTCTTAATGAACTTGCCTAGTTAATTAAAGGTTAAATAAAAAACAGTTTTTTAAAGGTTCCAAAAGGTGCCAAAGTTGACACAACAATGACAGAGTGGCTCTTTGAAGAAGTTGAAGTGTTTTTATGATTTCACATCACCCGTTTAAGAACTTGCCATCTCCCATCCTCTCCTCTCTCTCTTCTCTTCTCCTCTCCTCTCTCATCTCTCCTCTCTCTCTCCTCTCTCCTCTCCTCTTCACTCTCTCTTTTCTCCTCTGCTTGACTCCCTGGAGAGTGAAACAGAGGTGTAGTTTTGCTTCAGCGCTCACAAAGCAACCTCTCTGCTTCCATTTAGTGATTTGTTCCCTCTCAAATGATGCAGAAAATTACCTCATCCAAACCTCTCATGTTAAATGCTTGTTTGCTGAAAAGTGCTGCTGTTGTGAATAGTGAGTAGCGGGGAAGTTTAGGTCTATAATGAAGTGCTGATTATGCTGAAGCTTGAGTTGTTGCTGCATATTTACGATGTCTCACTCAGAGGGCTTGCAGACAGAATGGTGGTCAGTTGCCAACTGTTTGTCTCATATCTGCCTTGTAACACATTGTACTTTGTGAGTCCCTTGCATATGTACTGTCAATCTGGACTCAGGGGTAGACTCAACATAGTAAAAGTAAATCCAGGACACCCCAAATAGTATGTTATGTTTCATATGGTATGTATCAGGGGCGCAACTTTCACTGGGGATGGGGGGGTGCATGAAATCCCCCTCACATTCTGATATTGGATTTTTGGACCCCCCCAGTTTTATCATTGTAATACAAAACACAGCAGCAGTGTGATTTAGGACCATACGGATGCCTCCGAGCATTCGGATAGGCTGTTTGGAGTGTTTATCCGACTGGATTTAGGATGGGGCAGACACCACAGTGTGCTGGCAGGCTGTGAGAAGGCAAAGCTTCTAAAGGCTTGCTGGACCAGCACAGGGGAGTTAAACATAGTGTGTACGTGTTGCGCTCTTTCACCGAGTTGTACAAGGAAGCAGAACAGAAACTGCCTACTCTTTAGTTGACTGATGTAGCTGGCAAGGTAACTTTTGTTTAATGTAACAAAAAAAATAACAAAACTAGTGTTTATTCGCAGTGCTGAGCTAGTATTGTAACTGACATGTAACGTTAGCTAATGTTTCATCCCCTCTTGACTGAGGTGAATGAATAAGCTACGCTAGTGAGTAGCTAACACAGCCAGGTCAGCTGTAGCCTCTAGTTATCTGTGAGATAGCGAAATGTGGTGGCTATTTATTACTATCTAACAGCAGTTGTTTGTATGCAAATGTTTTGTAGAATTTGTTTTGTCACGTTTCAGAAGTAAATTAACTTGGCATTCACCAGTTGATGTACCATAAGAGAGAGAGCTGGCCAAAAGTTGACTTACGTTAGATATTATTTTTTCCTCAATCAAACTAGACCTGAATCAAACGATGAAACAATCGGCCCTCGCGATTGAGGTCTTAAGTCAACTTTTTCAGTGCAATGTGAGTTGGTATGTCAATGTAACGTTATTGATCTAGATAATTCCCTATTTTTCACATAATAAACACCTCTAAAGTTACAGGCTTCACTGTCATGGTGCACAGTAGAGGTCTGTACGGAACGATTTCTTCATCCTGCTCCAGCCTGCAACCACTGGCTTTCTGACTCCCACCTGACACTGCAGGAACTGGTCCCAAACCCAACTGCAGTCCCGCAATGTTATTTCAGGCATATGTGACGGCTCACTTGCCATCCATAGTCCCATCAATTTTGCGCCCTACAGGCAATATCAAATGTGCAAAAATAACTTAATAAGAAATATGTTAAATTACCAGAGATTCTTACATGGCCCTTAAGTTGTTTTACTGGGCTATATCAACCAATATTCTCGATGTAGTTTGAAGAGAGCAGAGTTGGAGAGACTTTTTATAGCCTACCTTTTACGAGTGGGAAGATTTTCAGACAGAGAAATATGGGTGATCCATATTTAGGCCTATTTATTAGGCAATGTAGTGAACTATAGCCTAATCAGTACATTTTTGTGGAAAGATAACTGCCCGTGCTTCTCTGTCCATGTATACATAGGCTATAGCCTACTCTATTTAATTGAGACCACACGCTCACCTGGTATGGCTACTGAACCGGAAGCAGCACGAATGATGACAGTGACTCTTGCTATGTTTTGCATAGTCCTATAGGATTTTGCCTACCTTTTAGGTGGATGATTTGCAGGCAGAGGCAAATAAATGGGTAATCCATAAGGCACAACGCCGCTAAGCGTAGTAGCATCACCTATGTGCACGTTGGACATTTTCCTTTTCAATGATGATTACATTTTTGGATTGCACTTCGACTCACGTTGGTTGAGCGCCCTCCACTTCTTTTCATTATCAATATTTATTTACAGACACTGTAGTTAGCTACAGTCTAACCGTACTAACCGGATTCTCTGTTTCAATGAAACAACACATACTAAGCCCACTTGAACTCACTCCCAACTGGGAGAGGTAGGCAGCTAATGTTGAAGCAGTGAATTCTGACTGTGTGAATAATGTGAAAAATATGTGCTTTTATTACAAGAGGTAGGCTAACGCATATAATGCAGAAAGAGGACGTTTTCAAAATTATCTGTGGGACAACAAAAATACTTTTATCCAAAAGTCTCCAGCTAACACAGTGGATCTGGGCTGATTCCGGCTGAGAGTTGCGGGACTCGGCTGAGAGTCACACTCATCCGACTTCATGTGACACGAGTCTGGGCCGCCTTCGGCAGTATTACTTATGGCTAGGATGCGAGGATTGAGCTCAGGCTGATTCCGGTGTGAGTTATCTGGCCCAAATGTATTACTTGGGGCTCGGGCCGATTGGGGCTAATCTCTGGCAGATGATAACACGGGCTGCTTTATTTAATTAGCTTTTCATTATTTATTTATTTTTTCTCCATATTTTCCAAGTTGATTCTGTGATTAAAAAATACATTTAACATTTTAATGAAATTCTTTAAGAGTCCTGTGTAGTATTTTAGTATTTTGATACTTTGTGCAAGGCAATTGATAAGCATTAAAAACTTTGTGGATGGAACCTCCCGAGTGGCGCAGTGGTCTAAGACACTGCAACGCAGTGCAAACTCCATTTCTAGAGATGCTAGTTTGAGACCCAGGCTGACCGTGACCGGGAGACCCATGCATAGTCGAGTTAGGGGAGGATTTGGCCTGCCTGGATGTCCTTGTCCTATCGCGCTGTAGCGACTCCTCGGTCACCAGGTGTATGGTGTCTCCTCCAACACAATTTGTTTTTGTGGATGGGTATAATTTGTATGTATAAAATGTACAATAGACATATCTAAAATGACTAAATCAGGTAATTTTGTATACATTTATTTACATTTGCATCAGGCCGCTTCTGTGGGGATTCTGGTAAAGAGTCTGCTGAATTCCAGTAGATAGAAACAGCCCGATGTACTTGGGCTGATTCTGGGCAGTCATTCATGTTGATTCCTGGCTGAGTCCGACACCCGATTCCAGGCCGATTCAATCAGTTCCGGCTCCCCTGACGCCTGCAGCATGAAAAATTCAGACTGTGGCCGCAATGATCTGTCATCCCACAGGAATGCAGCCCTCTAGTCCAGTCAGTACACAACACTATGCTCATTATGTCTTAGCAGGATCAGATGGTGACAGGGGTCCCAGCAGGGTCAGACAGGGAAGAGCAGTCTATGGAGCTCAGGTGAATTTGCAGTATATTCAGTGAATGATATAAAGTACCATCTTGAATTGATGGCTAGATCTACAGAAGCTACAGGACAGCAGCTTAAGGGTAAAGCTACATTCTGGGATCTAGGAATGAGGTAATTTTGATTATTGAAGCATTGATTCTATTCTTAGATAATATAATATATACATGTACACCAAGGTAATTCTTTGTCATGTCTCATTTTAGGAGGATCAGACGGTGACACAGGTCTCAGCAGGTCCAGGCAGCCAGGGAAGACCAGTCTGTGACAGTGGTTAGGTAAATGTTTGCAGATACAGTTGAAGTCGGAAGTTTACATACACATACACTCCACAAATTTCTTGTTAACAAACTATAGTTTTGGCAAGTCGGTTAGGACATCGACTTTGTGCATGACACGGGTAATTTTTCCAACAATTGTTTACAGACAGATTATTTCACTTATAATTCACTGTATCCCAATTCCAGTGGGTCAGAAGTTTACATACACTAAGTCGACTGTGCATTCGGAATTTTGGATGAAAAGCATGCCCAAATTAAACGGCCTGCTACTCGGGACCAGAAGATATGATGTGCATATAATGGGTAGATTTGGATAGAAAAGTTTCCGAAACTGTTAAAATAGTGTCTGTGAGTATAACAGCACTGATATTTCAGGCGAAAACCTGAGAAATACCCATTGTTTTTGTTTTTGTAGTTTTCTATTCAATGCCATTACCGTATCAATTGACTTAGGACTCAAATTGCAGTTCCTATGCCTTCCACTAGATGTCAACAGTCTTTAGAAATTGTTTCAGGCTTGTATTCTGATAAATGAGGGAGTAAGACCAGTCTGAATGACTGGACCCTGACCTGTCACAGAGCTTTTTCATGCGCAATCCCGAGAGATTGCATTTCTTGTTTACTTTTTATATTGACCTGCCTCTATCCCTAGATTGTAACGGTGGTGTGTTATCCCAGGGTGCCTGTTTGCTTAATACAATTTTTTTGTGTTTTTCAGGCACTGAGAAATATCTTGTTTAGTCTCAGCTCTATTCACCTGCCAGTCAGTTTGCCTGTTCCCTTCATGCACCTTACAAATACATACTGTAAGTTTAGATAAGTGGCCCTACAAGCCTGTTTTATTGATGGGAGAAACATGCCCTTAAATTCCCCCTCACAGTCACAAATGCAATTGTGTGTGTGTGTGTGTGTGTGTGTGTGTGTGTGTGTGTGTGTGTGTGTGTGTGTGTGTGTGTGTGTGTGTGTGTGTGTGTGTGTGTGGTGTGGCTGCCTCTGCTGCCTTTTGTGTTCTACAAAACAGCTAAGCAGACTGTTATGATAAAACACTTTCATCAGATGAAACAAATTACGTTAAAATAAAATGTATTTTCATCCCATTTGAATAGCCGCCACTGGTGAATAGCCTACACAACAATTGAAACCATTTTGGGATTTTCATGACCTTGCCATTGTTCACACCAGTTTAGTCAAATTGTCTAGTTCATCGCATGCAAACAAAATACACAATAGAGACATTTGAAAGAGCAAATAACCATGTCGTATACACTGAAGTACAGGAGGTACAAACAATGTAACTAGCTCAAATAAGGGAGAAATAATTGTTTGTTTTTTCATTGTCCAACATCATAAGAGTACCAGCATCAGGTCTGATTTGACCTTCACGTTGTGGAAGAGTGTTTGACAATTCAGACTGTGCTGTCGAGTGATGAAGGCAGACACAGCAGACTAATGACTGGTGCAGGAGTTGGCTGGAGGGCTTTTTCAGGGGACCATCACAAATGTCTACAAGCATGGCGCTGTTTGCAGTGCTTTTCCATGGCAACTCTCAGGGGCTGGCATTCTGTAGTCATATAATTACCCAGGATCCAACAGTGTTTCGAGTTCTGTGGTGGGGGCCGAGGGGAAGTGTTACATTTGATTTACATTAACATAATGGCGGAAAAGTTTTAGAAAATGTTTCAGAAACTTCTGTGTGACATTGAAATGTAGCTATGTAAGTGAAATTACTTTTCAAATTATCATGAAAACAAATATTTCAAAGTTAAGCCTGCATCCATTTTCAATGTATGTTATCTTCATCACCTGCTGTATTTCAGGGCCCCGCTGTCAAGCGGTAGACATTTTGACACCACAGATTGCTTCAACTTATTCAACATTTCATGGGCATGACTTAAAAAATGTGGATGGCAGTGTTCCCAATTTCGATTTGAGAAGTCCAACAGTAAGCAATCTCTTCTCTCACTGCTGTGATCTCGTGGATCCACGGCTCGCTGGCCAACTGTCTGCTAAGCAGATCTGAAATAATATGCGACCAGATAGCCAGGAGCCTGATCCTTGTACCGCTATGGCTACATGACCATTTCCATTCCCATTGACTGCTTGTCTCCTTTAAGCCTGTGTAAGCATTGTGTGCATTCACCACTGAATCAGCTGATGCTCCTTGATGAGGCTCTGTTCTAGAATGTTCTGTGTTCCATGGCTGATGATGATCATTCTGGAAGCTTTGCTCAGATCATCTAAACAGGAGACTCGTGTTCCATTAGAGTCTGAGAGGCCAGGCAGGGCTAGACAGGGCCCTGTTTGAGGCTGGCTGACACACTGTCTGCCTGAGCAGGAGAAAGAGCAGTCCTGCTAGGCAAGCTAAGCTGTCAGCCATCCCCAGTCGGAGATCTGCTATGCACACTGACAGCCCTAGGACTCCCTGCAGCAACACTCAGCAGCATGTAGTTAGTTGGTGCCTGTCACATCCTGCTCTGACAGCTCTGATTGATGGTGTTAAACAAAAAAAATCAAAATTGGAAAGGCAAAGCCATATTTGGAGGGGTGGAAGTATTCTGATTTGATGTCCAGGATAAGTACACAGTATTGAGGATCTCCATTTGAATTATGTCTTGTTTATAGGACCATAGGACATGATGATCAGATATGCATGTTGACAAAAGGCAAGCGCTCTCTCTAGATCATTGTATTGCTCCAGTACCTAAAACCACATAGACTCTGTGGTCCAACTCATCCCAAAACATCTCAATTGGGTTGAGGTCGGGTGATTGTGGAGGACAGGTCATCTGATGCAGCACTCCATCACTCTCCATCTTGGTCAAATAGTGTGTTAGGTCATTGCACTGTTGAAAAACAAATGATAGTCCCACTAAGCGCAAACCAGATGGGATGGCGCATTGCTGCAGAATGCTGTGGTGGCCATGCTAGATAAGTGTGCCTTGAAATCTAAATAAACACCAACACTGTCACCAGCAAAGCATCCCCACACCATCACACCTCCTCCTCCATGCTTCACTGTGGGAACCACACATGCAGAGATCATCCGTTCACCTACTTTGTGTCTCCCAAAGACACTGCGGTTAGAACAAAAAATCAAAAATTTGGACTCATCAGACCAAAGAACAGATTTCCACTGGTCTAATGTTCATTGCTCGTTTTTCTTGGCCCAAGCAAGTCTCTTATTCTTATTGGTATCCTTTAGTAGTGGTTTCTTTGCAGCAATTTGATCACGGAGTCTGCTCTGAACAGTTGATGTTGAGATGTGTCTGTTACTTGAACTCTGTGAAGCATTTATTTGGGCTGCAATCGGAGGTGCAGTTAGCTCTAATCAACTTATCCTCTGCAGCAGAGGTAACTCTGGTTCTTCCTTTCCTGTGGCAGTCTTCATGAGAGCCAGTTTCATCAAAGCATTTGATGTTTTTTGTGACTGCACTTGAAGAAAGTTTCAAAGTTCTTGAAATTTTCCCGATTGACTGGTATGTCTAAAAGTAATAATGGCCTGTAATTTCTCTTTGCTTATTTTAGCTGTTCTTGCCATAATATGGACTTGGTATTTTACCAAATAGGGGTATCTTCTGAATACCCTTCCTACCTTGTCACATCAAACTGATTGGCTCAAACTCATTAACAAGGAAAGAAATTCCAAAAATGAACTTTTAACAAGGCACACTTGTTAATTGAAATGCATTCCAGGTGATTTCCTCATGATGCTGGTTGAGAGAATGCCTTTTGTGCAAAGCTGTCATCAAGGCAAAGAGTGGCTAGTTTGAATCATCTCAAATATAAAATATATTCTGATTTGTTTAACACTTTTTTGGTTACTACATGATTATATATGTGTTATTTCATAGTTTTGGTACATTAACTATTCTACAATGTAGAAAATAGTCGAAATAAAGAAAGAACAAAGGAAAACCCTTGAATGAGTAGGTGTGTCCACAAATAGTGTGGTTGTGTCCCAAAATGGAAAGACCAGTGAAGAAAGTGTCTGTCGCGGTCAGTGAGAAGACATCATTTACATTATTTAATTACTCTCTTTTGGATGACTATTTCATGTGTGATCGATTGAATGTGCCCTAAGAGATTGGTGAAATAACATGTTTCATTGACCGTGTGTGTGTGTGTGTGTGTGCATTCTATAGGCATTTGTGAGGGTGTGGGTATGTTTGTACGTGTGCCTTGCAAAGTGAGACAATGAGTATGAACACACAAGTGTCAATATGACATGAGGCTTCTTGAAAGAGAAAATTATGAAAAAAGAAAAACAAGCTCTGGGTTTTTGAAAAGGAATCACCTTTTTAATTTGCCATAGGATGTCTCCCAGCACAGAAGGATTTCCTCCTGCTTTTATGCCTTTCAAGCTCTGCTTTAATTTCTGGAAAACTCATAATATGTGGCCATGTCAAAAGCTCATTCTTTCTAATGGATTCTCTGGCAATAGATTTTCTATTTACGATAACAGAATGCTTCTAGTTTCTAAAAACTGGAGTGAATGGTGATGGGAAAGACAGAACTCAGATGCTTTGCACGGCTGGTCCTGCCTTATAAATTGTTAGTACTCGCATTGAATGCAATATCCAATATTCTACTTTTTGTCACACTTAATTTGGATAGTACGCATAGTCCATCTGTCCAACTGCTTCCTATAAGGTTACGGTTAGGGTTAGGTCTAAGTTTAGGGTTAGGGTAAAGGTTAGGACAAGGGTTAGGGTTAGGGCCAGGGATAGGGTTAATAGATAGTTCGTTGAAAGGTTACTGATTGTCTGTAGATAGTATGTAGAGCATCTGCAGATCCAAATAAAGTGTTACCACAGTTGAATGCAACCAAGGGCTACAAATAGTGTGATGAGAAGGGAGCATTACCAACAGTTGCTCCAAGTATTTAGATTTTGTTGAGATGTTACTCTAGGTTAAGATTATAAACTAAATACTTGGATTAAAACATGACCCTAACATAGCTGTGCACATTGATCACTCAGTAACAGCAAGGACACAAAAGTTCTACTGCCACAGTTGAGCCAAATGTCAAAGCAATCAAAAATAACTACCTGTCCATCAATAAAACATAGCCATCTATTCATCTAGTCTCTGGTCATCCATCCATCTTTCTGAAACTATGATGGATTGACACACAAGTTTAATTAAAGGATGAAATATTAACACTTGGAGATGGATTTAGTTTAAATTCCTCATCCATCTCTCATCCTACACCTTCAAGTCTTCAATATAGCCAAGAATGTACAGTAACATGTAAAGTAACATAGGAAGTCATACTAGACTGGAAATGGTGACTAACATCTCTTTATTAGTCTTTTTTCATCTCACAACTTTGTCTCCTTCAGAGACAAGCTTCTAGCCTCATCCAGTTCCCAGGCATGGTATTCTCGGCTCATCTGAATACATACAATTTGAGGAAAATTGAATAGTTGTAGAACAAACACAGTAGCTAATATGTCACAGTGGATCCTCAGCTAACATTCCCTGTGTGTGTGTGTGTGTGTGTGTGTGTGTGTGTGTGTGTGTGTGTGTGTGTGTGTGTGTGTGTGTGTGTGTGTGTGTGTGTGTGTGTGTGTGTGTGTGTGTGTGTGTGTGTGTGTGTGTGTGTGTGTGTGTGTGTGTGCGTGCGTGGGTGATGAAGACTCTCAGGATGAAGCTAGGAGCTGCCCCATGGAAGCTAACCTTTGTTTACAGTGTTAGCAAGCTTGTGATGTTCCCAACAATACACCACACTAGGCAAGGACATGAAAAGGCCTGCTTCAAGGTCTTTGCACAGCATTGAAACAGATCTATGCATGCCTTTAGAAACAGAGAGACATCAATATTTCCTGTTGAGTGAGAACACTATGCTGTTTGTAACACAATCCGTTGAGCAGATATTGATCAGTGTTCCAGTGGTTCTGTCTTTGTCAGGAGGACATGGTGTTTGAAGATGGCGATAGTAATGAGCGGCTGTCACACTGCTCATACAAGACAATCAGCGTGCGTAACGACTCACTCAGGTTCTCATCAATTCATGTCCACTACATTCCACATTACACAGTGATGAAAAAAAATGGTGTGTGTGTTCCAACATTCATGTTTGCGTATTCTGTGTATGTGGTTTGAAAATGCTCAGGTATTTGATTGTGCACTCATATTTTTGTGTGTGTGTGTGTAAGTGATTGTGTATGCATGCGTGTGAGTTTTTCAATATTCATGCATGAGCTTCTTGGTGTATAAAGAGGGAAATCTATTAAGGGGAAACAAGGCTCTATGGCACAAACAGGAGACGGGAGAGGAGCAGAGCACCCCAGGCTCAGAACGCTTACATTGGTAGGCCTTTTTAATGGAGTCAAGTGCACTGTGACGGACCACTGCAGTCTTTTTCCAAATGATATCTAAAAGACAACATGTTTTGCTTACAAATGCAGTTTCACTCTGTCGGTTGTCAAAGTGGGCTAGGCCTGACTAAAGGTAGTCAGGGACATTTTGAGGACACTGTATATGTCATAGTATTATGTGGCTGTGTTTATAATCATTAGTAAAACGCTGTCGACTAAATCAAGTTTGATTTCACAGTAGCAGTTACCTCAACCATCAGGTCAACTCTATCAAAAACATATTGCGGTTTTGGAATAATCACTGTGTACGTGTTTACTTTATTGCTTAGCAAAAGAAACAACTTAGATACTCAGCAGAAGCCTTATTCTAGGCTGACATATAACAGAGTTAAAATGCATCATGAGAATGCCTTGGATATTATCACAATTAGCATTTAATTAGTTTGCGTATAATTCATTTATTGGTAAATAAAACAACATTCAGTAATCAGTCGCACTTAATAATAAAACAAGGCTGTCACTTGTGCTTGTTTTACTGGGACCCTTTTATTCTGTAGTGTCGTTGAGTTTAAAATGATGGGGGGTGATAATTAAGAAAAGTGACATTTCTCTCCCATTACTGTGTTGATTATCTCTCGGGGAATGACAGTGGGTGGCTTTAGAGTGAGAAGGGTTTGAGCTGGAGTATCTAACGGTATATACTAGCTAAGAGGTCTGTCCACTAGGTTGTGATGATTATCATGACCTCCCTAATGAATCTAATCTCAGTTTCGTGCATGGACTGCCATATATGCACACACATTTTTTTCTCTCTAAATAGTACCAGATATGGGTTATTTGGCTTGTAACCATAGCGGAACCCTTTTTGGTGCTACATAGGACCCTTTTTCGAAGGTTCTGTAAAGAACCATGCTCATGACATTCTAAATGGAACCTGTATGCTGCTATAAAGACCCCTCTCCTAAGGTTCTATGAAGAACCATTAAAAAAGGTTATAGATAGCACCAAAACAGGGTTCCGCTACGGTCGCAACCCTTTTTGGGGCTATATAGAACAAACAAAAAATTATGTTTCTTTAAAAAACCTTCTTGAAGAATGGTTCTATAAACAACATTTCTCAATTTCAAAGATTCTTTGTAGATGCTTTTGAAGAGCCATACAGAGTTTTTATTCTGGTCAGCCATATTGTAAAAATGTCATAGGTGTTATTATTGGGTTTATTGACAAGTTGAATCAAGTGAGCTACATCTGGAACAGCTGGAGGTCCCAAAGAAGAGAATTGACAACCACTGACTGATTTAGTCAACCGTTCTCAATTGACACAAGGCAATACCTGAGACGGCGTCACAGGCCATAGTCAAACATAATATGTCATGGCGTAACACAACACATTAGATAAAATGGAATCTGGCTCTCACTCACACTTGCACAAAAGCGAGCGAATCATGTGAGCAAATCTTGACCCAAAATAGTCTAATGAGCCACCTCCCTAAATGTTTTATTATCACTAAAATAGCAAAAATAACCCTTTTGTGAACTGTAAAGAACCATTGAAGAGCTCTAGGGGTTTTTGAGTCAATATAGTTAGACATAGAACCATCACCCTTCCCAAAGAACCCTATTTTTTTAAGTGTGTGGAGTGGTATGGATCAATAGCTATTTGCTCACTGAGATAAACTTTCCCTCACAGAGACAGAGACAGTGAAAGAGAGAGAGAGAGCATAGTTTGTACTTAAATATTCACTGGGATAAATAAGATGTGTTGTGATATTTAACTCATTCAATGTGTGGTGGGCAGGAATCACTATAATCTGAATGTTATAGAGGAGCCACTGGTATTTCCATAAAAAGCAGGATTTTGTCTTGATGCTTGGTAGCTCTGCTCTGTTCTACTCTGTAGTTTTATTTAACCTTTACAGCTCTCCATTGCTGTACAGCTGAAACAGACTCTAAACAGGCTTTCAGGGAGTGCACTCGCACCAGGAACGTCAGGACTACATACTTCATTGCTGGTTGTTGTAGATCTAATGTGTTTACAGAGCTTCCACACTCACAGATAATGCCCTGGATATGTATTGTTGGCTGTTGCTTACCACTGCTTTGGTTTAGCACATTTTCATGGTCGATGTAAAAACGGTTAATACATTTGAACCCATGTCTACAGCCCCATTATGAAGGCTAGTTTCATATCTGAGTATGCATGTCTAATAGAACCTTGTAAGGCATCTTCTGTGAGATGTGTGTGGTCAACAGTGCTCTCACAATTGAGTTATCGTAGCTGAACCATGTTCATCCACATACAGTCTCTCGCACTCTCTCTCTCTCTCTCTCTCTCCCTCTCATCCATTACCATGACTTGTTTATCTCTTCATCTCTCTGAGGTGGTCAAAAGTTTCAAGTTCCTCGGCGTGCACATCACTGACAACCTGAAATGGTCCCTTCACACAGACAGTGTGGTGAAGATGGCACAACAGCGCCTCTTCAACCCCAGAAGGCTGAAGAAATTTGGCTTGGCCCTTAAAACCCACCTGAACTTCTACAAATGTACCAATGAGAGCATCCTATCTTGCTGTATCACTGCCTTGTACCGCAATTGCACCGTCTGCAACTGCAAGGCTTTCCAGAGGGCGGATCTGTCAGCCCAACGCATCAACGGAGGCACACTGCCTGCCCTCCAGGACATCTACAGCACCCGGTGTGACAGGAAGGCCAGGAAGAAACAAGCATTTCACTACACCTGCATAACATCTGCTAAACACCTACGTGACAAATCAAATTTGATTTGAAAATCATCAATGACCTCAGACACCCAAGCTACTGCCTGTTCACCCCGCCAACATCTAGAAGGCAGACAGTACAGACGCATCAGATCTGGGACCGGGGGACTGAGAAATAGCCTCTATCTCCAGGCCATCAGACTGTTAAACACCCGGTACTGTACCCTGCTCCTTAGACTGCTGCCCTATGTACATAGAGTCATTGAAGACTGGTCACTTTGATAATGTTTACATATTGTTTCACCCACTTTATATATATTGTATTCTAATCATGGCTCATCCTATATAACTACTGCTGTACACACCTTTCCTATTCATATACTGTCCATAGACATCATTATATGAATATATATTTCTATACATTATATGTGTAGATATTTTTATATTCTGGTCTCTGACAGTACTCGTTCTGAAATTTCTTAATTTCTTTATTTTGTATTCTAATTTTCTTGATTATGTGTGTTTGTCATGTTCGCTAGAATAAATGTCGGACCAAGGCACAGCGGATGTTGAGTTCCACATTATTTAATAAAAAGTGAAATTAAGCAAAGACTTAAAAAAACAACAATAAACTAAGAACGAACCGTGACAACAGAGATGCTACGTGCACTAAGTCAAAACAATATCCCATAAACACAGGTGGGAAAAACAAACCCAGAATCCCACATAGAAATAATAAACTAGACTAACCCCCCAGTTATGCCCTGACCTACTCTACCATAGAAAATAAGGACTCTCTATGGTCAGGACGTGACAGTACCCCCCCCCCTGCAGAATCCGGCCACAAACCCTGAAACCAAAAGGGAGGGTTAGGGGGGTGTCTAGTGGCGGTGGCGGCTCTGGTGCTGGATGAAGAACCCGCTCATCCCGTGGATCCGCCAGCATCGGGGACGGCTCTGGTGCGGGACGAAGATCCTGCTCAGCTTGCAGATCCACCATCTTTGGTGGCAGCTCTGGTGCGGGCCAAAGAACCCGCTCATTCTGCGGATTCAGCCATAGACCCAGGCTGAACTCTGTGCCTGGACCTAGATGCCGAGAAAGGCTCCTGCCATGGAGCGAGACTGGACACCGGCCCAGGCCTGGACATCGGTGCAGAGGAAGAGTCCTGCCATGGAGCGGGACAGGATGCTATGTCTGGACTGGGCACCAATGCAGAAGAAGACTCTGGGCTGAACTGGACGCCGTGCTCAGACTGGGCATCAGCGCAGGGGAAGGGGTTCCGGACCGTTGACCGTCGCATGAGGTTCCGGACCGTTGACCGTCGCAGGAGGTTCCGGACCATGGACCGTCGCAGGAGGTTCCGGACCGTGGACCGTCGCAGGAGGTTCCGGACCGTGGACCGTCGCAGGAGGTCCCGGACCTTGTGCCGTCTCAGGAGGTTCCGGACTGTGAAACGTCACCGGAAGCTCCGGACTGGGAACTGTCTCCGGATGCTCCGGACTGGGAACTGTCTCCGGATGCTCCGGACTGGGAACTGTCTCCGGATGCTCCGGACTGGGAACTGTCGCCGGAAGCTCTGGACTGGGGATTGTCGCAGGAAGCCTGGTGCGTGGGCCGGCACTGGTGTGTCATGACGTTGCCCTCTTTGGGTATAGCAAGCCCCTTCCCCCTCTCCCTGCCTCATGGCCACAGAGTATAAGAGACCGTGTACATTTTCATAGAGAACAAAGGAATTTCTTCCACCTCACAGCACTTGAGGTACGAACAAATTTCATGTTCCGGAGAAAGTATAAAAGATCGGGGAAGAATCCAGCTACGAACTGGTCCGTTTGTTACAACTTGGGGAAGCTCATGGGAGACTTTGTCTACATTTCCATAACCCTGTTTATTTAATAGCCTCAGATATGAGGTTTACATCTAATTGTTGTATAAGATGAATGAGTGAGTATGATACTGTTTACACAATTTTACAATGTGATTTTGGACTGTTTAATGAAGGAAAACTCAAAAAGGGAATTGGAGTTAACTAAATCAGAGGACCGCCCCTGAGCCCAGTTAGGGACAGGCATCCATCCGATCAAGACGACACACTGAGAGTAAATATATATATTGATTGCAATTGTTCTCCAATGAGTGAGCCGTCATGTGCAAAGGAATAGCATTTCAATTGTTATAATTATCACTCTGTAGTAACTTCTTAGTCGACCCCCACTTCCCCTTTTGTCTAACAAGCCACCATGCTGGTTTAGCCCACTAGGGCACATTCTCCTATTATTTCTTGTAACCATATTTACTGTTTGTTTATGCATTTCTGTGAATTACTTAGTTAGTAATACATAAATGATTTAAGACAATTGATGTATAGATGACTCATGGTGAAAACTGGGTTTGTGTAGATAACCAACAATTTACGACGTTTGGAATGAGACTAATGTGAGGTAAAGTGAATAATTCATTAATTTGAAAACTAATTGATCAGATAAAATATCTGAAAAGTTATTTTAGGAAATTGATAACTTTGTAATCTGAATATTTTTCCTTCGTGCCCCGACTTCCTAGATCATTACAGTTACATGATTAATCAGTTGATCCCGTAATACTAATTACAGAGAATCTTTGATAAAAACTATGCCTTCAATTTAATGATAGTAAAGACAAGACAGGTGGTACCGGACTGTTGACACGCACCTCAGGGCGAGCGCGAGGAGCAGGCACAGGACGTACCAGACTGGGGAGGTGCACTGGAGGCCTGATGCATGGGGCCGGTACAGGTGGCACTGGACTGGTGACACACACTTCAGGGCGAGTGCGGGGAAAAAGAACAGGACGTACTGGGCTGGTGCGTACAGTCTGCATCAATGGTACCGGTTCGATGACACGCTTCGCATGGCGAGTGCGAGGAGCTAGCATAGGACATACTGGGCTGTGGAGGCGTACATCTGGGTGAGTGCGAGGAGCAGGCACAGGACGTACTGGACTGGGGAGGCGCACTGGAGGCCTGATGCGTGTAACCGGCATAGATTGCACCGGACAGGTAACACGCTCCTCCAAACGCTTGCGTTGCCGCATTCTCCTTGCCAACTCCATTCTCCGGAATCCCTCCTCGCACTGTTCCATTGACTCCCAGGTGGGTGCTGGCACCCTCCCTGTGTCGACCGACCACCTCTCTACCTCCTCCCATGTTGTCACTGGTTCACACCTCGGCTCCACCGACCACCCCGTGTAACCAACCCCCAAATGTTTTTCGGGCAGTCTTTTGTGCTTTCCTTGTGTTCGCCTTTCTCTCCTTGCGTCTCCCGCCATGGAAGGCGATCCTGTCCTGCCAGGATTTCTTCCCAAGTCCAGGATCCTATCCCGTCCAGAATCTCCTCCCATGTCCATGTTACCCTCTCCTCCTGGGCATGCTGCTTGGTCCTGTTGTGATGGGATATTCTTTCACATTCGCTAGAAAAAATGTCGGACCAAGGCGCAGTGGATGTTGAGTTCTACATTACTTAATTAAAAGTCAAACTAAGCAAAGACAAAAACAAATAAACAAACTAACAACGAACCGTGACAACAGAGATGCTACGTGCACTAACTCTAAACAATATCCCATAAACACAGGTGGGAAAAACAGCTACTTAAATATGATCCCCAATTAGAGACAACGATTACCAGCTGCCTCTAATTGGTAATCATACACAATCACCAACATAGAAAAACAAACCTAGAACCCCACATAGAAATAATAAACTAGACTAACCACCCAGTCACGCCTTGACCTACTCTACCATAGAAAATAAGGACTCTCTTTGGTCAGCACGTGACAGTGTATTGCTTTTGTTTTATTGCTAGGTATTACTGCACTGTTGGAGCTTGAAACACAAGCATTTAGCTGCACCTGTGATAACATCTGCAAATCTCTGTACGTGACCAATAAACTTTGATTTGATTTAGATTAATTTTGTATAGAGAGAATGTGGAGCGGAGGACAGACAAGCTCGAGTTCTCTGATGACAGTGAGTGTATTGACAGGTGCCTTGATAAAAAATGAGGGAGAGTTAGGAGGCAGATGGAGAAGAAAGTCAGAGTTAATGAACTGTATCCTTCACAATCTATCAGCTGTCTGGCGACCACTGTCGGGTGACAAAATCAATAGTGATGTGGTCAAAGATTCAGCAGCGCTTGAATGGGAGCGCTCACCTCAATCTATCTGTGCCATTACCTCCACAGAAGGAGATGGGGATATGAAATAAAGCAATAGGATATTGTTTGTCAGGCGGGAGGCTGCTCACCTCTTCCCTGGCTAGTTTTGTTAAGGTTGTGAGTGGGAAAGTCAGAAGCAGTAGGAAAGTCAGAAGCAGTAGGAAAGTTCTGTATACGCATGAGCTTACAAGGTTCTCACCTTGGTGCCCTGTGTGTGCTTAGTGGTGCAATATGTGCTTAGTGGTAAAATGCAAATAGTACTTTTGTACAATGAGATAATAAAGAGATAAAACCTTGAAATACTCACATCCAAAGAAAGGTAATGTACAGCCTATTTTACTGTGAGTATTCTCATCATCGAAATTCTCAGAAATCACTTTAACGTTTCTATTCCAGTTGATGAACTCAATCAATGCATGACTCAAAACGTACCCTTTTTTATCAAGCACACTGTACTACTGTCAGTAGATTATTTATTGTGTGGACCTTGTCTTTCTTGTTATCTGATGTTTCTTGCCTAGTGTCACAAGGTTCACTCAGTTTTAAACTAACAGGATGATGATTGAATATTGCTTCAGTAGGTGTCAAATTCAACAGTTTGGTACATGCCATAGATAGAAAAAACATTTGTATAGTCCCACAACCTAGAAACCCCCCAGGTGTCCTTTCTGTAAGAATAGTATTATATACCAGTGATTGTATGCTCCAGAGGGTTCAACCAGACATTGAACTAATAGTAACAGTACAGTATTTCTTAGTGCTTCATTGTGTATCGTGGAAATTCTATGGCCCAAAGAGACAATCTACAGTCCACCATCACTCACACATCATCAGGATGGTTCCACAGTATCAGATAAGTCTTATACAGCTGCCCAAAGAGACAAATGCTACCATAGCTCCCATCTCTCAGAGCAGGAAAATAAAATATACTATTTTTTATATCAGAATGTGAACTTTCCTTTTGATAACAGAGGCTGGGAAAAAACTCTTAAGATAAGTTCAACTCCGATTAAAAAAGAAAGAGAAATAAGATAGGCAAAGAGGAAATCATTACACATTTTAAAAGGCAGTCTGTGACAGTTGTAATTGTTATTTTTTCCCTCTCGACAGATTTCCTCTTGGAGGTAGGCATATTTGAAATTGGGCTGTAATCATTTCCATCATATCACTAAATTAATTAAACTCAAACAGAAATCAAGCTTTTCCTTTTAGCAAATACACTGAAATAACCTGCACATAGAAAAAAAATGGAATATCATGCGACGGTTGATGGCAGAGACAGTTTTGAATGAATTCTTCACTTCTCTGTCGTCCAGCTCTGTTATCAACTCCTGCTGAATTATGGCCATCTTGCGCATGCCCATGCACACACACACATACTGTACACATGCACGCACGTGTTCACACACACTAACACACACAGTCCATTGTGTCTTGTATATTATTATTCATTCCTACTGGAATATTTTACACCAAGGAAGATAAAATAAATGATAGGCATCTCGGGTGTTAATTTTCAGTGGCAGTGTCTGTACTGACATTACATTTCTCTTTTCTTTCTCTTTTTCTGCTGGTTGAGAAAGCAATTATTATTAGCCTCACAAAGGCTGCCAGACAATAGAGGCTGTGTGTCTAAAGTGTGTATACTGCCAAGCCTTTCCCAATCCCCTTTTTAACTGTAATCTTTATTCAGACCGGTAAAAATAGGTCTGCACTGATTTATTCTAAATGAGACCAGACCCAGTATGAAACAGAGGGTAATCATTCTGTACATTTCGGAGAAACGGTACAATACAAACAATGCAAATACATAAGCTTGGCAAGAGTTTGACGTTTTGTTATTATGCTAACTCACTAACCACTGGGCACACCATGTTATTTCAAAGTATAATAATTACATTGTGGTTGAAATATTGATCAATGAGATTACAACCTATATTCACCTACTCAAAAAGGCAGCCAAAAGTTAGTTGAACTTTCAAAGTGTTTGATTATGCTTTCAACCATTTAAATGCTCAATCTAATTCCAATGGAAAAACAATGTCTGATTTTTGGTTTAGTTGTCACCTAAATCACTGCGCTTTCAACTATTTAAAAGCACAACAGATTAATGTGTTACCAGTGTGCTTCATCTGATAACAGAACCAAATGACCTGCATTGCAATTGAGATTACATTAAAAGTACATGGTCAAGTGATCAATGCCGTTGGAGATTTTGCGCAGATAATTACAGTGAAGCTCTCCAAAGACCTGCAATGACCTATATATGCAATATTGAACATGCACACTGTACATGATTACATAAGAAAAATGTAGTTACAGTAAACTCAAAATGTTAACGTTGAATTTTACATTATTTTGTCAAACTTATATCAACCAAATATCAACATTTAAGGTCAATCACCACCTTCCGGAGACACCTGAAACCCCACCTCTTTAAGGAATACCTAGGATAGGATAAAGTAATCCTTCTCACCCCCCTTAAAAGATTTAGATGCACTATTGTAAAGTGGCTGTTCCACTGGATGTCATAAGGTGAATGCACCAATTTGTAAGTCACTCTGGATAAGAGCGTCTGCTAAATGACTTAAATGTAAATGTAATGTAAATGTTAACTGCTTGGATAATTCCATCTGAGCCACTAAATTAATCACATTATTTCACTTTTATTTTTGTTTGAGTTGGAGACTTCAAACTTGTCGACAAGTTAATAGGCAATTCATTGTATTTCAAAAGTGATATTACATTTTATTTGGTTGTCAAGGCAACCAAATATCAACATTTATAGGATATTTATATTCTGCTTGGATAGTTCCATCTGTGCCACTGAATTAGTCTGCTTTAATTCCAGTTTGTCTGCAAATGAATTAATATTTTTTTGGGATTCAGATCTCCATCCCAACCAAAAATCTAAGTTAAAGAATAGGACCAAATCAAATCAAACTGTAAAGGCACTTTAAATAAAAACATGTTTTTATTCAGTCATATTCTTCAATTTAGATCTTTAGTTAATACCAGTTATGCATTAGGGGACGCTATTAAAATGTTTGGATGAAAAACGTTCCAGTTTTAAACAAGATATTTTGTCACGAAAAGATGCTCGACTATGCGTGTAATTGACAGCTTTGGAAAGAAAACACTCTGACGTTTCCAAAACTGCAAAGATATTGTCTGTGAATGCCACAGAACTGATGTTACAGGCGAAACCCAGATAAAAATCCAACCAGGAAGTGACGCATTTTCTGAAACCGCCTCATGCCAATGACTCCTTATATGGCTGTGAATGAGCTACGAATGAGCTTACGTTTTCCATGTATTCCCCAAGGTGTCTACAGCATTGTGACGTCTTTTTACGCATTTCCCTTGAATAGCCATAAGGGACCATATATAGCAAGTGGTCACATGGTGTCTCCCGCAGAAAATCTTACGTAAAATACTGAGGTAGCCATTTTTCCAATTGCTTCTTATGAAAAACCAATTGCCTCGACGGATATATTATCGAATATATATGTTAAAAACACATTGAGGATGGATCCTAAACAACGTTTGCCATGTTTCTGTCGATATTATGGAGTTCATTTTGAAAAAAGTTTGGCATTGTAGTGGTAGCATTTTCCGGTTGATTTCTCAGCCGAGCATGATGAACAAACGGGAGCTATTTCGCCTACAAAAATAATATTTTTGGAAAAAAGGAACATTTGCTATCTAACTGGGAGTCTCCTGAGTGAAAGCATCTGAAGTTCTTCAAAGGTAAATGATTTAATTTGGTTGTTTTCTTATTTTCGTGAAAATGTTGCCTGCTGCCAGCAGAGCCTAGCATAACATTATGCCATGATAAACTTACACAAATGCTTGTCTAGCGTTGGCTGTAACGCATATTTTGAAAAACTGAGATGACAGTGTTGTTATCAAAAGACTAAGCTTGTGTTTGAATATATTTAATTCATTTCGTAATTCGTTTGAGGCTGTGATTACGATCCCGGATCCGGGATTGCTCGTCACAAGAGGTTTTAAGATGGAGATGTGAATCCAATATATTAATTATTAATTTGAAGACAAACTGGAATTGAAGCCAGTGGAACAGATGAAACTATCCCAGCAGAAGATAAATATCCTTCAAATGTTGATATTTCGTTTTGTTGACAACCAAACGCAATTCAATATCACATTTGAAATCAACCAAAGCTTGAAACCTTAGGCCTACATGTTTTGTAAATGTTTTTGTGTATTTTAGATTGAATTGAAACAATAGCTGTTGATGACATTGCAAATGCTGTAAATTGCAAATTAACTGAACAAAAATATAAAAGTGGAAATAAAAGATCCCAGGAATGTTCCAAAGGTACAAAATGCGTATTTCTCTCAAATGTTGTGCACAAATTTGTTTACATCCCTGTGTGCATTTCTCCTTTGCCAAGATAATCCATCCACTTGACAGGTGGAGAATATAAGGAAGCTGATTAAACAGCACGATCATTACACAGGTGCCTATGGTGGTTTCACGTTTGTCGTATAGAGGAGGCCAAGGCGCAGCGTGATATGAATACCAATAAAATGCAAATTAATTACTTAAAAATCATACCATGTGATTTTCTGGATTTTTGCTTTAGATTCCGTCTCTCACAGTTGAAGTGGATCTATGATTAAAATTGCAGACATCTACATGCTTTGTAAGTAGGAAAACCTGCAAAATCGGCAGTGTATCAAATACTTGTTCTCCCCACTGTATATGAAAATAACATCCCGATTGATTCTCTACTTGGTTTGACCAGTTTATTCGACCTGGAATATAACCTTTTGAATTTTTCGTCCCGAGTTCGCCTGGACCAGCGCCAGTTTTTGGACATGTGATCTAAACCTGCTAGCAAAAGCAGCTAATTGGACACTAGTAATGGATATTATGGAACAAAAAAATAATGTATTGTGAAACTAGGACTCCTTGCACTGTATTCTGATGAAAGATCATCAAAGGTAAGGGAATATTTATGATGTAATTTCGTATTTCTGTTGACTCCAACATGGCGGAGAAATATTGTTACGTCTTAGCGCCATTTTAGATTATTGCAAGATGGTGACCATTGGATCCTGTACCCAAGAATGCAAAGGTAACTGAACTTAATGACAATTGCCCCATATCACTCACTTCTGTCATCACAAAGTCCTTTGAAACGCTAGTCAAGGATGATATCACCTCCACCTTACCTGTCACCCTAGACCCACTTCAAATTGCTTACCGCCCCAATAGGTCTACAGATGATGACATCGCACTTCCCTATCCCATCTGGACGAGAGGAATACATACGTATGTAAGAATGCTGTTCATTGACTATATCTCAGCATTCAACACTATAGTACCCTCCAAGCTCATGGGCCTCAAACCCGCCCAGTGGAAATGGGTCATGTTTATTTATTTAACATTTATTTAACCTGAAAGGGCTCATTGAGATTAAAATCTCTTTTTCAAGAGTGCTCTACCGGACTTCCTGACAGGCCGCCCACCAGGTGGTGAAGGTAGGATACAACATCTCCACTTCGCTGATGCTCTACATTGATGCCCCACAAGGGTGCGTGCTCAGCCCCCTCCTATACTCCCTGTGACTGTGTGGCCATGCACACCTCCAACACAATCATCATGTTTGCAGACGACACAACAGTCATGGGCTTGATTACCAACAACGACGAGAAAGTGTGGTGTCAGGAAAACAACCTCTCACTCAACATCAACAAAACAAAGGAGATTATTGTGGACTTTAGGAAACAGTAGAGGGAGCACCCCCTATCCACATCGAAGGGACAGCAGTGGAGAAAGTGGAAAGTTTTAAGTTCCTCAACATTCATATCACAGACAAACTTAAATGTTCCACCCACACAGACAGTGTGGTGAAGAAGACGCATCAGCGCCTCTTCAACCTCAGGAGGCTGAAGAAATTTGGCTTGTCCCCTAAAACTCTCACAAACTTTTACAGATGCACAATTGAGAGCATCTTGTCGGGCTGTATCACCACCTGTTTCAGCAACTGCACCGTCCACAACCGCAGGGCTCTCCAAATGGTGGCACATCACCAGGGGCAAATAACCTGCCCTCCAGGACACCTACAGCACCCAATGTCACAGGATGGCGAAAAAGATCATTAAGGACAACAACCACCCGAGCCACTACCTGTTCACCCCGCCACCATCTAGAAGGCAAAGTCAGTAAAGGTGCATCAAAGCTGGGACCGAGAGACTGAAAAACAGCTTCTATCTCAAGGCCATCAGAATGTTAAACATCCATCACTAGCACAGTGAGGTTGCTGCTTACATACAGGCTTGTAACCATTGGCCACTTTAATAAATGGAACACTAGTCGCTTTAATAATGCCACTTTAATAATGTTTACATATCTTGCATTACTCATCTCATATGTATATAATGTATTCAATACTATTTATTGCATCTTAGCCTACGCCGCTCTGGCATTGCTCATCCATATATTTATATGTATTTATTCTTATTCCATTCCTTACTTAGATTTGTGTGTATTTGTTATTTGTTGTGGAATTGTTAGATATTACTTGTTAGATATTGCTGCACTGTCGGAACCAGAATCATAAGCATTTCGTTACAAACCATCTGCTAACCATGTGCTTGTGACCAATAAAATATGATTTGATGTTTTTACACTTAATTAAACTTCTTATGGTATAGGAAAAAAAACAGGGAAAATGCAGTGCGGCATATTCAAATAATTATATAAAATCAAACATTCATTAAATCACACATGTAAGATACTCAATTAAAGCTACTCTCGTTGTGAATCCAGCCAACGTGTCACATATTAAAATTTTTGCGATTTCGGCGAAAGCATAAGAAATCATCATTATCTGATGATAGCACTGTCAATAAAGAGGGTAGCATAATTTCAACCCTACAAGCGCTACACAAAACGTTGTAATAAAGTATAAAACATGCATTACCTTTGACGAGCTTCTTTTATTTTGATGGCACTCCAATATGTCCCATAAACATCACAATTGGTCCTTTTGTTCGATTAATTCCGTCCATATTTATCCAAATGTCCATTTATTTAACGCGTTTGATCCAGAAAAAAACAGCTGGCAAAAAACGCAACGTCACTACAAAACGTTTCAATAGTTGCCTATAAACTTTGCCAAAATATTTGTAATACCACTTTAGGTATTTTTAAACGTTAATAATCGATCAAATTGTAGACGGGGCTATCTGTGTTCAATACAGCAAGTAAACAAACCATGCTCCTTTTTACGTCTTGCTTAACTCTCAATAATGTAACGTTGTTCCAGGATGTGCTTCTTCTTCGTTGCACAAATGAATAAACTCAACCAAATTCCAAAGACTGGTGACATCCAGTGGAAGTGGTAGGAACTGAAAACAGGTTCCTATGAAATATCCCTTGGCAAAGAAAACTCAGGGAACAGTCAGAGGCAAAAAAATAAAATCTGAACAGTTAGTCCTCTGGGTTTTGCCTGCTACATAAGTTCTGTTATACTCACAGCCATGATTCAAACAGTTTTAGAACCTTCAGAGTGTTTTCTATCCACATCTACTAATAATATGCATATCTTATATTCCTGGCATGAGTAGAAGGAAGTTGAAATTGGGCACGCTATTTATCCAAAAGTGAAAATGCTGCCCCCTATACCTTAAGAGGTTTAACAAAAACAAATTCAACGTGCAACAATTTAATTGATTTTACTGAGTTAAGTAATTTTTTTTAAATCAGTCAATTTAAATAAATAATTAGATCCTTATCTATGGACTTTACATGACTGGGAATACTGATATGCATCGGTTGGTCACTGATATGTAAAAGTAGGGGCATGGCTCAGATAGCCACCCTTTGTCTCATGCAGCAGGACACATGTCCTTTACATAGTGTTGATCAGGCTGTTGATTGTGGGGTGTGGAATGTTGCCCCACTCCTCTTCAATGGCTTTGAGAAATTGCTGGATATTGACGGGAACTGGAACATGCAGTCGTACGCATCAATCCAGACCATCCCAAACATGCTCAATGGGTGACATGTCTGGTGAGTATGCAGGCCATGGAAGAACTGGTATATATTCAGCCTTCAGGAATTGTGTATAGATCCTTGTGACATGCGGCCGAGCATTATCATGCTGTAACATGAGGTGATGGCGGCAGATGAATGGCACGGATGAATGGGCCTCAGGATCTAGTCACCGTATCTCTGTGCATTCAAATTGCCATCAATAAAATAGAATTGTATTTGTTGTCCGTAGCTTATGCCTGCCTGCCCAAACCATAACCCCACCGCCACCATGGGGCACTCTGTTCACAACGTCGACATCAGCAAATCTCTTGCATACACGACGCAATACACACTATCTTTCATCTGCCCGGTACAGTTGAAACCGAGATTAATCTGTGAAGAGCACACTTCTCCAGCGTGCCAGTGGACATCAAAGGTGAGCATTTGCCAACTGAAGTCGGTTACTATGCTGAACTGTAGTCAGGTCAAGACCCTGGTGAGGATGAAGAGGACACAGATGAGCTTCCCTGAGAACATTTCTGACAGTTTGTGCAGAAATCTTTGGTTGTGCAAACCAACAGTTTCATCTGCTGTCCGGGTGGCTGGTCTAAGACGATCCCACAGGTGAGGAAGCCGGATGTGGAAGTTCTGGGCTGGAGTGGATACACATTGTCTGCGGTTGTGAAGTCAGTGGTACTCTGCCAAATTCTTAAAAACAACATTGGAGGCGGCTTATCGACATTGGAGGCGGCTTATTACCATCAAATTATCTGGCAACAGTTCTGGTTGACATTACTGCAGTTAGCATGCCAACTGCACGCTCCCTCAAAACTTGAGACATCTGTGGTATTGTGTTGTGTGACAAAATGCAACATTTTAGAATGGCCGTTTATATTCCCCAGCACAAGGTGCATCTGTGTAATGATCATGCTGTTTAATGAGCTCCTTAATATGCCACACTTGTCAGGTGGATGGATTATCTTGACAAAGCAGAAATGGTCACTAACAGGGATGTAAACAAATGTGTGCACAACATTTGAGAGAAATAAGCTGTTTGTGTCTATCGAACAGTTTTGGGATATTTTATTTCAGCTCATTAAACATGGGACCAACACTTTACATGTTGTTTTATATTTTTTCTCAATGTAGTTTTTAAGTGGCGATCTCTCAAATCATTCTCATGATAGCACAATTGTGATAGTCAGTGACAAATATTATAGCTAAGCTTGGTAAAATCCCTGGATGGTAGAACAAAGGATAGCTGTACATTTTCCAGAAGGAGGTGATGTCTAGACTTTTTTTTCTGATAGTGGATATAACATTGAAATCTGACATTGTTTTAAAGGTACAAATTCAACATATTTTATACAAGGTTTGTCTATGTTGAAATGATGCCTGTAGCTCAGGCCCTGAAGCCAGGATATGCATAGAATTGGTCCCATTGGAAAGAAAACACTTTGACATTTGTAGAAATGTTAAAAATAATTTAGGAGAATATAACACAATAGATATGGTAGGAGAAAATTCTATGAAAAACCAACCGGAAATGTTTATTTGAGAACAACCACCCTCTTAGAATGGCAAGTATCATATTGAAAATTAGCTCCCTGGATGCAATTCCTATAACTTCCACAGGGTGTCAGCAGTCTATGTTCAAGGTTTCAGGCTTGTAACTTTAAAAATGAATAAGAAATATCAGTTTTAGTAGAAGGACACAGTCTTGGAAATTTGTGTTTGCTGTTTGCTATGTTTCCTATTGTTTCCTGTTGAACAAACTTTTTTCCAAAATAAATATTATAGTTTGATTACATTTTAGTCTATCAGAGGAGTAAATAGAAACGTATTTTGACTTGTTGAACCAATGTTTATGGGTAGATTTTCGGATTCCTTTCTCTGTATGTTGAACGAGTGGATTACTCAAATCAATGGCGCCAACTAAACTTACTTTTTGGGATATAAAGAAGGATTTTATCTAACAAAACGACTCTAAATGTTATAGCTGGGACACTTTGGATGACAAATCAGAGGAAGACTTTCAAAAGGTAAGTGAATATCTAATCATTATATGTGAATGAATGAAACCTGTGTCGGTGGAAACATATTTTGATGTGGGGCGCCATCCTCAAACAATCGCATGGCATGTTTTCGCTGTAATAGCTACTGTAAATTGGACAGTGCAGTTAGATTAACAAGAATTTAAGCTTTCAACCGATATAAGACACTTATATGTACCTAAATCTTTAAAATCCATAATATTTATGATTATTTAAACAAGTGAACATAGCTTGATAACTGCTATGGTACATCAGTCCACCTTAAACAATAGGGGAAGCTACTGAGAGCCATGTGTCCTTTTTCACTCACTGAGAGCTGCATTTTTCAGGTTGGTTTTTCTGATGATTCAATACAGAAAAGCTCAGTGTACAGGTTAATTTCAGGAGCAGTAATGTAACACATATAGATTTGATCACCTTGTTGCAGGAAAACGCTACTGTATTTCAAGAAACGTAAAACCTGTAGTATCTTTGAGGTTTAAAAAGGCTTCTGAACTTTGTAATTTCCACTTTAAAATTTCAGAATAGTTTTTTCCATTAAGAAAAATATATTATTGCAAAAAAGTCCATCAGTTATAATCTACATAATAATTTCACGTTTCCTATAGCTGCAAGATTGTTTTCTTGCTGTTGAAAACTGGCTCAAATTAAGATCCTACATCTGTGGATATAAGTGCTTGGCAGGTTATGAGAACCTTTTGATAGGTACCATGGCCTTTTTCCATTTAACGTTTGTATTTTAGATCACAATTATTAGATTGTACTTAGCTCTTATTCAAGAACCTCATAATTCTGAAATTCTCTATAAAATGTAAAAGGACAGAAATGATCACAAAAGTGATCATAATGGATTTGCCCCTGAAAACTGTCAGGAAACAGGAAGCAAATGTTTAGCTTTTGACAAAGTCTGTAACAGAAATCTGACTTTGGCTCTTTGTATAATTGAGTGCTTGGGACTATAAGGTCCTATCTGCATTTTTGTAAAACTTTAGTTATATGACAAAGGCTTGTTCAATGTTCTCTAACTTTATAGTACTCTAAATACCCCCAATTAATGTTATGTTCAAAATAATGCAATATACAAATTACTGATACCATCAAGCCATTTATCTCAGAATCATATTTTTGCAGATAGAACCTTAATCCCAAGCTCTCGTAATATGAAGCCTGACCTTTTCTGAAAACACATCACTTTTCTAGCCAAGCGAATTACTTAATGGACTTGATATTTGAAACATAAAAGGCTGTGTACATTTCCTGAAGGAAGTAATGATTCATAAAAAAAGTGTTTGTGTTTTCTCTGCGTTGTTTGGTTCCCCAGGTAATTACCTTGTCCTAGTCCTCAGACATGACTTCAAATTCCTCTGAGGACTAACAATGGAAAGGTGTAGGTTATGAATGTTTCATTGTGCTGGGACAGAAGAAGAAGCGTTGCTTATAATTTAGAAGCAGAGAAAAAACTGCTGATCACACACACACACACACACACACACACACACACACACACACACACACACACACACACACACACACACACACACACACACACACACACACACACACACGCACACGCACACGCACACACACACACATTTCTGAAGGGGCTTTCAAATCACTTTCTATTGTACCTATGAATCGTCCCCTTGAATAACAAATGCTTCATCAGCTCAGAATAATAATGCCAGCATTAAATCTTAAAGGCTATGACTGCATACGTAAATTACATGTCAGCACAACACAATTTCACTGGTGAACATTTTTATGTTGCCTCCAATATGCTTGAGCTGTTGTTTTGAAGGCAAAGATATTCCTAGAGCACTATACAGTATCATAGAAACAAGTGCTATTTGCATATGTGAAAATGTCACGGAATGCAGAATTGTAATATTGATGCATTGATGCATTGTTTTAGTTTTTGTTGGTGCATATCTTACAAACTGTGTTTTTTCCATGAATTAATATCCCTGAAGAAGCAATTAGTGCTGTTGACAGGGGTTGGCTATCTTTCAAGTTTCAGAGTTTATTTACTACAGGCACAGGATACAACAGGTGTAAACAGAACAGTGAAATTCTTACTTGCGAGTTGTTTCCAAACGGTGCCGCAATAAAAGTAATAATACAGATAGTAAAAAATAGAATATAAACCTACAAGAGATACGACATAAGATACAGAAACAGGAGAATGCAGCTAAATACGGGTCAGTGCCAGTACCATACTCAATGTACTGCAGGGGTTAAACTAGGTACAGTACCAGTCAAATGTTTGGGCACACCTACTCATTCAAGGGTTTTTCTTTATTTTTTACAATTTCTACATTGTATAATAATAGTGAAGACATCAAAACTATGAAATAACACATAAGGAGTCATGTAGTAACCAAAACAGTGTCAAATATTTTATATTTGAGATTCTTCAAAGTAGCCACCCTTTGCCATGATGACAGCTTTTCACACTCTTGGCATTATCTCAACCAGCTTCATGAGGTAGTCACTTGGAATGCATTTCAATTAACAGGTGTGCATTGATAAAATTGAATTTGTGGAATGTATTTATTCTTTAATGCGTTCGAGCTAATCAGTTATGTTGTGACAAGGTAGGGTGGTATACAGAAGATAGTCCTATTTGGTAAAGACCAAGTTCATATTATGCCAAGAACAGCTCAAATAAGCAAAGAGAAATGACAGTCCATCATTACTTTAAGACATGAAGGTCAGTCAATCTGGAAAATTTCAAGAACTTTGAAAGTCTCTTCAAGTGCAGTTGCAAAAACCATCAAGCACTATGATGGAACTGGCTCTCATGAGGACTGCCACAGGAAAGGAAAACCCAGAGTTACCTCTGCTGCAGAGGATAAGTTCATTAGAGTAAACAGCCTCAGAAATTGCAGCCCAAATGAATGCTTCACAGAGTTCAAGTAACAGACACATCTCAACATCAACTGTTCAGAGGAGACTGCGTGAATCAGGCCTTCATACTCGATTTACTGCAAAGAAACCACTGCTAAAGGACACCAATAATAAGAAGAGACTTGCTTGGGCCAAGACACATGCGCAATGGACATTAGACCACCGTGTCTTTGTAAGATACAGAGTAGGTGAACAGATGATCTCCGCATGTGTGGTTCCCACCGTGAAGCATGGAGGAGGTGTGATGGTGTGAGGATGCTTTGCTGGTAACAGTGTCAGTGATTTATTCAGAATTAAAGGCACATTAACCAACATAGCTACCATAGCATTCTGCAGCGATACGCCATCCCATCTGGTTTGCGCTGAGTGGGACTGTCATTTGTTTTTCAACAGCACAATGACCGGACACACCTCCAGCCTATTTAAGGGCATTTTGACCAAGAAGGAGAGTGATGGAGAGCTGCATCAGATGACCTGGCCTCCACAATCACCTGACAACCCAATTGAGATGGTTTGGGATGAGTTGGACCGCAGAGTAAAAGAAAAGCAGCCAGCAACTGCTCAGCATATGTGGGAACTCCTTCAGGACTGTTGGAAAAGCATTCCAGGTGAAGCTGATTGAGAGAATGGCAAGATTGTGTAAAGCTGTCATCAAGGCAAAGGGTGGCTACTTTGAAGATTATATTTAGATTTGTTTAACACTTTTTGGGTTACTACGTGGTTCCAAATTATTCTACAAAGTAGGAAATAGTAAAAATAAAGAAAAACCCTTGAATGAGTAGATGTGTCCAAACTTTTGAATGGTACAGTACAGTATATACAAACAAAGTGACTGATATTAGGATAAATACTAATGGTATGAAAAGCCTTCCACCAAGACAAATATAATTATCTATTTCCTCCCATTTCGCCAAACACCTTATCTGTGCCTGAATCATTGCAGTCTCTCCTTACTGAAGTGTTAGAGGCGTGAAAGCCGAGGACAGGTGTTTTCAGTTGTCGGTATAATATTCCTGTCAATTCTTTCCAGAATGAAGAGTTTTCTAACTTTTTCTTCAAGTAGAGTTGATAAGTGTAGTTTATTAACAGAAGCAGCCGTGTGATAAGATCAGGGGAAACTGTGACTAAATCTCTGTTATCAGTGATATGTGGTCTCACGCTGTTCAGTATCTATGCAGTCAATGACAGTGTCACAGAATGTCTTGAATTCAAGAAAATCTCTGCTAATATGGTGCTGGTCTTGTTAATACACTTAAACCATCTATGTCTGTTAGCTTAAAACTTGTAATCACATCATCATACAATACTTCCTCTCAATCATCAAACATGACTTATGTTCGCACAACAGAATACATTTACACAGGTGTGTCTAATTGAGTGTCTGTGGAGAAAAGAACAATAGGATTATGTCAGAATTGTTCAATTTGTTGTTTACTCAACAAATGCGTATTCACACAAAAAGGGGATAAGCACTATGTTCAAGAAAATACTAAACAAAGGATGAATAAATATGAAATGCCGTCTACTACCAAGTTCTCCAGCTTCTAAACTTTATAGGTTCTAGGTCAAATGTCTGGCTCCTGTCCAATTCGCTCACAGATAACCATGCATATTTGTTTTTACATATTCCACACACATTGACTATATCCATTTTGAGGTTTTGAAATTGACCCATCTCCCAATTTGGGTTTCACTATGGTTCTCATTGCATCTTGGATTTGCTTGTAAATACAGTTCTCTCATCCATCCACCCACCAAACAAACACTCTCTTACTCCCTTTCGAACACACACACATGCACGCACGCATGCACACAGACACACACACACCTTATTAAGTATTGAGTACCATTAGCTGGCTCTCCCTCCTCATACATAAAGCCTCCATTTCCAGGTGTACATTTTTTCATTAGGGCTGGAATTGAAAAGGAGAAGGGGACCAGTTTTGCCTTTCTCTCCCTGATGAGTTCATACTTTTGAAGTGGAGCTTTGTGGACTGGGAATTAGCACACAGCACATGCACTCTCTCTTAGCGGCCCAGACAGGCTTTAGATCATGCTCATCTGAGGCGGCTGAGGCAGAGCTGGGGATTCAGCTGCATGCTTCGCAGGAAGAGGCTGGGGAAAGGGAAAAAGCTTTCCTCTGACAGCTAGCTACATGGGAGTGTAATGAGGAATTGAGCCATACTGTATGAGTAGTATTGATTAACCTTGTCTGGAAAAATGCAAATACATACATTTGTGTAATGTTTGGTTCATCCGCTTGTTCGCATTTTGATTTAATTTACCTTCAGAGAGATTGGCCATGTGTAAGTGAGGACTGCTCTGGAGTGTTAAAGGGATTGAGCACTGGGGAAATGGTAACTAAAAGATGTGCTTAGAGAAAATGTAAATGTTTTCTCCTCAAACGTTTTCTGCCCACATAGACTACCCACACACGTCACTGGTATATACAGTATCACTTTGATAATATACTTACATTTTTTAATTGATGAAAATAAATATATATATATATAAGTTATCCTTTGATATTGGCCGGTTCTTGACTTTATCATTGGTTTCAGGGCCAAAGATGCCATTCTTTGCAACGATGAATACAAAATTAAGTACTATTATTTGCTATCTTATTCCATCCAGAATACTTTGAAACACATCTTTCAGCTGTGTAATGGATAAAGAAAGAAGGCAGGTGAGTGGTAAATGTTTGTGTTTATTCCCTAAATGAGGAGATGATATCTCTATTCCAACCAGAGACAGGGTCATGGTCAGTGTGAGATGCCTGGAGGGTATGAGAGATGCTCAAAGCCTGCTCTTTCATTTAACATTTTGATTATGAGTAGAGATGACACATACAGGTGAATCAGAATTTCAGTTGTATTGAATGAGACTGTTGTTTTGGAGTGTGGTGTAATTTAGAGCTTTCCTGTGCGGGAGGGAAGTGGAATAGGTTAACTTTCATTATGTAATAGGCCAAACTGTTATTCTTTATGGGCTGAATAATACATGTAGATATACCTGCATAGATCAAACATTTGTGTGAAGCACTGATGTCAATGAAAGGCATGCAGGATTTTTGGGGTTAGAAATGCAAATGCCAAGGCTTCAGCTTTAATTATACAATTGTTCCAATGATATCAAACCGACAGCACTCAGAGCAAATGACTGCAGAGTCTCCTCCTTACCAGCCTTCACCACTCTTCCTACCACTGTCTTAGTGCAGCCAGGCAGGTGATGGCTGGCAGCATTAAAACCCAATAAATAAATAGAAAATGTGTGTGTAGGAGATTAATTCTCAGAAGTGTTGCTGTAAGGTAAGGCAGGTGTCAAAATGAGGCGTATGTCTGTGCTGGCGCCTCTCATTAGCTAGCTGTTAGGACTGCTTTAAATGCCTGCCAGGTCTAAAGGGACCCGCGCTTCAGAGGGGCTCAGAGCTGCTAATACAGAAGAGTGGCACCTGGAATAGTGCTAGGCAACTAGCTTTGCTTTGGGTACATATCTGACTGCTAGTGTGATGTGTCAGCGCCACTGTAGGGATTGAACAAGATAAGGTTTGTGTCACACCCTGATCTGTTTCACCTGTCTTTGTTATTGCCTCCACCCCCCTCTAGGTGTCGCCCATCTTCCCCATTATCCCTTGGGTATTTATACCAGTATTTTCTGTCTGTCTGTGCCAGTTCATCTTCTTTGTTCAAACCAGCCGCGGTTTGTCTCAGCTCCTGCTTTTCCCCAGGCTCTCGTTTTCCTCGCCCTCCTGGTATTGACCCTTGCCTTGCTTGTCCTGTCTCTGATCCCGCCTGCCTGACCACTCTGCCTGCCCCTGAGCCTGCCTGCCGTCCTGTACCTTTACCCAACTTCTGGATTACCGACCTCTGCCTGATCTGAGCCTGCCTGCTGTACTGTACCTTTCCCCCACTTCTCTGGACTATTGACCCCTGCCTGCCTTGACCTGTCTATTTGCCTGCCCCTTTGGGATGTTTAAACTATTCGTTATCCGATGTGGTCTGCATCTGGGTCTTATCCTCATATCTGATAGTTTGATGGAAACCAGTGTCATGACGTTGGCCTCTTTGGGTATAGCAAGCCCATCCCCCTCTCCTGCCAAATGGCCACATAGTAGAGAGAGAGTAGATTTTCATGGAGAACAAAGGAAATCCTTCCACTTCACAGAACTTGAGGTATGAACAAATTTCATGTTCCGGAAAAAGTATAATAGAGTGGTGAAGAATCCTGCTACGAACTAGTCCGTTTGTCACAACTTGGGAGACGGTGTGGCCACATTACCATAACGCTGTTTATATAATAGCCCTAGATATAAGGTATACATCTATTTGTTGTATAAGATGAATGAGTGAGTATGATACTGTTTACACAATTTTACAATGCGATTTTGGACTGTTTAATGAAGGAAATCTCAAAAAGGGAATTGGATTTGAACTAAATCAGAGGACCGCCCCTGAGCCCAGTTAGGGTCAGACATCCTGGGACAGCCTTTTCTGCCATTCCAAATAAAATTCCACTCGGGTTTTCGATCAGCAGAACGAGCTTACCTCAATTACGAGATGGTTAAAGGTTGCAGACCATGTTTTTCTCCATTAGGAGGACAAAGGTTATAGACCATTGCTGAATATTTTATACATACCACGAGTATAAACTCTTAGACTATCGATACCGAAAGAATAAGAACAAGTCTTTGATTTTAATTACTAGTCTGCAGCTAGGAATTCGGTATCATTGAACGCGAAGAACATCAACCGGCGAAACATCCATTCTATAACGAATGTCACTCTGAACAATCCCCTCTAACCACAACCGAGAGAGAGAGGGAGAGAGACGGACAATTCTAAAAAATAAATTAACTTTTCACCAGCGATCAAGACGACACACCGAGCGTAAATATATACAGTGCCTTGCGAAAGTATTCGGCCCCCTTGAACTTTGCGACCTTTTGCCACATTTCAGGCTTCAAACATAAAGATATAAAACTGTATTGCTTGTGAAGAATCAACAACAAGTGGGACACAATCATGAAGTGGAACGACATTTATTGGATATTTCAAACTTTTTTAACAAATCAAAAACTGAAAAATTGGGCGTGTAAAATTATTCAGCCCCCTTAAGTTAATACTTTGTAGCGCCACCTTTTGCTGCGATTACAGCTGTAAGTCGCTTGGGGTATGTCTCTATCAGTTTTGCACATCGAGAGACTGACATTTTTTCCCAGTCCTCCTTGCAAAACAGCTCGAGCTCAGTGAGGTTGGATGGAGAGCATTTGTGAACAGCAGTTTTCAGTTCTTTCCACAGATTCTCGATTGGATTCAGGTCTGGACTTTGACTTGGCCATTCTAACACCTGGATATGTTTATTTTTGAACCATTCCATTGTAGATTTTGCTTTATGTTTTGGATCATTGTCTTGTTGGAAGATAAATCTCCGTCCCAGTCTCAGGTCTTTTGCAGACTCCATCAGGTTTTCTTCCAGAATGGTCCTGTATTTGGCTCCATCCGTCTTCCCATCAATTTTAACCATCTTCCCTGTCCCTGCTGAAGAAAAGCAGGCCCAAACCATGATGCTGCCACCACCATGTTTGACAGTGGGGATGGTGTGTTCAGGGTGATGAGCTGTGTTCATTTTACGCCAAACATAACATTTTGCATTGTTGCCAAAAAGTTCAATTTTGGTTTCATCTGACCAGAGCACCTTCTTCCACATGTTTGGTGTGTCTCCCAGGTGGCTTGTGGCAAACTTTAAACAACACTTTTTATGGATATCTTTAAGAAATGGCTTTCTTCTTGCCACTCTTCCATAAAGGCCAGATTTGTGCAATATACGACTGATTGTTGTCCTATGGACAGAGTCTCCCACCTCAGCTGTAGATCTCTGCAGTTCATCCAGAGTGATCATGGGCTTCTTGGCTGCATCTCTGATCAGTCTTCTCCTTGTATGAGCTGAAAGTTTAGAGGGACGGCCAGGTCTTGGTAGATTTGCAGTGGTCTGATACTCCTTCCATTTCAATATTATCGCTTGCGCAGTGCTCCTTGGGATGTTTTAAGCTTGGGAAATCTTTTTGTATCCAAATCCTGCTTTAAACTTCTTCACAAAAGTATCTCGGACCTGCCTGGTGTGTTCCTTGTTCTTCATGATGCTCTCTGCGCTTTTAACGGACCTCTGAGACTATCACAGTGCAGGTGCATTTATACAGAGACTTGATTACACACAGGCGGATTGTATTTATCATCATTAGTCATTTAGGTCAACATTGGATCATTCAGAGATCCTCACTGAACTTCTGGAGAGAGTTTGCTGCACTGAAAGTAAAGGGGCTGAATAATTTTGCACGCCCAATTTTTCAGTTTTTGATTTGTTAAAAAAGTTTGAAATATCCAATAAATGTTGTTCCACTTCATGATTGTGTCCCACCTGTTGTTGATTCTTCACAAAAAAATACAGTTTTATATCTTTATGTTTGAAGCCTGAAATGTGGCAAAAGGTCGCAAAGTTCAAGGGGGCCGAATACTTTCGCAAGGCACTGTATATTGATTGCAATTGTTCCCGAATGAGTGAGCGTTCAAGTGCAAAGGATTAGCATTTCAATTGTTATAATTATCACTCTGCAGTGACTTCTTAGTCGACCCCCACTTCCCCTTTTGTCTAACAAGCCACCATGCCGGTTTAGCCCACTAGGGCACATTCTCCTATCATTTCATGTAACCACATTTACCTTGTTTGTTTGTTTGTATGCATTTTTGTGAATTACTTAGTTAGTAATAAATAAATGATTTAAGACAATTGATGTATGGATGACTCATAGTGAAGACTGGGTTCATGCAGATAACCAACAATTTACGACGTTTGGAATGAGACTAACTTGAGGTAAAGTAAATAAATCATTTCATTCGAAGACTAATTGATCAGATAAAATATCTGAAAAGTTATTTTAGGAAATGATTAATGATTAATCAGTTGATTAATCAGTTGATCGTGTAATAACTAATGACATATAATCTTTGATAAAAACTATCTGTCTTTAATGATACTAAAGACATGACACCAGCCTCACGTTCACTTGAAGGTTTTGATTGTGTGTAATTATGCATTTGGCATTGGTTGTAAGAAGGACTTTGCAGTTCTAAGAACCATCCATCGGGCAGTTTAATATATTCAAAACACAAAACTATGTTTTAAGCGAGAAGTAGGCATTGGTCTGAAAAATAAATTAAATTCACATGAGCAACACAATGCCTGCTCTACCCATGTTCTACCAAGGTTTTCCAGCACACAGCTTTGACCTACTACAGAAGCTATGTTTGTCTATTGTACTTCAAACAATGTGCACGTGGGTTGCTTAGGATTCAAATCATCTCGAATAGCCTAATTAATACTCTTAGAGGGGGTGCTCCAACAATAATGTGATTTGTACTGCATAAAATGTAAAGTATTGGATTTTATTTTATGGAAACAAGCTTTGCTTTTATACATACAAGACCACCATGCTTGATTGATCGCACTGTTTTGTTTTGTAGTAATGCAGTGCCTGCCTGTATTTCCTTAACCTTTTTATTTAGCAATACATGTTGGGCTCCCGAGTGGCGAAGCGGTCTAAGGCACTGCATCTCAGTGCAAGGGGCATCAGTACAGACCCTGGTTTGATTCCAGGCTGTATCCGAACCGGCTGTGATTGGGAGTCCCATAGCGTGGCACACTATTGGTCCAGCGTTCTCTGGGGTAGGGTTTTGCCTGGGTAGGCCATCATTGTAAATAATAATTTGTTGTTAAATGACTTGCAGGGTTAAATAAAAATTAAATAAAGCACAGAATTGTCTGGAATGTTATTGCGTGAAGATTTCCATTCTCTGATACTAAGGAGCCTAGCCCGAACCATGAAAAACAGTCCCAGAACATTATTCCTCCTTCCCCAGACTTCACAGTTGGCACTTTGCATTCAGACAGGTAACTTTCTTCAAACCCAGATTTGTCTGTCGGAAAGCTAAATGGAGAAGCATGACTCAGCACTCCGGGGGAACGTGTTTCCACTGCTCCATATTCCAATGGCGGCAACCTTTACACTCCAGCCAACGCTTGACATTACGCATGGTGATCTTATTATTTTATGCGGCTGCTCAGCCATGGAAACCCATTTCATGAAGCTCCCAACAAACAGTTGTGCTGACGTTGCTTCCAGAGGCAGTTTGGAACGCTGTAGTGAGTGTTGCAACTGAGGACATGCGATTTCTCCGCGCCGCATGCTTCATTAACCGTCGGTCCCGTTCTGTGAGCTTGTGCGGCCTACCATTTAGCATTTGAACTGTTAGATATTTCCACTTCACAATAAAAGCACTTACAGTTGACCGCAGCAGCTCGAGAAGGGCAGACATTTTACAAACTAACTTGTTGGAAAGGTGCCACGTTGAAAGTCACTAAGCTCTTCAGTAAGTCCAATCTACTGACAATGTCTATGGAGATTGCATGGCTTTGTACTCAATTTTATACACCTGTCCACAATGGGTGAGGCTTAAATAACCAAATCCACTCATTTGAAGTAGCGTCCACATACACTACCGTTCAAAAGTTTGGGGTCACTTAGATATTTCCATGTTTTTGAAATATTAAAATAACATGAAATTGATCAGAAATATAGTGTATGTTATAAATGACTACTGAAGCTGGAAGAAGATTTTTCATGGAATATCTACATAGGCATACATGGTTATTCTTTGCAACTCTGACTAGAAGGCCAGCATCCTGGAGTCGCCTCTTCACTGTTGACGTTGAGACTGGTGTTTTGCGGGTACTATTTAATGAAGCTGCCAGTTGAGGATTTGTGAGGCGTCTGTTTCTAAACTAAACACTAATGTACTTTTTCTCTTGTTCAGTTGTGCACCGGGGCCTCCCACTCCTCTTTCTATTCTGGTTAGAGCCAGTTTGCGATGTTCTATGACGGGAGTAGTTCACAGCATTGTACCAGATCTTCAGTTTCTTGGCAATTTCTCGCATGGAATAGCCTTCATTTCTCAGAACAATAATAGACTGGCAAGTTTCAGAATAAAGTTATTTGTTTCTGGCCATTTTGAGGATGTAATCGAACCCACAAATGCTGTGTCACGCCTTGGTCGAAGTATTTTGTGTTTATCTTCATTTATTTGGTCAGGCCAGGGTGTGACATGGGTTTTTGTATGTGGTGTGTATGTATTGGGATTGTAGCTTAGTGGGGTGTTCTAGTTAAGTCTATGGCTGTCTGAAGTGGTTCTCAATCAGAGGCAGGTGTTTATCGTTGTCTCTGATTGGGAACCATATTTAGGCAGCCATATTCTTTGTGTGTTTGGTGGGTGATTGTCCTTAGTGTCCTTGTTCCTGTGTTAGTTTACACTAGTATAGGCTGTTTCGGTTTTTGTTTAGTTCATTATGTTCTTTGTTTTGTAGTATTTGTATTGATTCATGTTTTACGTTTGTTTATTAAACATGGATCGCAATCTACACGCTGCATTTTGGTCCGACTCTCCTTCACCACAAGAGAACTGTTACATGCTGATGCTCCAGATACTCAACTAGTCTAAAGAAGGCCAGTTTTAATCAGGACAACAGTTTTCAGCTGTGCTAACATAATTTCAAAAGGGTTTTCTAATGATCAATTAGCCTTTTAAAATGATCAACTTAGATTATCTAACACAACGTGCAATTGGAACACAGGAGTGATGGTTGCTGTTGATGGGCCTCTCTACACCTATATAGATATCCCATTAAAAATCAGCCGTTTCCAGCTACAATAGTCATTTACAACATTAACCATGTCTACACTGTATTCCTAATCAATTTTATGTTATTTTAATGGACAAAAAATGTCCTTGTTCAAAACAAGGACATTTCTAAGTGACCTTTTGAACAGTAGCGTACTTTTGTATATGTAGAGTAGAAAACAAGCAACAAATAATGTCAGTTTACATAAATTATGTTTCCCAATTGGGTTATCAAATTTACCAAAGTAATGAAATGGGTTACCTTCTGTATTTGTAAAGATTATGAGCCTGTGAAAGCTGTTGCTGCTAACAGAGGAAGGTTGCTTGCCGGATGCTTGCCAACGTGTGGCTAACTATTCCATTCATAGGAATGCTCACAGTGTGGGCATGTCTACATGATGCTGATAAGGGCCTCCTTGCTGGTCTTCTCTATGCTGCGAGTTCACTCTTTTGTTGCTTTCTTTGTTTTAATCAGGGGGTGGGGCACCCTCAGCACCTCTACTTCCAGGAGTTTCCTGCACCTGAATATTAATATAATGTTGGATGCACCTTGTGCATTTATACGGTGTAACACCAATTACTCCTTAGATCCGTTTGTATTATCAACAGTCTCCTCATTTAATTAGCAGTCTATCGTTAACAGTGTTTGCATTGCGAAGCAAATTTCTTACTAATTTCAAGCAGTATGTAAACACATCTCCCCATACAGTGCACCTGACAGTGCTTTGATAACAACCAGTGTTTTTCCACTAGATAATGCATTACCTCTCCATTCAGGCCCCAAAAAATAAATTCCATAATGCATTTTTGAATAGGATAGCAATACTCTCAGTGTTAGACAGTGCTATCAGTGTTGCTCAGTGTAATCTGTAGATGCAGGTTGGTTTGTGTTATATTCATCTGGCATTGCCATTATGCTGGTAGAGCACAGGGAAGGAAGGCAGCCCTGCCTGGGTTTATCTTTGATGCCCACGCACTTCTCTGCTTCAAATTTTTTGATAACAGTCAAACACGAGACTCCCCCTAAAAAACACAACTCTAAAACTTGAATATGCAATTACATTGGAATCACCAGGGCACTGCTCTGTCTGTAAGTCCACGACATAAACTAACCCAATAAAATGAAGGTGTTTGTCTAGATTTCCACGATGTAGAAAAATTGCCCTGCACAGAGAAAATGATGTGATGTTGTTGAGAGAGTTACATTTTCCTTCTGTACTCTTACCGGTTCACCAAATATTGTATGCCATAGTGTCTCAACCTCCAAATCCTCACAAACCGGAGTGCTTAAGTTATTTTCTTATCTTGGGGTGCAGGCTACCATAACAGCCAACTGGATCCAGACAGATTATCCCCCACCAGGGGTTAAATGAGTCACCCTCAACGCCTTCACAGATAATAATCTGGTTAACCCCACTGAGCAAAGAATCTTCCTCTGCACTATTCTGTAATCCACAATGATGGAAAAAGATCATCATTTAGATTCAAGAGGGTCTACAATGGGATTTATTTTGGAGCAATAACATAGTTATTTATTTTTCCAAACTGTGGAGCGACATTATTAAAGTGAATGATGCTGTATGGCTCAATGTGTGTTCTAAACTGTTCTAAATAAGTAAAACAGAGAGACAATGTCCTTTTTTTAAGATCACATCATCAACTCTCTCAAATGTATAAACTAATACAAAATGTAGTCTTTATGAGACAAGCCTCTCACAGTGGGCTTGGGGCAGTAGAAGACTGCATAGAAACCAATGGACTTCAGGTAATCAATTTCCCTGAGTCAATGACAGTCATCAAGCAGAAACCCAGTCTCCAGAGACCGTTATTACTGATCAGATATATTATAGATATTTCCATCTTAATTAATCACAACTGAGTACACAGAAGGAGAATACCAACCCCAGAGTTCAGCAATATCACAACATTTCTATGGTATAGTATGGTATATTATCCCATTGCAGCGATGATATTTCTAAATAATTATATGATAATAAATTTAATTGATTGATTTATTGTATATGTTTCTTCCTCTGCAGCTTCCCCTGTCACTGGAAATGATTTGCCCCTGCTCAGAGTGATTGCCACCTAACACTAATAGGTGTTGATTGACCCTGTAATTGTGTTGTTAATTACATTATATCCACCAGCGTCTCACTGCAGCCAATTTTGGAGCTAATGAATTAAAGAATCAAAGTTTTCCAAATGTTTTCCATAGTCCGACGTTGTGTTACAGCAACTGCTGTATCAATTTGGATTACAAATTACCATTTTTCTAACGGAACGACATAAATAAACCACAGCACTTACTGTTATAAGTTGTTAGTCGTCATGTACCCATATACACTTACAATAGCACTAAAGATGTGATTAAACATTGGGATTTATAGTTGTACGATTTCAACATATGAAAATATCATTAGGAAAGTGCCTTGTCCAGCATTCAGCATAACTGGAAGCTTTCATTGCTCCTAAAAATTGTAATCACTGGTAAACAAGTTGCCAGCAATGAGAAAATAATGAAGATGAAGTTCAGCATAAATTGAGTGGGATTTAAATTAAGCTGCTGACACTCCTAAATTACGGTGGCAAAATAACATTAATTATTACAATATAAAAATGCCCTGAAGCTGCTTAAATACTTTATATTTGCTATTAACACTGTTTCCGATTGAAGATTTTGCTGTGCATATTTACAGTGTCCTGAAGTGCTTCTACCAAGGGTCAATGGTTATTTATGTATGGAACAGCAATATTTCATCTGTCCACACAATTAGCCCAACACACATAAACATACAAGAATTGATAGATAGAGAAAGCTACTTCTACATAGTGCCTTGAGTTCATTCAACTACCCTTTACTAACATTATCACTGGAAATGTTGACGTGTTTACTAGCCATAGTGTTGGCATCAGTCCAGTGTATTAAACAGAAGGTCATGGCTATCAGTCCACTGTATTAAACAGAAGGTCATGGCTAAAGTCATTATTATTCTCAATTGAGTGAACCTTTGCCATGTTGGGAGGATTACAAATGTGCTTCAAAGGCCGGGCCTTACCCATACAGTCGGTTTAAATTAAACATAGCTATTAGCAAATGCTGCAGATTTTAACAAAAATATTGGAATCCCTTCAGCTATGCACAAGGCTGTCCGAGATTCCAGTGTGATGCACTTTATAGCATAAACCAGTGAGGTATTGTCAGACAGAGAAATATATGAGTATGTGTTCGGCTGGCAGCCCTGCTTAAACCTAGAAAGAGTCTTATTGAAGCTAGTGGAGCTCGGGTAAGACTCTTGAAAGAAGGTGGTACATTTGTGAAAGGATTGGTTGAACCTAAATTTGGTTAAGATGCAACTGTGAAGCCAGCACAAAGGATTGTCACCATGTCTATGGATAACCACAAAAAGAGCAGCTTAAAGTTGTGATGTACAATAGCAAGTATATGCAGCTATATGAGCATTGTGTTCTAAGTTATTCTAAATAGTACATCTGCACCTGCACACCCTCTACTTCCCATCCTGTCTCCTTAACCTGCCGCCACTCCCCAGTGCTCTCGCCCTCTCTCTCTCTCTCTCTCTCTCTCTCTCTCTCTCTGTGTGTATGTGATTGTGTGAGTGGAGACAGGTGTGCTGGAGGCAGAGCAGATCCCCACCAGCTGCAACCTGTTCCATAATCAAGGCATCTACAAATACTCCGCCCTGCCACTTCCACGCTGCCAGTTCGTAGCCTCTGCTAAGTCAGTCTGTGGTTCAAGCCGTTTGTTCCTTTATAGATCTTGTTATCCTGTTGCGCCTGTTTTTTCCCTAGCTTGATGCTGATTTTCTCTCTCCTGCAGTTCCGTCCTCTCTGTTTCTTGTCCCTGTCTCCATTCCCTCGTCTCCTCAGTCCTGCTTCCCTACCCCGGACCCCCACTCTACTGCTTCCTTGGATTCCACTCTGGACCTGCTTACCCTGCCCCTACTCCCCTTGCCTCAGCATCAGCTCCTGGTTCCCTGCTATCTGCCCGAGCTTCCCCTGGCCTGCACCCCATCTCCCCCATGCTTTTCAAAAAATACTTTAGTTACCTTATCTCTGTCTCCTCGTCTGAGTGTGCACTTGGGTTCACCTGCTCTGCCCCGCGTAACAATATATGTGTATGTGATCTTGACATTGACTTTAAGAGCTGTATGGAGTGAGTCAGCACAGATGGGTTTTCTTATGCTTCTATAGTACAAGATGTTATAAGCAACAGGACCAATATTACTTATTCCAGATCTTAGTTACACAACATCAATAGAGCCTTAACTGCATGATTTCATCCTGACAGAATGACGTAGATTAGTCCAGCTTTCCTTGAGGGGTGCAGTATGAATTATAATGGGTTGGTTCCGAGAAGCATGGATGCTATTTCTGAAGATTTGCTCGTGGGTGGCACCTATTTTCCCAGGCAGCAAGTTCTTGTCCCTACACATTAGACTAAAAGCAAACCCATGTTATTTTAAGTCATATTGGTAACTTCTCAACCTAAATTGAATAATTTGCCCTCTTGTGGATGTGCTTCCAGACAGTCGTGGTTGACCTACAGTATGACCCTTAGCAATAAATCCAAGAGGATTGTGAAGGTGACCTCTGTAATTCACATGCAAATGACCAGCCCAGTCACAGAATAGTCGTTAATGATATGCACACTTGAATTCTTAGTCTAGCTGGGAGGTAGTATGTGACAAACAGGACATGTTACTGGGCGATACAGCTGGACATAGAAGATGAGCCAGTAGAAATAAAATAAGACATACAGTGGCTCATTGAATTGGATTAACTTTGTCGCTCTGTCACACATTCATAACAACTTGTAGCTAATGGCGTTTGCCTCTTGCAGACTATATTAAAACAGTTTATTGTTTAACTGTGTTAATGTGAGCAGACAAACTAGTCATAGAGTTATGATTACCACACTGTGATGGAGTCTCTGGCATCTAATGCATGCCCTCACCAGGACCTTGACAAGTTATTGAATTGCATATGGAATGTAGAAACTATGATGCTGCCCTAAGTGGAGACTTGTCATACAGAAGTACATTACTCACCTCAACTGTATGTACATCTTATGAATTCCGTGGAAACATTGAATTAAAAGATAGTCTTACCATTACAATTAGTTAATGAGGGATGGTTCGCAGAAATATTTTCAATTATATACGGTACCAGTCAAAAGTTTGGACATACCTACTCATTCAAGGATTTTTCTTTATTTTTTACTATTTTTTATTTACTTTATTATTTATTCTATTATTTCTTACATTTTAAGAAGGGACATTTTAAGTCTCATTAACTTCAGCCGGGAAGAACTATTGGATATAAGAGCAACGTCAACTTACCAACATTATGACCAGGAATACGACTTTCTCTAAGCGGATCCTCTGTTTGGACTACCACCCAGGACAATGGATCTAATCCCAGAAGCCGACCCAAGACAATGGCGCCACAGACGAGGCAGACGGAGCGGCCTCCTCTTCAGGCTCCGTAGACGTGCTCATCACCCACCGCTCCCGAGTAAACAACTCGCCAATGTCCAGTCTCTTGACAACAAGGTAGACGAAATTCAAGCAAAGGATGCCTTCCAGAGAGACAGCAGAGATTGTAACATTCTCTGTTTCACGGAAACATGGCTCTCTCGGGATATGTTGTTGTTCAGCCACCGGGAAGAGGAAGGCCGGCGGTGTATGCTTCATGATTAACGACTCATGGTGTAATCATAACAACATACAGGAACTCAAGTCCTTCTTCACATCCGACTAAGAATTCCTCACAATCAAATGGCGGCCATATTACCTTCCGATTAAATTCTCATCAGTTATCATCACAGCTGTGTACATTCCCCCTCAAGCAGACACCAAGATGGCCCTCAAGGAACTTCAATGAACTCTATGTAAACTGGAAACCATATATCCTGAGGCTGCATTTATTGTAGCTGGGGATTTTAACAAAGTTAATTTGAGAAGAAAGCCACCTAAATTCTATCAGCGTATTGATTGCACTACGCGTGGGAGTATTACACTCGACCACTGCTTCTCTAACTTCCGCGATGCATACAAAGCCCTCCCTTGGGTAAATCCGACCACGACGCCATCTTGCTCCAACCGTCTTATAGGCAGAAACTCAAACTGGATGTACCAGTGACTAGAACAATTCAACGCTGGTCTGACCAAACAGAATCCACACTTCAAGATTGATTTGATCACATGGACTGGGATATGTTCCGGTCAGACTCAGAGAATAACATTGACCTATACGCTGACTCGGTGAGTGAATTTATAAGGAAGTGCATGTGGCCATTAAAACCTACCCTAACCAGAAACCGTGGATGGATGGCATCATTCGTGAAAAACTGAAAGTGTGTAACCATGGCATTTAACCATGGAAAGAGGTCTGGGAATATGGCTGAAAATAAACAGTGTAGTTATTCCCTCCGCAAGGCAATCAAACAAGCAAAATGCCGGTACAGGGACAAAGTGGAGTCGCAATTCAACGGCTCAGAAACGAGACGTACGTGGCAGGGTCTACAGGAAATTATGGACTTCAAAAAGAAAACCATCCACATCACGGACACCGACGTCATGTTACCAGACAAACTAAACACCTTTGCTCACTTTGAGGATAATATAGTACCACCATCGCGACCCGCTAACAAGAACCGCGCCTCCCCCCTTCTCCATGGACGACGTGAGTAAAACATTTAGATGTGTTAACCCTCGCAAGGCTGCTGGCCCAGACGGCATTCCTTTCCACGTCCTCAGAGCATACGCAGATCAGCTGGCTGGTGTGTTTACGGACATATTCAAACACTCCCTATCCCAGTCTGCTGTCCCCACATGCTTCAAGATGGCCACCATTGTTCCTGTACCCAAGAATGCAAAGATAACTGAACTAAATGACTACTGCACCTTAGCACTCACTTCTGCCATCATGAAGTGCTTTGAGAGACTAGTCAAGGATAATATCACCTCCACCTTACCGGCCACCCTAGACCCACTTCAGTTTGCATACCGCCCTAACAGGTCCACAGACAATGCAATCACCCTCACACTGCACACTGTCCTATCCCATCTGAACAAAAGGAATACCTATGTAAGAATGCTGTTCATTGACTACCGTTTAGCATTCAACACTATAGTACCCTCCAAGCCCATCATCAAGCTGGAGGCTCTGGGGCTCAATTGGGTTCTGGACTTCCTGACGGGCTGCCCCCAGGTGGTGAAGGTAGGAAACAAAATCTCCACCTCGCTGATCCTCAACACTGGGGCCCCACAAGGGTGCGTGCTAAGCCCCCTCCTGTACTTCCTGTTCACCCATGACTGCGTGGATATGCACGCCTCCAACTCAATCGTCAAGTTTGCAGACGACACAACAGTAGAGGGCTTGATTACCAAAAATGACGAGACAGCCTACAGGAAGAAGGTGAGGGCACTCGGAGTGTGGTGTCAGGAAAACAACCTCTCACTCAACTTCAACAAAACAAAGGAGATGATCGTGGATTTCAGGAAACAGCGGAGGTAGTGGAAAGTTTTAAGTTCCTCTGCGTACACATGAATGACAAACTGAAATGGTCCACCCACACAGATAGTGTGGTGATTTAGGCGCAAAAGCACCTCTTCAACCTCAGGAGGCTGAAGAAATTTGGCTTGTCACCCAAAACCCTGACTAACTTTTACAGATGCACAATCGAGAGCATCCTGTCAGGCTGTATCACGTCCTGTCAGGCTGTATCACAGCCTGGTATGGCAACTCTTCCGCCCTCAACTGCAAGGCTCTCCAGAGGGTGATGTGGTCTGCACAATGCATAACCAGGGGCAAACTACCTCCCCTCCATGACACCTATAGTACCCGATGTCACAGGAAGGCAAAAAAGATAATCAAAGACAACAATCACATGAGCCACAGTCCGTTCACATCGCTACCATCCATACGGCGAGGTCAGTACAGGTGCATAAATGCTGGGACCGAGAAACTGAAGAACAGCTTCGATCTCCAGGCCATCAGACTGCTTAACAGCAATCACTATGATTGCTATGAGAGGCTGCTGCCTACATGGAAACAAAATCACTGGCCACTTTTTAACAAATGGATCACTAGTCACTTTAAACAATGCCACTTTAATAATGATTACATATCTTACATTACTCATATCATATGTACAGTATATACTGTATTTTATACCATTTATTGCACCTTGCCTATGCCGCAAGGCCATTGCTCATCCATATATTTATATGTGCATATTCTCATTCACCCCTTTTAGATTTGAGTGTATTAGGTAGTTGGGGAATTATTAGATTACTTGTTAGATATTACAGCACTGTCGGAACCATAAGCAAAAGCATTTCACTACACTTGCATTAACATCTGCTAACCATATGTATGTGACAAATAAAATGTGATTTGATGTGAAATAACACATATGGAATCATATAGTAACCAAAAAAGTGTTAAACAAATCAAAATATATTATACATTTTTCATTCTTTAAAGTAGCCACCTCTCAACCATTCTCAACCAGCTTCAACTGGAATGCTTTTCCAACAGTCTTGGAGGAGTCCCCACATTCTGAGCACTTGTTGGCTGCTTTTCCTTCACTCTGCTGTCCAACTCATCCTAAACCATCTCAATTGGGATGACTTCAGGTGATTGTGGAGGCTAGGTCATCTGATTAGAAAAATAAATAAATAATAATCTGATGCAGGTCTCCATCACTCTCCTTGGTCAAATAGCTCTTACACAGCCTGGAGGTGTGTTGTGGGTCATTATCCTGTTGAAAAACAAATGATTGTCCCACTAAGTGCAAACCAGATGGAATGGTGTATCACTGCAAAATGCTGTGATATCCATGCTGATTAAGTGTGCCTTCAATTCTAAATAAATCACTAGCACCAGCAAAGTACCCCCATACCATCACACCTCCTCCTCTATGCTTCACGGTGGGAACCACACATGCGGAGATCATCTGGTTCACCTACTCTGCATCTCATAAAGACACAGTAGTTGGAACCAAAAATCTCAAATTTGGACTCATCAGACCAAAGGACAAATTTCCACCAGTCTAATGTCCATTGCTCGTGTTTCTTGGCCCAAGCAAGTCTCTTATTCTTATTGGTGACCTTTAGTAATGGTTTCTTTGTAGCAAATCAACCATGAAGGCCTGATTCATGCAGTCTCTTCTGAACAGTTAATGTTGAGCTGTGTCTGTTACTTGAACTCTGTGAAGCATTTATTTGGGCTGCAATTTCTGAGGCTGTTAACTCTAATGAACTTATCCTCTGCAGCAGATGTAACTCTGGGTCTATCTTTCCTGTGGCGGTCCTTATGAGAGCCAGTTTCATCATAGAGCTTGATAGTTTGCACTTGATGAAACTGCACTTGAATAAACTTTCAAAGTTCTTGAAATTTTCCGAATTGACTAAACTTCATGTCTTAAAAGTAATGATGGACTGACATTTCCGTTTGATTATTTGAGCTGGTCTTACCATAATATGGACTTGGGTCTTTTACCAAATAGGGCTGTCTTCTGTCTACCACCCCTACTTTGTCACCTCACAACTAATTGGCTCAAACACATTAAGAAGGAATGCAATTCCAAGAAACTACCTCATGAAGCTGATTGAGAGAATGAGTGTGCAAAGCTGTCATCAAGGCAAAGTGTGGCTACTTTGAAGAATCCACATATAAAACACATTTTGATTTGTTTAACACTTTTTGGTTACCACATGATTCCATATGTGTTATTTCATAGTTTTGATGTCTTCACTATTATTCTACAATGTAGAAAATAGTACAATAAAGAACAACTCTTGAATGAGTAGGTGCGTCCAAACTTTTGACTGGTGCTGCATGTAATTTCCGTTGGGAAAACATATCCAGCACACTGGTATTATTATTCTGAACAAAAACTTAAACTCAACATGAAACAATTTCAAAGATTTTACTGAGTTACAGTTCACATAAGGAAACCCTAATCTCACATGACTGGCAATACAGATATGCATCGGTTGGTCATAGATACCGTAAAGGTACGTGTGTGGATCAGTTTGATCCAAGGCTGTATCACAACTGGCTGTCGATTAGGAGTCCCATAGGGCGGTGCGCAATTGGCTCAGTGTCGTCCAGGTTAGGGTTTGGCCAGGGTAGGCCATTATTGTATACAATAATTTGTTCTTAACTGACTTGACAAGTTAAATAAAGGTTAGTTAAAAATCCCTTTCTTCGTGCATTCAAATTGCCATCGATAAAACCCAATTGTGTTCGTTGTCCGTAGTTTATTCCTGCCCATACCATAACCCCACCACACTCTGTTCACAATGTTGACATCAGCAAACCGCTCACCCACACAACGCCATACATGTGGTTTGCGGTTGTGAGGCTGGTTGGACGTACTGCCAAATTCTCTAAAATGACATTAGAGGTGGCTTATGTTAGAGAACTGAACATTCAATTCTCTGGCAAAAGCATGCCAATTGCACACCCCCTCAACACTTCAGACATCTGTGGCATAGTGTTGTGTAACAAAAATGCATATTTTAAAGTGTACTTTTATTGTCCACAGCACACGGTGCACCTGTGTAATGATCATGCTGTTTAATCAACTTCTTGATATGTCACACTTGTCAAGTGGATGGATGAACTTAGCAATGGACACATTCTCACTAACAGGGATGTAAACATATTTGTGCTCAGAATTTGAGAAGAATAAGCTTTTTGTGCTTATGGAACATTTCTGTGATCTTTTATTTCAGCTCTTGAAACATGGGACCAACACTTTACATGTGTCACGTATACTCCCTCTCCGGCCTCTAGGTCATCAGGCTGCTGATTATGCCACACACCTGTCACCATCGTCAAGTGCACCAGTGCCACATGACACTCACCTGGACTCCATCACCTCCTTGATTATCTTCCCTGTATCTGTCACTCCGCTTGGTTCTTTTCTCAGGTGTTATTGACTCTGGTTCATGTCGGTGCGTTGTTTGAGTTCCGTGTGTTTTGTTTATTTATTAAAACACTCACTCACTCACTCACTCCCTGTACTTGCTTCCCAACTCTCAGCGCACATTGTTAAATATTGCATTTCTATTTTTGTTCACTGTATATTCTCCACTAGGTTTTCAATGGTCCATTGATAACATATCAGTGTGCTGGAGATTATTTTTCCAATACTGAGTATTTCTCTCTATGCAGCTGGAACATCAATCAGTGTGCAAACAACTCTCTTTCTGAATGAAGATTGAACAACAGCTTTTATAGTGTGGTCCCTCTGACAGAACATGTGCCACGGTAACAATTATCTCATGTTCATCCATTGGGGAATGCGTCCTTGGTTAGCCTAACCCATTTAACGGCTGAAGAGCACTCATCTGCCAGGTTGAAGTTGATCATTGCCTCATTGCTGCAAAAGCCATACCAGAGGGGTGAATATCATACTGATACAATCACCCTAGAACCAGAAGTAGCAGTCAAATGTTGAAGGTATGACTACCATTCTAATAAATTTGCACTTCAATACAAAAAGTGAAACTCTGCAAGTACTGTAAGCAGGAGTGGTTGAGAGCTTTGTTTGAATGACTACCATTCTAACAAGTGAAGTATGTAGTGGAGCCTGGAAATTTCCAGAGCACCCAAGGTCTGCTGAACTCAGCTGCAACTTCCTGTGTAGAGAGGCTGGATACCCAAAGTACACAGCATGCTTCTCGACTCATGTATTGATATGTTGGTGTAGCAAGAAAGCATGTGCAGTGATGTTGCTTCCTGAGACCTGAAGTGCTGTGACCTTGGACCCATACGCCTTGGCTGTTATGGGTCAATGATTTTGACTGTTCTCCATGATGAGTACTATGTAGTTACTGTCATTATATAGATTTAGGAAACTGAGTTTTCAAACATGTTTAAGATTATACTGACACAAGTCAACCCACTATGGTATCTCGCATCTGTAGAGAAAGAGTAGGTCTATAAGTTATTTTATTCCAATAATACAATGCTGAATTCTCCAGTCTTATCACATACATCCATTCAGCACATATCCTATCCACCAAAGTAAAGTAAACAAACACACTTCAATAAATCACATTTATGCAGGAGATTGTCAAAGAATATTTACAATAATGGTACTTGTCACAATTTAATATCTCATCCATAATCTACCCTGACCTGAATGTCCTAGCCTGAAAATCTGTTTCAATTATGATGTCACCGTGAAACAGGCAGGAATCAGTTTTCATGAGGAATGCAGTGTTATTTTTCCACAGCCGGCATTTGAGAATAAAATCAAGAAGTTGAAAAGGCAAAGTACAGTTTGTGCATCTATAAAAATCCAAATTTTACTAGTTGAATACACATATTTAGCAGATGTTATTGCAGGTTTAGCGAAATGCTTGGCAGAAAACATTTAACCTGCCATCCACACCTTCTCCAGCTGGCAGAGTACAGCGGGTTGGATACATATAGTGTAGCATAGATATACAAATAAAGATGCGTGGACACACACACACACACACACACACACACACACACACACACACACACACACACACACACACACACACACACACACACACACACACACACACACACACACACACACACACACACACACACACACACACACACACACATATACATACACACACACACACACCTTTAATAGAATAAATTAAATAGCTGTTAGTGATCTCTGTTAACAGATTCTTCTTGCATCATGACTATCTAAGCAGTTCATCAGCACTTGTGTAGAAAAAAGAGAAACACTCAACAGCTAAGGGAGGAAATATACAGACACAGATAAAAAAAAGTGCTTTAGAAGGTATGATGTAACTTTTTCTTGGTCTTCTAAAGGGAAATACAGTCGAATAGTTAGTGAAAGCCCCATCAAGGAGTGTGTTCTCTCAGAAATCTGTGTAAGCCTTCAGAAGGACAGGGTGAAGTGAGGCTGATCACACTTACATGCGCTTGTGTGAACACAGGAACTCACACACCTACACGTAAGTACCCACCCCACCCACTTACCCAGCTCTTACTTGAATCATCTCATTTTCAAACACATGAAAGTTGGTTGTGGGGATAATTTGATTTCACTGTCTGGGTAGGGCTCTCTTTCACCTTATTCAGGTCATAACAGTGAGTGGCGTTAGCATGAGAATCAACCATTTTGCTCTAGTTTGAATGTCCTCTATTTCCCTGGAAATTAAGTCAATGGTGAGCTTGTTATCCAGGAAGTACATACAAAACTTTCCAGTGCTGGATCCTTTTAAAAATGGAGCAGTTGGCAAAAACATGGATGTCAACAAAGAATTAACTAACACACTTATGTTAGACATGTTATGAGAGGATTGAACACCATACAAAACAGATGTAGGATCTTAATTTGACCTATATTGTTACAGCTAAATAATCCTTTAGCAAAAGGATTTGAACTTGTAGTCCATAATGTTGCTTGATCGATCGGTGGTTAGGCTATTAGCTGGCCAAAAGTAGGCTATATAAAAAGTCCCATACTGTTATATAACTGTGTGGTAGTGTGGGTTTTCAGTGAATTTACATAAATCATGAAGCTCATCTGCATTTCCTGCGGTTCAGGAAAATTCTCAGCAACAAAACAGTGATCAAATTAAGATCCAACATCTGTACACTGAGCTACATATTGAGGAACCTCATTATGAGCGACATTGAGAGAGCTATTTCATTATTAGGATATCAACAGCAACACAGCAAATTTATAAATGCCTTTCAAAGTTTTTTAATTTAATTTAATTTTTATTTCACCTTTATTTAACCAGGTAGGCTAGTTGAGAACAAGTTCTCATTTGCAACTGCGACCTGGCCAAGATAAAGCATAGCAGTGTGAACAGACAACACAGAGTTACACATGGAGTAAACAATTAACAAGTCAATAACACAGTAGAAAAAAAGAGAGTCTATATACATTGTGTGCAAAAGGCATGAGGAGGTAGGCGAATAATTACAATTTTGCAGATTAACCTCTTACTCCTACCCGACACGCAGGCGTCCCATCTTGACATCTGGAAATGCAAATGCGCTACGCTAAATGCTAATAGCACTCGTTAAAACTCAAACGTTCATTAAAATACACATGCAGGGTACTGAATTAAAGCTACACTGGTTGTGAATCCAGTCAACAAGTCAGATTTTTAAAATGCTTTTCGGCGAAAGCATGAGAAGCTATTATCTGATAGCATGTAACACCCCAAAAGACCCGCAGGGGACGTAAACAAAATAATTAGCATAGTCGGCGCTACACAAAACGCACAAATAAAATATAAAACATTCATTACCTTTGACAATCTTCTTTGTTGGCACTCCTAGATATCCCATAAACATCACTATTGGGTCTTTTTTTCGTTTAAATCGGTCCATATATAGCCTAGATATCAATCTATGAAGACTGTGTGATCAAGGAAAAAAACATTGTTTTTTAACGCAACGTCATTTTTTAAAATTAGAAAAGTCGACGATAACCTTTCACAAAACACTTCGAAATACTTTTGTAATGCAACTTTAGGTATTAGTAAACGTTAATAATCTATCAAATTGATCACGAGGCGATGTATATTCTATAGCTGTAAATCTGGAAATAATGTCTGGGTAAATCTCAACCAAAATATCCGGTCAGAGACCGGAAGAAATGCGCTGCCTTGTGTCCGTTTGACCAAGAAACAAATCGTAGGCAAATGACAAGACTGTTGACATCGTGTGGAAGCTGTAGGTATTGCAACCTCGGCCCCATTTAATGTGGTTGCCATTCAACAACACGGTCAAGTGGCGCATGGATATATTTTCCCATTTTCAGTGATCAGATTTTCCTGCGCTTTTCGATGAAACGCACGTTCTGTTAATGTCACAGCCGTGATTTAACCAGTTTTATAAACGTCTGAGTGTTTTCTATCCACACATACTAATCATATGCATATACTATATTCCTGGCATGAGTAGCAGGGCGCTGAAATGTTGCGTGATTTTTAATAGAATGTTCGAAAAAGTAGGGGGTAGGAGTAACAGGTTAACACTGGAGTGATACATGATCAGATGGTCATGTACAGGTACAGAAAAGTAAATAAATATAAACAGTATGGGGATGAGGTAGGTAAAATTGGGTGGGCTATTTACCGATAGACTATGTACAGCTGCAGCGATCGGTTAGCTGCTCAGGTAGCAGATGTTTTAAATTGGTGAGGAAGATAAAAGTCTCCAACTTCAGCGATTTTTGCAATTCATTCCAGTCACAGGCAGCAGGAGAACTGGAACGAAAGGCGGCCAAATGAGGTGTTGGCTTTAGGGATGATCAGTGAGATACACCTGCTGGAGCGCGTGCTACGGGTGGGTGTTGCCATCGTGACCAGTGAACTGAGATAAGGCAGAGCTTTACCTAGCATGAACTTGTAGATGACCTGGAGCCAGTAAAATTAACATTAACGTATTTTCCGACCATAGATTTGTTTCCTTCAAATTGTCTTGTCGCGGATAAAAGGCTGTGCGTTATGATGTTGTGCACATAAAAACATGTTTTCTTGTTAAATTACTATGTACAGGATAAACTGGATAACTCTACTGATGGTTTTGTCACAACAACAAAAAAGATTTATACAGTGAATGGGCCCACTCTGGTATTGGCACGTGTGCCTTAGCCAAAGGCTTGCAGATACAATGCGGGTATAGCCTAAATGATGAGATTATTATGGACAAAATAGCTCAATCATTTTTATTTGTCAAACATAGGCCAAGCATCATGTCACCAGAATAAGACCCTCAATATTTATTGGAAAGGAGCATCAAGCTCATCAACTTGCACTTTCACCACCCTGTGAAGTTCATCATAATTTATTTCCTCTTTAGCCTAATTAACAGTATGCCTTCCTGAGTCGTAGTGGGAGGACCACACACCATTGCGTGACTCCAAGTTTACTTTGACATTATGGCTATTATATCAACATTTGCCATTTCTCGCATATTTATTTTACCGACACAAAAAGATCACACCTTGTCAAGTGTTCTTTTATTTTTTTGACATTTGGAAAGTTTACAGACATTAGCTGTTTCTATCAGGCCTGTCATGACAGTTTTTATCCAACATGTTCTTTACTCGCTTAACCTCTTGCGTCGAGCCATCCCGGATCCGGGATCGTGAATACAGCCTCAAGCTCATTACCATAACGCAACGTTAACTATTCATGAAAATCGCAAATTAAATGAAATTAATCTATTTGCTCTCAAGCTTAGCCTTTTGTTAACCTGTTAAGTCGACCCTCTACTTTTTCGAACATTCTGTTAAAAATCGCGCAACATTTCAGCGCCCTGCTACTCAGGCCAGGAATATAGTATATGCATATGATTAGTATGTGTGGATAGAAAACACTCAGACGTTTATAAAACTGGTTAAATCACGGCTGTGACTATAACAGAACGTGCGTTTCATCGAAAAGTGCAGGAAAATCTGATCACTGAAAATGGAAATAAATATCCATGCGCGACTTCAAGGAATTGTTCAAAGTGAAACGAATTAAATGAGGCTGAGGTTGCAGTGCCTACAGCTTCCACACGTTGTCTAGAGTCTTGTCATTTGATTCAGCTTTGATTCTTGGTCATACCGAATCAAGGGAACCGATTCCCTCCGGTCTCCGACCGGATGTTTTGGTCGAGCTCTCTCCAGACATTTTTTCGAGACGGACACCTATAGAATTGACATCGCCTCCTGATGAATTTTATCGCTTATTAACATGTACTAATACCTAAAGTTGCATTACAAAAGTATTTCGAAGTGTTTTGTGAAAGTTTATCGTCGACTTTTTGAATTTAAAAAAATGACGTTACGTTATGAAACGCTATTTTTTGTTTATCACACAGTCTTCATAGATCGATATCTAGGCTATATATGGACCGATTTAATTGAAAAAAAGATCCAATAGTGATTATGGGACATCTAGGAGTGCCAACAAAGAAGATGGTCAAAGGTAATGAATGTTTTATATTTTATTTGTGCGGTTTGTGTAGCGACGACTATGCTAATTATTTTGTTTACGTCCCCTGCAGGTCTTTTGGGGTGTTACATGCTATCAGATAATAGCTTCTCATGCTTTCGCCGAAAAGCATTTTAAAAATCTGACTTGTTGCCTGGATTCACAACGAGTGTAGCTTTAATTCAATACCCTGCATGTGTATTTTAATGAACGTTTGAGTTTTGACTAATACTATTAGCATTTAGCGTAGTGCATTTGCATTTCCAGAGCTCTAGATGGGACGCCTGCGTGCCAGGTAGGAGCAAGAGGTTAACAACACTGTCATCTCAGATTTTCAAAATATGCTTCTCAACCATTGCAAAACAAGCATTTGTGTAACAGTATTGATAGCTAACGTAGCATTTAGCGTTAGCATTCAGCAGGCAACATTTTCACAAAAACCAGAAAAGCATTCAAATAAAATAATTTACCTTTGAAGAACTTTGGATGTTTTCAACGAGGAGACTCTCAGATAGCAAATGTTCAGTTTTTCCTGAAAGATTATTTGTTTAGGACAAATCGCTCCGTTTTCTGCGTCACGATTAGCTACGAAAAAAAACCTGTATCCAGGACTGTGTAAATCTATCTGCAAGCTCATTAGCATAACACAACCAGTTCAGTGGGGTTCTGGGTGAGGACTATTAGGCCATGGTCGGCGGCGAGGGTGGATTATCCCAGGACGCGAAGGGGAGGAACTATGACATTAATGGAGTGGGGTCCATGTCCCGAGCCGGAGCCGGAGCCGCCACCATGGACAGACACCCACCCGGACCCTCCCTATGGTTGTGAGGTGCGTCCGGGAGTCCGCACCTTAGGGGGGGTTCTGTCACGCCTTGGTCATAGTATTTTGTGTTTTCGTTATATATTTGGTCAGGCCAGGGTGTGACATGGGTTTATTTTGTTGGATTTCGTATTGGGGTTTTGTAGTTATTGGGATTGCGGCTGAGTAGGGGTGTAGCATAGGTTTGGCTGCCTGTGGCGGTTCTCAATCAGAGTCAGGTGATTCTCGTTGTCTCTGATTGGGAACCATATTTAGGTAGCCGGGGTTTCACTGTGTATTTTGTGGGTGATTGTTCCTGTCTCTGTGTTAGTGTTCACCAGACAGGCTGTATAGGTTTTCACATTCCGTTTGTTGTTTTTGTATATATACAGTTATTTCATGTATCATTGTTTTTTCATTAAAGAACATGAGTAACTACCACGCCGCATTTTGGTCCGACTCTCTTTCGACAGAAGAACGCCTTTACAGATCGTGTAAATCTATCCGCAAGCTCATGAGCATAACACAACGTTAACTATTCATGAAAATCGCAAATGAAATGAAATTAATCTATTTGCTCTCAAGCTTAGCCTTTTGTTAACAACACTGTCATCTCAGATTTTCAAAATATGCTTTTGAACCATAGCTATACAAGCATTTGTGTAACAGTATTGATAGCCGAGCATAGGATTATGCCTCTCTTTCACCATGCAACATTTTCCACAAAAAACAGAAAATAATTAAAATAAAATAATTTACCTTTGAAGAACTTCAGATGTTTTCAATGAGGAGACTCTGTTCGATAGCAAATGTTCCGTTTTTACAAAAAATATTATTTGTGTCGACTATTCGCTCCGTTTTGTTCATCACGTTTGGATAAGGAAAAAAATATATATATTAAGTCATTAAAACGCAAACTTTTTTCCAAATTAACTCCATAATATCGACAGAAACATGGCAAACCGATGTTTAGAATCAATCCTCAAGGTGTTTTTCACATATCTATCGACGATAAAATCCATCGTGGCAGTTGACTTTCTCTTCTGAAGAAATGGAACGCGTATGGACCTACAGATTATGAAATAATTTCGACACAGGACACCGGGCGGGACACCAGGTAAATGTAGTCTCTTATGGTCAATCTTCCAATGATATGCCTACAAACACGTCACAATGCTGCAGACACCTCGGGGAAACGACAGAAAGCGCAGGCTCATTCCTGGCGCATTCACAGCCATATAAGGAGACATTGGAACACAGCGCCTTCAGAATCTGGGGCATTTCCTGTATGAAACTTCATCTTGGTTTCGCCTGTAGCATTAGTTCTGCGGCACTCACAGATAATATCTTTGCAGTTTTGGAAACATCAGAGTTTTGTCTTTCCAAGGCTGTCAATTCCATGCATAGTCGAGCATCTTTTCGTGACAAAATATTGCGCTTAAAACGGGAATGTCTTTTTATCCAATAATGACATAGCGCCCCCATAGGTTGAAGAGGTTAAAAAGGACAGGTGGAAACCTGGTTTGTGATACTGTGAATAAAAAAGCGTAATTACTTTGTCAATATAATTATCAAAATGACTCCCGCTTTTTTTATTTCTCTTGTATACTTTATTCAAAGTTTCTTTCAAAGGAACCATTTTCGATACGTTTAACATTGGGAACTTGGGAAGGCTGTAGATGGGAGTGGAATTGTGATTATAGAAATTCTAAATGGGTACAAGGAATGGTTTTAGTGAATAGTGTCAACTGGACTCCATTCAGCGTGATTAGGGTACATTCCTGCAGCAATTGTATTGACTTCCAATACTCTGTAGCACTGTACCTCGATCTCACCTGCGGTGACCTATACTAACGCAGTAGAGTATGAGTTGCATCTAATTAACAGCACTTAAAGACCAGAGCATATACAGAGAACTGCTCTCTGCCCATAGACCTTGCATGAATAGCAGGTAATAATAATTCATTATTATTTTGGTGGGTGCTTACATTTGTCCTATTTCACACAAGTACAAATGTTTTATAATCATGTGTGAATTGGAAATGTGTTATTTTACATTGCAACTCCCCCTGAAACACATTCGGAGAGTGTCAGCCATTATCAACGGTGACCCTTACACTGGAGAGGTTATGTGGGACGCTAGCATCCCACCTGGCCAACATCCAGTGAGATTGCAGAGCGCCAAATTCAAATACAGAAATACTCATTATAAAAATTCAGAAATGAAACAACTATTTTACATAGGTTTAAAGATTAACTTATTGTGAATCCAACCACGGTGTCAAGTATACAGCGAAAGTATACCTTACGATTATTTGAGAACATAGTCCAGCAGACAAATCATTACAAACAGTAGTCAGCCAAGTAGAAAAGTTACACAAGTCAGAAATAGAGATACAATTCATCACTTACCTTTGATGATCTTCATATGGCTGCACTCAGAAGACATTCATTTATTCAATAAATTACCCTTTTGTTCATAAAGTCTCTCTTTTTATCCAAAAACCTCAGTTTTGTTCGCACGTTTTCTTCAGTAATCCACAGGCTCAAACGCAGTCACAACAGGCAGACAAAAACATCCAAATTGTATCTGTAAAGTTCATAGAAACATGTCAAACGATGTTTATATTCAATCCGCAGGTTGATTTTAGCCAAAATAATCTAGAATATTTCAACCGGACAATAACGTTGTCCATAAAGGTAAACAAGAAAGGCACTCTCTCGGTCGCGCATGAAAAAGCTCTGGTCACAGCAGGGTCTACTCATTTTGACCGCTCCTACTCCCTCATTTTAAAGAATACAAGCCTGAAACAATTTCTAAAGACTGTTGACATCTAGTGGAAGGCATAGGTCCTAAGTCAATGGATATTGTAATGGCATTGAATAGAAAAATAGAATTAAAAAAAAATCCTTCTTCCTGAATGGATTTTTCTCAGGTTTTTGCCTGCCAAATCAGTTCTGTTATAATCACAGACATTATTTTAACAGTTTTGGAAACTTTAGAGTGTTCTATCCAAATGTACTAATTATATGCATATCCTATCTTCTGGGCCTGAGTAGAAGGCAGTTTAATTTGGGCACACTTTTCATCCAAAATTCCAAATGCTGCCCCCTACCCTAGAGAATGAATTAGGGTTAAGTGCCTTGCTCAAGGGCACATCGGCAGGTGCGTTTGTGTGTGTGCTCACGCGTTTTCGTGTTTGTGAATTTGTCCAATTCTTGTTGGTCTGACATGAGATTGAAACATCCTAGGTGACATCAGTTGCTGTCACAACAGATACTATTTTCTTGTTTAGTTTAACAAGCTAAATGTATGACCACATATTCAGGCAAACATATTTAAGCTCTTGACGTTTGGATGTTTTTATTGAAGCTTAAAGTAATCAAATATACAACCCATTAGCAAATGCCCCTATTTACTCAATTAGCCTAATTGGCTAAATGTGTTTTCCCAAATAAAGGGTTTTTCCTGGGATCAACATTGACACAATCAGACGTCATTAAAAGCATTAAAAGCTTTTTATTTGGGAGCTTTTTAAACTCCCTTTAACTATAATCATTGGAAACAAGTACATACAGTAAAAACACATCAATGCGAGCTCTCCACTCAGAAACAAAGGTTACGTTACCGAGGTAGCACATGGTATAGAGAAGAGCTAAATGTTTGCCACTTAAGGAACACATGGCTTTGTCACTGTGGTGGTATCTTAAAAAGGCACACTTTTTCATTTTGGCTCTTTAAAGGTATGAACTGCAAGGGTAAAATGTGTACCTATAACTAATGATACAATGAAAGTACCTTACAGGGTACAACAACTGTCAATGACAAGTGTTTGTACCCCTTTAATTCATTCATTTTTTTGAGAGTATACAGCCTCTCACCTCTAAGTGGTTAAACAATACAACAACACAGTCAACCCCATCAACTCTCCATAATACAATGCACACCAATTTAGATGACCGAGATTTGCCTGTATATCTACCAGCAAGCATTGTGAGGATTATTTAGCCAAGAAAGCAGACAGAACCCAGGTCTTGCCAATGCAATTATACATTTAATTAATCATCGCTGCTGTTGTATCAAAACGATATCTCGCCATTAAATGTGGACTCTGTAATGTAAGACCGGTCTTAATGAATTCTCTATTTGTGGTCTATGCCAATTTTGGGATGTGACACCCAAACGGCTAATAAGCATTCTAATGCAGTATTTAAGTTGCTTGGCTGGAGTGTCTGGGGAAGAAGCAGTGCAGGGATTCTATTAGCGCTATCTAATTAACCTGTGGTAGACTTGATGTGGACCTCACTGCAGACTTCACAGAGACATACTGGCAAAATCCATTCTCTGGGTAATTGTACACAGTGTCTGTGTACTTTTATGATTGATGACTGGCTATGGGGCATTAATTCAAGGCATCATGTACTCTGCTAGTTGATAGCCCCTAGGGGAGACATACAGGACAATTGATGCATGTTTTTCATACACCAAGATGCACTCAACACCTCAAAAATCTTTATTTTATGCAAGGATGCAGTTGCACCGGAATAAAAATCACATCTATCAACTACAGAGAGTTGTAGCCTACTATGAGTATCTGTCTTCAAATACAACGCTGAGAGGTGGTGTGTCACTGGAGGCTAAGCCAACCAGGTCCTTCTCTTTCCTTACGGAAGTGTGATTCCTGATTAATGTATGTATCATGGCGCTTCCATCCCTGTGTTGTTGATGCTCCATGCACTGCGGAACCTTCTGAATGCAGGGATTATGGCAGATTAAAAGCATGATCGAGCTGCGCTCTGGGCCGTGGATAGGAAACTGCCAGGGCCACGGAGCCAGGCTATGGATTCAATTGGCAGTCCATTGTGGGAAGCTGTGAAGGCAACATGCTTCGAACATTAGCTTTTATCTGCTGACGCTTTACACCCTCCCAGCACTGTCTCACTCGGTGTACTAGTCCCTCTTCCTAAAATGTGTAAATATTTCCTCTCTCACTGTCCTTTCCACTTACTATTTCTCTCTCTCTCTTTGGCTCTCTTTCACTCTCTTTCACTCTCTTTCACTTACTCTAAAATGAACCCTTCAACCTAGCCATCCCCATGTTTACCAGAGAGGTGTAGCCCCCATCCAAGCACACACACACGTGAAACACTTTCCATAGGCCGAAGAACCCTTTTGCAACCCTTTTCTTCCCAAGAGTTTAGTACAAATGCTCATTTGGGCCATACTCTGCTGGAACAACGTGTCTGCAGAATGGTATTACACCTTTTTCTCTAATTTTCATTGTCTAATGTCATCATTACTTAACATCAATATCTTATTTCCAACATGAATCGCAGGTAGCGGCAGGTAGCCTAGTGGTTAAGAGCTTTGGGCCAGTAACAAAAAAGACACTGGTTCGATTCCCTGAGCCAACTAGGTGAAACATCTGTCGATGTGCCCTTGAACAGAGCACTTAACCGTAATTGCTCCTGTAAGTCATTATGGATAAGAGCATCTGCTAAAATGTAAATGTTGAATAACAAGTTATAAAAGTAAATTAAATAGAGACAAAGAAAAAAGCACTGAGCAGTTAAAACTTCTGCACAAGATAAGTCCAGAAGAAATTTCCCCGTTCTCTTAAAAAAACGAATCTGTGTCGACTACATCCATGTAACTGAAGGTCTTATTAAAGCAGACAAGTTCATTTGTTTAACTCATTTAGTTCACACGCGCACGCACGCACGCGCACACACACACACTCACAGGTCTTTAATGGGTAATGATTTATCACAGGGCAGGATTCGGCATTCAGGAATCCTCAGAACCTACTCGCCCTTCTCTGTACGCAGGTGTCACATTACTTAGGAAATTAATGTAAGAGGAAGTCACTGTTTTGGGCTCAAGAATTAATCACAGATGAGGCCAAAGGAGGAGAGATGGAATAGATGGAAGCACTTCTCTCTCTCTCCCACTCCCACTCCCTCCTTCTCCCACCCCCTCCCCTTTCCTATTCTCTCTCTCTCTCTCTTTCTCTCCATGCAATGTGCTCATTCTGTACATCAAAGAGGGCAGAAAAGGGGGTCTGAAAGCCTGAGAATTCACAGCGAGGACAGAACGACATGACAGGTGAGTTGGGATGAGGACTGTTGGGACCTCATCCCGCAGAGAAGAGATACTAATGGGGGTGGGGTGGGGGGGAAATCAGGTCTATGTCTGTTGGAGAGTCTTCATCACCAGCTACAGAGTCTTAACAGCTTCTCTCTACAACCCCTTTGAAATTCTACATTTCAAACAAAAAGCTGAAAGTTGTCAACGTCTTTCTCGGGAATGACTCTTTGATTACCATTACAAAAGAGAGGGAAATAAAAAGAGAGGAAGGCAGAATGAGCAAGAGAAAGGAAGTGAGGGAGAGAAAGAGAGAGAGAAAGAAAGACATTGAAGGAGCTTATCCCATCTCAGGACTTCGTATGCCATTGTGCTGTAAGCGGATGGCTGCTGTAGCCTTTGTTATGCTTTTGTTTGAACCAGTGCAGCACCTTGCAACATTCCCTCTCATCGTGTAAAGTCAAACCTGGACTCAATCCCACCTCCTGAAAGTATTTTCTCTTTGTATGCACCATCTGTAAGATGTTCTGGATGAGAGACCAGTGCTAAATGACTATATGTAAACATTTCCTTCCACAGAAAACAACAGAGATTTGTGTGTGAAGGGTAAAGTTAAGATAGTGATTTTTGTGTTGTGAATTACAGTTACACACCATGGAGCCATTTGACCTCGCATCAACTCCACTAGAGGCATGTTGAAATAAGTTATTTGATTAATCTATTTAGACAACTGTGCAACTTGTATTGTATGCCTGTGATATGTGGTTGCACCAACTAGCTATCTTAAGTTGAGTGCACAAACTTTAAGTTGCTCTGGATAAGAGCGTCTGCTAAATTACTCAAATGTAAATATCTGAACTTACATAAGTTTGTTCAGGTAAAATCATATCCATAATTTATGGGTGAAATGCACAGTCACGAATCTGACACAGCCAATGTGAAATTCATGCTGCAGAGTGATATTCTCACAGGTCAAAGACAGATGACATCTTGCCAAAAATGTCTTCTTGCTCCACTAAAGGTGATATATGAAAATGTGATTTGTGCGGCAGTGGAGATTGTAATGTGCAAATGGATTTGACTGGCATGGGTGGTGAATTGCATGTTTGGTTCTTGTCAGATGTATCTTCTGTGGGACCTGAACAATGATTTGTAGGTTATGAACGTTTTATAATGACTGGATGACTCATTATAGAAAGGCATGATTTTGTGGAACCCACAACATTTAAGAGAATGGGGATATGTCTCTATGGCTTAGGTTTACACATATCGACTCACCCTTATATGACATTCATAGCACACAGTTTTTCATTCATCATCTCTCTATTCTCTCTCAAATCTCTCTATTATCTTTCTACACTCTCACTCCCTGTAAACTCTTTCTCTCTACTCACCCTACACTCTCTACTCCCACTCTCTATGTGCACGTGTCTCTTTCCCCCTTGCGCACACACAGATATGCTCTCCCAATCAGCTGATATGTAGTGGTTTATTCAAGGTTCTTGTTTGCCCCCTACTGTGTGTTGACCTGAGCTGCTGGGAGACTCCTCTCTGCTGTCTGAGTGTGTGTCATACAGCTCATCTCTGAAATAACACTGTGGAGGATGTTTTACCATTAGCATTTGAGCTGTACATTTATTACATGCTGGTATCATATATTTAACATGAAACAAATTGTACACCCAGGAATGATACTGGCCTAGATTCTTATAGAGGAATGTGGACCAGAGAAAGGCAACAGTGCCACCCTTAGGTTTCAGTGAGAAACCCAATGAGCGGGAGAATATAAACCAAAACAGTAACAGACATGGAATGAGAGTGTGTGAGACAACTACTATTATTGGTATGTGACATTCAACAGCAATGAATTTCAAAACAAAAGCAAATGGATTTTGGAGTGTTTAGTGAAACGGAAATTATACATCAACATCACAAACCCCACATCCATCTGATAAAGTGACAACGTTGTCCCAGTGGTCTGCTGATTTGTGCCTTCCTCTAGATTAGAGAAGAGGAAAGGCAGGAGCTGAAGAAGAGAGGGAGTAGACAGAGAGATGTGTTATGAAAAGCATAATGAGAAGCATGTAGCTCACCCTGTGTGTGTGTGTGTGTGTGTGTGTGTGTGTGTGTGTGTGTGTGTGTGTGTGTGTGTGTGTGTGTGTGTGTGTGTGTGTGTGCGTGTGCGTGCGCGTGTGCGTGTGTGTGTGTGTGATCAAGCAGTGCCTCTCCCTAACAGACACACATACAGCGGCTGAGACGTTAACAGATTGTCGTCTGTGACCTTAGGGCACCTTGAAATGCTGAGAGTGATGACACACAATGACATATGATGAGAGAGCTGTGTGTGTGTGTGTGTTTGATGTGTGTGTGCAAGCCACTCCGACTGATTGGATATCAGGTGAGCTGAGAGAGGGTCACCCCCCCCCCATCGACCCCAACCCTCAACCTGCCAGCAAGACACACTTTCTGCCAACAAATGGAAAACGGATTTATCTTATATGTCTGAGACATATTCCATACAGAACACTGTATTGTAAAATATTCACTTGATTTGCTTGAGGAATATGAAGTGTTGCATATAGTAGGCCTATTGTTTATCTCTCTTACCAGTATTCACACCTCTTGTATAGCTAAATATTAGTGTTCAGGAATTGTTCACGGAGACAAGTAAAGGAATTCAATTCAAAGGAAGCATTATGAAGGCTGTTAAAATATCACTCTTAAAACTTCAGATGACATGTTTGGGGGTTACAGTCTGTGTGAAGGACAAAGGGTTGAATCATGCGTGTCCCCCTACTTTAGACTATGCTAACTAGCACTGTGAATCAACAATTCATGCCAACCCACTGTATGCAGTGTGTAGTAGGTAGACACCAGAGGATATGTTTGAAATATGAGAAAGTGTGAGTTCTATCCATTTCTAAATAAAGCTGACATTCCACTGGGGTCCCAGGGCCACTCTATTAAAAAGAAAGATCCCAGTCTGCGGATGGGGGAGTGACTGACCTAGGTCCAATTTGTGAAAGGTTCTTATAAATGATACAAGCTCATCTCGGAGTCCCTCTGAGGCAATTCGATCCGAGACCAGAGAGAGAGATGTTTGCCTTTGACTGCCCTCCATACTGCAATCCTCCCAGATTGTCCTCAAAATCAATACCTAGGTATTCCCAGCCTGCCTCCTTCGACACGTGTCCCTCCCTGCTTGCTAGCACAGCGCTGCACAATGCAAACAAGCCTTCGACTCAGGGACGAGCTGTTTAACGTAGGCCTTCTACCAGTCCTCCATCTTTCACATGTCCCACTGTCTTGTGAATCCTTTCCCAGCAAGAGGTGTCATCTCCTGTCATCTCCTTGGTGAAGAGCGCAAGCCTGTTTGGAGGAGGCACTCGCTCCATCCTGGCAGCTCCCATCACGTTCAGCCCCAGTCTCAGCTGCAACCAGAGCAGCAGTCAGCCAGTCAGTCGGTAGGCATGTTAGTGAAATATTTACCATGGATGAGTCAGTCAGGATGATCATTCATAAAGAATACATGAGGTATAGTGCGGAGCCTAAACCCTTGTTATCCTCGGGACAGGCACCAGAACAGGATTGTATATCATCTCAGAGAGCCTCTTCTAACTCAGCGGCTCTTTGGCACAAAGTGCCTCGGTATTGAGAGAGTGAGGAGAGACATTGTTACCACTCACTGGCTTAATTTATTCATCATAATGAGGAAATGTGCAGGTGACACTTCTGAGTATCCCAGCGAAACGTGCCGCAGGGAGAGGAGTTGTGTGTATTTGTTTGGAATGATGGCTTTCATTGAAGCGGTCATAATAATGGAGTGTGGAATAAAGATGAGTTTAAACTCTTTTGAGATGCTTTCTCTGTGCTTGGTGGGACCAACACTGCATGCTACTTTGCCTATGTAAGAGTATATTTTAGAGAGAGGAATCAACTTAGTGTTGCTACATGTTATGATAATCACAAGTGAATCTGCTTATTTTGGTTTGGTGTGGGTAGTACAGTACAATGAAAAAAATACCATGGTTAACTAGTGACTAAAGTGACTAAAAACATAATCGTTTATGCTACTCACATAATGCAACATTGACTACTCGCTCTACACTTGCAACGCATAGGCCTAGTACCCTCTTATATTACGTTAGCTCATAGTGAAGAGCCACAACACATGGTCTAGTAGTGTAGTGTACCCTATTAACACCTTGGGACCTGGATAGGGTATGGTGAGAAAAAGGAAGTGTCGGAAACCTTACAAGTAGGCCATCATTGTAAATAAGAATCTGTTCTTATCTGGCTTGCCTAGTTGAATAAATCAAAATAAAACCATGGTACATTTCCATGATTAATTTCAGATCTATACCATGGTATAACTGATGCAATACAGTGGTAATATTTACCGCCATACTTCAAGGTAGTGCCACCATACTTCAAGGCTAAACACATGGTACATTTCCATGATTCAGACTATACCATGGTATAAGTGAAAGTACCATAGTAGTAACATGGTATGAATGAAAGTACCACAGTACATTTTTGTAAGGGTCTGTGCAGTTTTCTGTGGAAATCACTAGCCTCTCTGTCTCTCTCTCTCCCTTCCTCCCTTCCTCCCCCTATCTCTCTCTCTCTCTCCTTCTGAAGGTGAGCAGTCGGCACCTACCTCTACCTCGTTAACTATGACCCAGAACATCATAGTTTGTTTAATCTTTTATAAACCTCCTCGTATCTGAGGCCCCCTGCAGGCAGGCTTTTATTACACATCTGAAGACCCTGAAGGTTATCCTGCACACACAATAAATTATATTACCTAGCAAAGTGTATTATTAACACTGCATGTGCTGGGCCGGGCAATGCAGGATTAGGCTGACCTTACCTGAATGTGAGTTCAAGGACAGCCGAGGGGTATGACGGAGTCAACCTGCAGGCTCCAGAGATGGATGGACCAGGGAAGGAAAGAGATGGAAAGCAGCCATGCCAAACATGTGTTTGATTTTCACCTAAAAGCCTTGGCACTGGCACTTAAAATTAAGGCCAAATTCGAGCTGGCACGAATGGAGTTCTCAAATTCGAGATAGGTCGAGAGAAACCCGGCCAGCACCGCCCAGTTTCACAACTGGTGCCAGCTCGATTAGAATTCGGGCTGGTGATGGCGTTACAATGCAACCACCATGTAACCACTTAGCTAGCTCATTTCAGATTGTTGCTGTTAGCTAGCACATGGACAAACAGTACTGGAGTAGTCAGACATGACACAAAATGCCACCATACCTGGATCCTTTATTCATTTTTGCACTATAAAATATATTTTTATGTGACCGGTCAGTCCTCGAATGCTAGCCATCTAACGTTTGCTAGCAAATTAGTGTCGAAACAAGCTAGCTAGCTAGCTAACATGAGTGAGCAGGAATTTTAGCTGGCCAGGTAGTATTGAATGCTAGCTAGCTAGCTACCTCATATCAAACCTGTCGTCTAGTTTGCCTGTCATCTGGTTTGCTCGTTTAGCTATCAAGCTAATGTCAGCAAGCTAAATACATGAGTCTGGCTGGCACTGGTAGGAGTATGGGGTAACGTTAGTTACAGCATGGTGAGGGTGAATTAAATTCTTCAGCATCTTACTAGCTAGTCAGAAACATTAGCGAAGCCAGCTGCAGTCATATATTGGCTACCTAGCAACATAAAATAATTTCTAGTTTCTGGAGGCAGCAAGGAAAACCAAGGCCAGCCCAACCTGGGTTGACTTCCAAGTGCCAATAGAAATGGGGCTTTATAGTGATGAGAGAGAGAGAATGATGAGAGAGAAAGACAGAGGGCAGAAATATAGAAAAAAAACAGAGGGAAAGATATTGAGTAAAAGTACTACAAACTATCCTTTTGTTTGAAGCCTTTCCCTGTCAGCAGTGATTCGGAGTGAAGACAAAGCTAAGGACAGATTTTGTCTTTAATTACAGGCACTGTTTGAGGATACAAGGCTCATTTCGCTAGCTGTTTTGTCACATGCCACCAAACTCTGTCCTTGGTTCTGGTACAGAGGAGGCTATCGCTGAGAATAACAGCTTCAGTTTGCCTAGCTGCCAGTTGGCTAATTGTAAGCACAACGCCAAAGACTCAGCGTGAGGCCAGTCTCATCACTGCTTCCCTCCCCATTATGTGGGCTTTAGCTTTAAGCCCAAGTACTTTATACATGACAGCACTTTTATGTCCAGATTGTTTTCTCTTTGGCTCAAACTTCAGGAGGCTGTTTCTTTGTTTCCTTTACATGACAGAGACATCTTCATATATTCTAAGAAGTGGAAAGTTCAAAGATGTTTTGAATCATGTGAATAAGGAGTTTGTCAAATTGTTCACGACATTGCCATGTGTTTTGTACTGCTGTTGTTCTATATTGAATATTGTTTGTGAGCTTTGTTTACTGTCAGGGGTGGCAGGAAGCCTTGAGGTTAAGAGCTTTGGGCCAGTAACCGAAAGGTCGCTGGTTCGAATCCCCTAGCTGGCAGGTGGGAAAATCTACCGTTCTGCCCCCAACAACAACTGCTCCTGGGTGCCGATGACGTGGATGTCGATTAAGGCAGCCCGCCGCACCTCTCTGATTCAGAGGGGTTGGGTTAAATGCATTCAGTTGTGCAACTGACTATGTAACCCCTTACCCTAATCAATTGACTTTATTGGGTGAAGTAATAATCTTACTCCTACATTATTTTACCTATACCTCATCGTAAAAGGAGCAGGTGTGTGTACATGCATGGGTGTTTGTGTTCCAAGGGTGTTTGTGGTGTTCCCTTGACACCGTAAGTGTTTTTGTCAACAAACACCTGTTTGGTCATTGTTAATTAATTGTTTAACATTGTTTCAATTTGTCAAACAGTATGCCCTTCTTAAAATTAGCCCGCTAGCTTGCAGGCGTTAACTAGCACTCCCCTAATCAGTGTCCAGATGAATTATAAGCGTTAATGTAGCCAGCTGTTGTGCTAGTGGTACACATCATTATGAATATAAATAACAAATGATGGCTAGCACTACACTAACCACATACAAAAGCTGAGAAAAGCTGCAGAAGCTTTTGTAATTCTGAGTGTACTATAGAGAATGATATGAATATTGCTGTTTCACCATCTTACACCTTAAACAATGTGTCATTAGAATGTTATATCAACAAAATTATATGCCTTCAGAATGTGCTGTATACGCTTAAACTAAAAACAACCATGACCACCGTTTTGTTTTGAAGAAAAGCTGCTTATACTAGTCTTAACTCGCTTTCTCCTGTATATGTACAGGTCTTGTGAGGTAATTTACAGTGAATGGCACAGACTATGATATGGCAAGCACGTATCTACTTGCAGTCTGGGAATAACAATGATACTCTACGGCCGTCAAACCTAAACCACAGCACTTGACTTGGCAGGCTTTCATTCACGCTGAATGAGATGAGACGATTACATACTGTAGCACGGTGTGCCAGAAGGATATCTGTGTCTCTCCTTCTTACAGTGAGATACATAAAATACAGTAGCATGGTAGATGGCTGTGTCTAAATATTTACAGTGTTGTCCCAGAGAGGGCACTGGAGAGATGCATACAGCTCTGAGATTGGGATTATGCTTCTGCAGCAGTCAAACATACAGCACAGTATATGAGAGTAGCAAATTAGAGCTGGGATGATAAACTAAACATTTTAGACAACGACTATGCCGATGACATAACGCATGCAATTTGATGATATTGCTCATTATGATAAGTAGCCTATGCTAGAAAAATGTTAAGTATGAAATACATTTGCTAATATGGGTGATTGTAAATGGGACAATTGATGGCTTCAACTGTCAAACTAGTAGTAGTAGTTTAAAATATTATACAAAAAAAAGTGTGGTGCACATTAATTAATACAAATGTAGCGCTCTGTTTATCATTATCGCATCAATTCAGTTGTATAGGTTTTTGTCCATATTGCCCAGCTCTACAGCAAAGAAATGGGGATGTCCATAGTGGGCATATATGTGGGTATCCATGTATACATCAAATGCTGTACACCTTTCTCTCCATTATATATATATATGCCATTTAGCAGACGCTTTTATCCAAAGCGACTTACAGTCATGTGTGCATACATTCTACGTATGGGTGGTCCTGGGGATCGAACCCACTACCCTGGCGTTACAAGCGCCATGCTCTACCAACTGATCTTTACACCTGTACTTGTTCAAAATAGATGTTTCTCAGGTGATTGTCAACCATAGTTTAGAAAAATTCACCTGAAGCAATAAGTCTAAATCCTTGATCTAACACCCTCTTCACGTGTGCAGTTTGGCTTCCTTTCCATTTAAGGAATGGTCTCATCAAACACTATACTCCACAAAGTTAAGTTAGGTGTCACAACATTTCTATATCCAAGATTCGCAACAGACATCTGTTGACTTCCTATTCATTTGGTTGTTATTTTATTCCTCCTGTTACCTGCTATCTCTAACATCACTACTGATGGCCTGACAGTAACCACCTCACAGCCACTCCTAGTCCATTAGTGACTCTATATCTCCATCGTTGATCAGTCAGAGTTGGTTATCGTAACGTTCACGCTAAAGCTGTTACGGTGTCAGGATTTTGATGCCCCATCCTCACTTTACACTAATTGTTGACGATTACAAGTCATGCGTGTAATCAGGAGTGGGTTCTTGTACCACTGCAACGTGGTTTCAAGATTGGCTTGAATATCAAGGGGAGCAAAACATGTGTGGCATGCTATACTTTGCATTCAGAGTATTGTAAATGACAACCGTTAATCAACCGTCTTAATATCCAGTAATTTACTATCTACGTAAACGTTCGAAAAACTACTTTGAAATAACCGCCACAGACCAAAATGCATACAGAAATGAATGTATATAGTATCTATCAGCTATTATTTCTCAGGCTGCTCATAACGTAGCTCAAAACAAACTTATTGAAATAAATAGAATAAAATATTAAACATCATGAGCACATCATCTTTGCCAAGGGCTACAGATCCTGTTTGTCATTAAAACAACACATATCTGATATGTATGTGATTATTATCTTGTTTTTTAAAATTCAAAGTACAAGTCTCCAGATGGTTAGAGTTAAAATTTTACACATCTAACTACAGCAATAATGAGCGCTGAGCGTCGGGCTGAACCGCTTTGGTTGCCCCCTAGGGAATCATCCCCACTGTATCCGCTGCTTTAAAAAACAAAATGCTGTATCAATAAAGAGAACAAGCACACTCCGTGTAGCCTACTGAAATATACCATGAAAAGAGAACCTCGCTTCTGATGAATGTTTTCTTTGAAAATGTACTCCCATCCCATCCTCTCCCTGAAAAATTAATCTTTTTTTGTTCTAGTAGGATCAAACAGCAACCCCCCCTCTCCCACTTACTCAAAAAGCTATTGGGTTTCTTGTAATTGATTTGCAAGCATCTAATATTCAAACTACGTTTCTCTTGAATTCATATTCTCACATGTATTCAAAGTGAAGTGTCTCCATCAGGTCATTACAGCAAATATTATTTCATTACAAAATATATTTTTGCATCTTAATTTGTTCAGTTCCCAAATATAACAACAGCTCTAAGTTTACCTTAAATGGATAGTTCATCCACATTCTAAAATAACACATTGGTTTCCTTACCATGTAAGCAGCCTATGGACAAGCTATTGCAGCAATGCATACTTTGGTTTAGTTTCCATGGCACGTTTCCTAACATTTTATAATGTGTGGCACACATCCCCTTCAGTCTCTAATATTCCACTGAATCTTATTAAACTTAAAATATGTTATTGTACAAATCAATTAATGACAGCTAAGTAATAGTAATGGATGATTGCTGCATAATGATAGGATTTAATGCCACATTCACTGTTATCAACTGTGGTATTTCTGTAGATGGGACAGATTTCCATCAGTCACGTGTAATAGAAAATGTGTTCCAAGAAATCAAGTGTGTGACTCATTCCAAGTTTGAATTGAAATGAATTGCAGCACGTTTACCTCATTCTCAACTTAGCACAAAAAGCTTGAATACTGAACAATTCTGAAAAGGTTGCTCAAAGGTTAACTGAAATGGTGACTTTTCATGTCAAACCACTGATGAGTGATGAGAGATTTGCTTTCAGAACTGTTTACCCTTGTACATCTCACATACCTGCACAGCATGATAAAACATGGGAAAGTACAGAGATAAAAGCATTGCACCAGATGATGCATCTTTACAGAGGTTGAGATTCAGTATATTATCGATGAGCACTCTCCTGTGGTGGTCTTGCGTCATGTGGACAGCATGGATTGGCTGGACTTCAGAGGAGACTTCCTGCCTGCCTTTAAAGCTCTCACTATTGATAGGATAGATACTCTAAGAATCAATGTCCTAATAGGGCTAAATTAAAATATAGGCAATAATAAAAGTTTGAAAGTGTTGGATGTGTTTTATGGACATAATTGATTGGAAGAAAGAAATCTTAAAGTATAATGTATGGACACCAGCCTTTCAGATGAAGTTATTTCTCAGATCAAAGGTACAGGGAACATTATATAATCAGGTTAATAGGGATGAGATAGGACATTTTGTACACTGCAGAGCCCAAGTCAAAATGTTAATTGCAATTTGTCTCACAAATCATAGAGAATAAATAGTGTCATTTATCTTGCATGAGGCCAATTCTTGCAGCTTTGTCTGATTCTTGTATATCTTAGTCTGGCAGAAAACAGATGTTGTCCAATGAACCAGCACATTGGTGTGATTAAATGTTGTTCGGCCAATCAGCCCACAACTAGGTGAAAGCTAAAGGTTAGAGGTTATGGTGTTGATCAATGATCTAATCTATGTTGCATGTTCAAACGTTGTAACATTTAGTAAATGTCAGAGAAACAGCTCACGATCTTCAGGTTATTAAAACAGAAGCTAGGTTTATTTGGCCTTTTATGTTAATTGATAGTACAAAAGACTTATATAATTACACAAAACAAAAACAGCAAAATACACAAATAAAGTACCGGTAGCATTGTCTTAGATAAGGACTAATTGTGTAGAAGCGTAACATAACTGGTCCATAGCCTCATTACCAGCTTACCTTGAGATCACAGTGCAACAACGAACCAGCGTAATGACTGTGATTATATAGAGAAACTGTTATTGCCATAGGGCTTATGTGGCCATTAAGAGCCAACAATGCATGCCTATCCCTCCGATTCAAACCTATACAGTCATCAACAAAAGTCCTAGCTACATTACAACGATATGGCTAATTATTATACGGCAAAATCAATTACATCAAGAGAATCAAGCACATCCAAGCTAGCCTTAATTGAAAAGGTTCTTGTTTATGCCTTGGCCTTCTCAAGGTGACAGAGCATGCTGTGGTGAGATTAAATATTTATTGAGGGGTGTCATTACATTGCCATTATCATTTAGATCAGTTCATTAAACAACAAGATTAGGGTTGTTAAATAAAGCAAGATGCACTGCTTTGATCTCTTTTCAGTTCATCATAGCTGTTACAGAGGTCATTGAACTCAGTCCCTTGGTGATCATTGGACATTCATACTTAGACACGCCTGGAAAGCAAAAATGTTCATTCTCATGTTCTTCTATTGTCCAAACACAGTAATAATATACAAGAGAGAATGTCTATTCCATGCTGCATTCACACTAGGTATTGATATTTAATAAGAGAATGGTATAAATAGCTTAGCTGTGTTACATTATACACTCCTACAGTCACAACGTGAGCTATGGAAGGACAGGATTGAAGATCGCCTGAGGTTTCAGACATAAAATGGAGAGGAGAGAGTGAAGAGAGGAGAAAGTGAAGAGTGTCATCCTTTCTGGTGTGACCACCATTATGTGAGTGATTTGACAGGCTTGTCAGATGCATCTGCAGCAAATTCTCCCTTTTAGGAGATAGTTCATAATGACCAAGAGCTTTCACTCTTTTCTCACAAAAATACATACAAAAATACCCCATGATGCCACTCAGAATGTCCTCTTTCAATAATGCTATGTAATAAACATAATGCAGCAAATACTTGTGGACCTTTGCTAATGAGATGTTATTTTTCGAAGACAAGTTAAGTAGTTATATAAAGCTCATTAGCACTTTGATCAATGCTCTGCTAAAAGGTCGTTGGCAAACCTTTGGCAAAAACCTGTCTGTACACCTTGAAGGTCGCTGGTTGCTTTGAACAGCCCTTGATGAAAACATCCTAATTGAGAGAAAAGTACTGCAGCAATTCTCAGAGGTAAAGATGTCTTTGGCACTTGTAATGGTTGTGAGTAAAACAATTTGAAAGAACTCCTATTACTAGTAGAGGTCGAGTTTTACTTTGACGGCCTAGTTCGATTATACGCAGGACCTCTATTGGTCATGCAAGAGTTCCTTTCACAGAATGTGAGGACCATTCTGCTTAGCTTTGATGAATATGTCTGCCCTTTAAAACAGACTCTGACACGATATAGCGCTTTCTACATTTTATTATGGCTCTTACTGTATGTCAGCATTGCATTTGCTGGTCAAACCCTCTTTGCAGGTCACAGAACCCAATAGCTGTACAGTTATTTTCACAGTGGGTTGGATTTGGAATGGTTTACTGTATGTAGAAGCTATAGATTTTGCCTTATTAATTCAAGTATTCATACAGTACATGTTATACATTACATCAGACTGTATTATTTCATTACAGTTTGCATAGTTTCATTACTCTCCCTTTCCGGTGCCAAGTTAAGTGGAACAGGTGGATGCGAGAGGCTTGGCACACCTGTGTTTCCCAGATACTACAAGGTTCAACAGCCTCTCACAGGGGAGAAACTCAGTGGAAAGTCTTATCACCAAAACAGTCTAGATGGTCTTCAAAGGACTTTCGGAAACTGAGTTAGTTCAAATCAAGTTACACCAGGCCCAATGATTACATTTTAGTTGCATTCAGACTAAAATTCTGGATGGAGGTTTGCTCTACTCGTAGAAAGCAAAATAATAATGACCCTAATTCTTGCCAATTTCAACGAAATTAGAAAAATTAACGAGGGAGAGAAAATGCATTTTACCACCTTGTTTCTAAAACATTTGTGAATATGCGTCTATTTCTTTCTGGGCACCGGATCCAAAGGCATAGATTAAGATGGCGCTAATGCATTTAACTGCAGGAATATTCAAAAATTATATGAACGATAATTACTGTATTCACAGAGCTGCTAATGAGAAAAATTAAACCCAGTACATAAAAACAATTCAGTAATGTATGCAAAACAAAAACAAAAAGAAATCCCCAGGTTTTACTGCCATCATTTGGCCATGGAAAGAGAAAAATAAAACTGTATGCCTTGGCCCCAGGTTAATGGATGGTTCCCACCACTACAACACCACCCTCACCAATGACCACTGTTGCTCTCAGAAGTGTAATGTATGTCTTAAGAATGACATTCATGTCCAGCACTAATCCTATCTGTTTGCACAGTATCTGCATATTGACTGCAGATATCTTCATTCCCTTTGTTGTCTTAGAAGAGACATCTCTTTTCAGACAACACCATCAGCTCAATATGAATAATTAAGGGAAAACACACGTCTACTTGAATACTAATAGTGGTCTTTTGTACTTGAGACATCCAAAATTACACTCTGAAGTTCAGACAAAATATATACATATTCCTTCAAAAAAGATCTTTGGGTCAGCAGCGAGAGGAGGAGGTGAAGTTCACACATCTTTACACATTTTTCTAAGCTGCAGTGTCGAGGGAGACCAGATCTTATTTGTCCGGAGTGGAAAGTGCTCAAAAGTGGATTCTCAGCAGGACAGGGTACAGAGAGTGTCTAATGGACTATAGACGGAGGGAGGGAGGCTCAGGTTGAGATGTGTGGACAGTGGAGGCATCTCGGACCCAAATGTTTTTTAAGAGCGATAGACGGAGGGTGTGGAAATGTAGGGTGACCAGGTAAGAGCCTGTGAAATTGGAGATACATTCACCAAGATTTTACTTGACCCTAAATCATGACAAGCCAGAGCCTTCTGCCCTCTATTATGTGCTCTGCTATGCTGAATGGGGTTTAGTAAAGCTAGATCCCAACATTATACAACATACACCCATGTTGCTATCAAATAAAATCTTATTTTTTATGTTTTAAAAACTTTATTTGTAGATTTTCAGATATAACCAAAACAATACAACCCCAACCCCTCATTCTCCCATCCATCCATCCATCCATCCATCCATCCATCCCCTCCCTCCACTCCCTCCCAAAAAAACACCAGACCTTTCCTATGCCAGAACTGGAATGCTGTGTCAATCTGTGATGCTGGGAAGAGATGATTAGATGTTAAAGGGGAGAAGCCGCTTGCTTGTTTAAGGCTAAAGTGTCTTCAGAATTGGGAACAGATTTTAAGGGAGTTCTTAATTAACAATGGGGTTAAACACATGGGAGCCAAGGTTCATGGCCATTGGGGAGCACAGGAGCGAGACCGGAGAAGTTGGAAGGCTTGACTGTAACTCCATCCTTGTTTTCAAATGTAGAAACCCAATAAACACATGTAGATGTATTTTCTGACCAGTAGTAGTGTAAAAAATTGGGAAGGCCCAGCCCGCCTGCCTCTCTCTAGATATACAGTACCTTTCTCATTCGTGGGTTTGACTTATTTCAAATTAAGTTGGAAATGTAGCTGTCCAGTTGTTTGAACATCGACTTTGGCAGAAAAATGGGAATAATTTAATTTCAGTATAACAACTCAGGTAGTACAGTCTTCTTAACAGAATGAATGCGACCTGTTAATGAAATGGGAAGAGACAGCCACCTTATGAAATCCTGCTTAGTGCGCTCCAGGACTGTTTTGAAGTTATGTTTAAACAGAGCCTTAAATGAGTGTGTGTCCTTTATCCCTAAATAAGTAAAGACCTGATGCTCCACCTTAAATGGGAAATTGGCATACCCAATTCCTTCTGCTAACTGATTAATGGGAAGGAGCACACTTTTTGATAGGTTTAACTTATAACCAGAGAATGTCCCAAAACCTTGTAGCATGTCCAATAGGGTATAGACTCCACAGGGTTAGATATGTATAAAAGAGGATTGTCTGCATATAAGGACACCTTGTGAGATATGTTGCCCCTTAATATTCCCTTAATCCTATCCTCCGCCCGCAGGGCGATAGCAAGAGGCTCAATCGCCATATCAAATAGAAAAAGGGATAAACAGCAAACCTGCCTGCCCCCCCTGTAGAGAGGGAAGTAGCTGGAGGTAACATTGTTGGTGCGAACAGAAGCCACTGGGGACGAGGACAAAATCTTAATCCAGGAAAGGAATGACGGGTCAAACCCAAATCTCTCCACTACTGTAAATAGATATTCCCACTCAACCCGAAAGCCTTTTCAGCATCAAGAGAGATGATAACCTTTGGCTGTAGATTTGAGTGGGCAGAATAAACAACATTAAATAGCCGGAGCATATTATAGAAGGATTGCCTACATGAGATAAATCCGGTTTGGTCAGAGTTAATTGTATTAGGCATCACTGTCTCTAAACGGCGTGAGAGGAACTTAGTAAGAATTTTATAAATCACAGCACAAAAGGTCTATAGGGCGGTATGAAACACAGTCTAGGGGATTCTTGTCTTTTTTAAACAAAACCAAAATAGTTGCCTGGGTAAGTGTCTGTGGCAGTTTCTGACTAGAAAATATTTAATTGTACATTGTGCTGAGGTTAGGGGATAATTTAGAGGAGAATGCTTTATAAAATTCAAAAGGGAAGCCATCAAGCCCAGGGGCTTTACCGCTCTGCATTGACTGGATTGCCAGAGTAGCTTCATCATCGCTTATTGAGGCATCCATGTTGGTTTGTTCATCTGAATTGAGGCAGAGGATGACAGATTGTCTAGAAATGCATACGAGATGTGTCGAGAAGAGCCTCTGATGAGTAAAGAGCAGAATATAATTGCTTAAATTTATTGTTGATTTCTTTGGGATTGGTTGAAGTTAAATCAGCTGCAACACAGATTTCAGGTATGGTGCTGCTAGGAGTGGATTGTCGAAGCTGGTGAGATAACAACTTGCCAGCGTTCTCTCTGTATTCATAGAATTTTGGGCTTGACTTAAACAGAAGCTGCTCTGTTTGTTTGGTGAAAAGATTGTCAAATTTCGCTCAGTGTAGCAGTCTCTCTTTGTAGAGTTCAGGAGTCGGAGAAGAGGCATATCTGTTGTCCACATCTAGAATGTGTTGAGATAACACGCTCCGATAAGCGTTTTGTGCGCTGTTTGCTGTCTTACACTGTGTATGAAATAATTTGGTCCCTTAGATACGTATGCTTTTATCGACTCTCACACAGTAGAGTGAGACATGTTAGGGGTGCAGTTGATCTGTAAAAAGACAGCAATGTGAGTTGATATGTATTTTTTAAAGGCACTACAGGATCGTAGTAGTGGGTCAAGTCGCCAAGCGCATTGTGATACAGTACTGTCCGGAAAGCGGATATCTAGCTGGACATGGCTATGGTCTGAGATAATGATGCTGTGATATTGGCTATTAGTTTCAAAAGGAAGAGTTATATTATCTAGCAGGAAAAACTCAATCCTAGAGTATGAGCAGTGGACTGGAGAAGAAAAGGAGTACTGTTTAGCAGTGGGATTACTCGTAGATCAGACAGATTATAGGATACTGGAAATTATTTGATTACTGCGCCTGATTTTGAGATTACACTGTTGGGGTTCGGTCTGGATCTGTCTAGACTTGGATGCAATACACAATTGAAATCAATATCAAATGATGAGAGTTAAGGTTGGGAAGTTGTTGCGATGAGGTCAGAGAAAAATGTATCGTCATCCCAATTAGTACCATAGACGTTAGCCAGAATAACCTGTGTGCTAAACAATTTCCTCATCACTATAATACTGTATATCTGCTATTAATATATGAAATTACTTTGGAGGAGACAAACGGGGTGCTTTTTCTGATAAGGATGGCTGCCACTCTGGCCTTAGCATCAAAGTTGGAGGGGAATATTTGGTCTACCCATCCTCTCTTTAGTTTATCATGTTTGCTGGACTGGAGATAGGTCTCTTGGAGAAAAACAATGTCCGGACTTAAGATGAGCGTACACTCGGCTACGCTTGACCACCTGGTTAATTCCTTTCACGTCCCTGATAAAGCATGTGGAGCCTAGGTATAGTCATAGTAAACATAAATGAATGTTAGTATGATCACATGGCCAGTGCGCTGAAAGGTCAGAGTAATAAAATATAAAGAAAATAAAAAACAGCTAAAAACAAAAAAATACCCAGAGGAAAACATTGGACCCCTAAGCTGGCCTTCCCCCTGTTGGAAGGCTGCATCGACCTCTCCTAGACTAGAGCAAAATACTACCATGTTAAACCATGTTAAACTGAACCTCAGTAGAACTCTATTCAGAGACAAACATAATCAAGTGTACACCTAGGGAAGGGATTCTGGAGGGAACCACCTCAGTTATCTAAACAAAATCTAAAAAAGGAGATATATGTATATGCCCCCCCCGCCCCTGACCAACCCCATCCACTTGGGATGACTTAAAACATGAATGTATACACTACCGTTCAAAAGTTTGGGGTCACTTAGAAATGTCATTGTTTTTCAAGGAAAAGCTCATTTGTTGTCCATTAAAATAACCTCAAATTGATCAGAAATACAGTGTAGACATTGTTAATGACTATTGTAGCTGGAAACGGCTGATTTTTAATGGGATATCTACATAGGCGTACAGAGGCTGATAATCAGCAGCCATCACTCCTGTGTTCCAATAGCACGCTGTGTTTGCTAATCGATCATTAGAAAACCCTTTTGCAATTATGTTAGCACAGCTGAAAATAAGCAATAAAACGGGCCTTCTTTAGACTAGTTGAGTATCTGGAGCAACATCATTTGTGGGTTCGATTACAGCCTCAAAATGGCCAGAAACAAATAACTTTATTCTGAAACTTGTCAGTCTATTCTTGTTCTGAGAAATGAAGGCTATTCCATGCGAGAAATTTCCAAGAAACTGAAGATCTTGTAGAACGCTGTGTACTACTCCCTTGACAGAACACAGAATCAGTGACACTCTCACGTTATTCCCCGTGTATTTTTGTTTCTGTTTCCATTTCATGTCTCTGCGTTGTTCCTGTTTCTTGTTATGTATTATGTTTCGTTCATTTATTAAATTATTCACAGCACTGGATTTGCTTCCCGACACCCACGTTACACTGTCTTTGTTTTTTATTGGTAGAGCCAGAAGAAACAGCATATAAGAGAGCTGCATTGAGGTGGATCTGGAGTTGACCTTTAGTGTAGTCATGTTTTTGTCAATTGGAGTCACGTGTTTGGTAGTTAAAGTCATCAGAGAGGCGAATACGAGGTTCAGAGTGCTCTAGGAATTGTTACATGCCTAATTAGCCTAATTATATTAAATTATACCTAAACAGAGTTGCTGTGAAAACTGTATTCGAATTAGCTTGAAACACTTATTTTCAGGACATGTTAAATAAGTTTGCTTACAGATTTTTTAAATAAATGCAGCAGTGTCATGTCGTCAAACAATTAAGTTAGCTGTTGATTGAACAAAATTGAATGATTGTTGTATACAATTATTTAATTCACACAACATCACACAATGTGGATGTTATGGTAGAATATTTACAATAATACCACAATGGATGAACAATGATATACTCTATTTAATTGTGTTATGTTCATGGTGTTGTCAAGTTTGTTATGAGAATGTCCAACACCCCTGGACCTCCTTTAGTTCCTGGTCACTGTGGGCAAACACAGATAGTTTTTTGAGTGTAAGTCAGACCCGGTTGGATCCAAAATTCTGTAGTTGACCCTCGGATCCCAAGTCGGTTCATGCTTGATGGCCACGGATCTGTATGCAAATATATGAAATACCGACCAGATCCGAAATTGTATTTGAAGAAGAAAATATCCTGATGAAAATAAATACTCTATAAATCACATGTGTTACCTATGGCAGTTGGATCAGTCAAAAGCATGAATCTCTATCCTCTGCCTGTCTGCCTCTCTCTCTGTCTGGCTTGATCTCTTGCTATAGCAAACTTGCAACATTGTTTCAAATGGGCCCCCACTGTTTCCCATACCAATGAGCTCAGAACAGACAGATATACAGACAGTGCCTTGCGAAAGTATTCAGCCCCCTTGAACTTTGGAGACCTTTTGCCACATTTCAGGCTTCAAACATAAAGATATAAAACTGTATTTTTTTGTGAAGAATCAACAACAAGTGGGACACAATCATGAAGTGGAACGACATTTATTGGATATTTCAAACTTTTTTAACAAATCAAAAACTAAAAAATTGGGCATGCAAAATTATTCAGCCCCTTTACTTTCAGTGCAGCAAACTCTCTCCAGAAGTTCAGTGAGGATCTCTGAATGATCCAATGTTGACCTAAATGACTAATGATGATAAATACAATCCACCTGTGTGTAATCAAGTCTCCGTATAAATGCACCTGCATTGTGAGGCACTGTATTTGCACAAGGTGTTCAGGTAGCCTATTTTATGATGTTTCTGCTGGAGATATGTGATCAGCATTATGTTGCTATTTGACACCAAGGAGCGGAGAAGGAAAGTGTTGGAAGGATTTTTCAAAAACATAAAGGAACTATTGTCATTCGCAATGGATGTAAAACACTCTGTTAACTTTGAGTATCGCCGCAGCTCATACGGGCTGGTGAGTTAAGACAATCACACATCCCAAAATGGAAACTTTTATAGGCCTACATCAGCACATAGTCCAGGTACTTCTATGCACACTCAAGCAAAATATTTGGCCTTAATTTTGCTGGACCCCAGGAAAAGTAGCCTTGGCAGCAGCTAATGGGGATCCATAATACATACAATGCAAATGTAAAATAGTAAACATTAACAAACAAAGAGCAAACCATTCACATAATGAAACAATAATTTGGGTCCGATACAAATCTGACTCAATTTAGATCCAATTCTCCCTCATCTCTGACATATTTTGGGTTGGATCTGGTCCAGCTTTTTCTTTAATGATCAGGTCCTGTCAGTGTCGGATGGGAATTTCACGGATCCATTTTGGTTCGGAGGACATTTTTGGGATCGAAATGACCTCTTAGTTAGGGGTGTATAATGAAGAGTAAAATGGAATAGTCTCCAAAGACTTTAGGCCAAAGTGCTGCGTTTGTAGCTCAGCCGAATCCAACCGCCTCATAATGAGCCATCTTATGCCAGAGGACCATTACTTTACTTCAGAAGCTAAAGAGGAAGTTCTTTGTGCTGTAGGTGTGCAGTCCATCATAGGAGAGAGACAGATATATGTCAGAGAAACAGAAGATTCTGACTTTTCTCTCTTGGTACACTACTGTATATCAATTTACATTACAGTCACACACACCACCCCAATGACCCCTGCGCAACTAGAAACCTGCCTTTAAATCCAGTTGTAGGCTTAAAGTCAGTGAAACAGCTTTCTTGTGACCTGATTGTAAGATGAACAACCCACCCCCACCACCACCCTTTGTCTGTAGATCAACCAGATTTCAGAGTAAAGTTAAAAGTTCCTCTACTCCCGAGCTGGATAAATAATTAGCACTCCGGGAAACACTCGCTAATGCAGCAATTACCTTAGCCAATAGCTTGATTAGCAGAGAAAGGTTCCCCCAGGTTCAGAGAGAGGATCACTGCTGTGAACTGCTCCAGTTCACTCTTCATTAACGACTTTGATCCCAGGAACTGGACCCAAGCTCATTCAAAGGACCACATCTAATTTTATGTAAAATTGATGACCATATTTCTGCTATTGCTCTGCTTGTTAGAGGGCTAAAAATGAACATTTCCTGTCCTTGGGATCCGGGACATTTCATTGAAGTTTGGAAATGGAGATTATGATGTATTTGGTAACAGCAACATACACAGGAAAGATAATAATATGATATCTTGTGAGTTTGATGATCTGTAAACTCTACCGTGCTGCTTAGAATTTGACACTGAAGATAAAGCCGAAAATTGTAAGTACTCTTCAAATAGAAACTGTATATTTACGTTTGAAGATAAACTGCCAACGCCCATATACAAATGTAATCTTAAATTACATTAGCATAGTGAGAAACACATTCATTTTAATATAGAACTTTTATTCCTCTTCATATCGGAGGAGATGTCTGCCATTTTACGATCTCCTAACCAACTGTGCTATTTATTGTGTATATTATATTTCTGCCATCATGTGTCATGACCAAAAAGAGCTTCTAGATATCAGGACAGCGATTACACACCCCATACTGGAGGAATACTTTTTCTTCAATGAGTAGAATGGGAAGGATTTACTTCAGACGACTTCAGACTCATCCCCGTCATTCACAGGAGAAGGAGACGGAGATATCGGGGACGAAGATCTGGGTGCCTTGTAAGGATCGGACGCCGAGCGGGTAACCTTCCTTTACCATCGGTCCTATTAGCCAAAATACAATCAATGGAAAATAAAATAGACAAACTACGATCACATATATCCTACCAATGGGACATTAAAAACTGTAATATCCTATGTTTCATGAGTCACGGCTGAACGACGACATGAATAACATACAGCTGGCGGGTTTTAAGATTTTTCGGCAGGATAGAACAGCAGCCTCTGGTAGCACAAGGGGTGCCGGTCTATGTATATTTGTAAACAACAGGTGGTGCACGACATCTAAGAAAGTCTCAAGGTCTCTCATGATAAGCTGTAGACCACCCTATTTACCAAGAGAGTTTTCATCTGTACTCTTTGTAGCTGTCTATGTACCACCACAAACCGATGCTGGCACTATGACCGCACTCAATGAGCTGTTCACAGCCATAAGCAAACAGGAAAACGCTCATCAAGAGGCGGCACTCTGGGTGGCCGGGGACATTAATGCAAGGAAACTGAAATCGGTCTTACCTAATATCTACCAGCATGTTAAATGTGCAACAAGAGGGGAAAAAAAACTCTAGACCACCTTTACTCCACACACAGAGATGCGTACAAAGCTCTCCCTCGCCCTCCATTTTGCAAATCTGACCATAATTCTATCCTCCTGATTCCTGCTTACAAGCAAAACCTAAAGCATGAAGCACCAGTGACTCTGTCAATAAGAAAGTGGTCAGATGAACAGATGCTAAGCTACAGGTCTGTTTTGATAGCACAGACTGGAATATGTTCAGGGATTCCTCAAGTTGGCATTGAGCAGTACACCACATCAGTCACTTTCTTCATCAATAAGTGCATCAATGACGTTCCCCCACAGTGACTGTATGTGCATACCCCAACAGAAGCCATGGATTACAGACAATATCCGCACTGAGCTAAAGGCTCGAGCTGCCGCTTTCAAGGAGAGGGACTCTCACCCGGAAGCTTATAAGAAATCCCGCTATGCCCTTGACAAACCATCAAGCAGGCAAAACGTCAATACAGGACTTAGATTGAATCACACCATTCCAGCTCTAATGCTCGTTGGATGTGGCAGGGATTACAAACTATTACAGACTACAAAGGGAAGCATAGCTGCGGGCTGCCCAGTGACACAAGCCTACAAGACGAGCTACATTACTTCTATGCTCACTTTGAGGCAAGTAACACTGAAACATGCATGAGAGCATCAGCTGTTCCGGACGACTGTCTGATCACGCTCTCCGTAGCCGATGTGAGTAAGACAGGGGCAGACGGATTACCAGGGTACGTGTACCCCGAGCAAGAGCTGACCAACTGGCAAGTGTCTTCACTGACATTTTCAATCTGTCCTTGACTGAGTCTGTAATACCAACATATTTCAAGCAGACCACCATAGTCCCTGTGCCCAAGAACACAAAGGTAACCTGCCTAAATGACTACAGACCCGTAGCACTCACGTCTGTAGCCATGAAGTGCTTCGAAAGGCTGGTCATGGCTCACAACAACACCATCACCCCAGAAACCCTTGACCTACTCCAATTTTCATACCGCCCCAACAGATCCACAGGTGATGCAATCTCTATTGCACTCAACACTGCCGTTTCCCACCTGGACAAAAGGAACACCTATGTGAGAATACTACTCATTGACTACAGCTTAACGTTCAACACCATAGTGCACTCAAAGCTCATCACTAAGCTAAGGACCCTGGGACTAAACACCTCCCTCTGCAACTGGGTCCTGCACCGCCCCCAGGTGGTAAGGGTAGGTAAAAACACATCCGCCACGCTGATCCTCAACACGGGGGCCCCTCAGTGGTGTGTGCTTAGTTCCCTCTTGTACTCCCTGTTCACTCATGATTGCATAGCAAACCACGACTCCAACACCATCATCAAGTTAGCCGATGACACAATAATGGTAGGCCTGATGCCAGGACATCCCCTCAACGTGATCAAGACAAAGGAGATGATTGTGGACTACAGGAAAAGGAGTACCGAGCATGCCCCCATTCTCATCGACGGGGCTGTAGTGGAGCAGGTTGAGAGATTCAAGTTCATTGGTGTCCACTTCACAAACAAACTATCATGGTCCTAAGACAGTCGTGAACAAAACCTATTCTCCCTCAGGAGACTGAACAGTTTCGGCATGTGTCCTCAGATACTCAAAAGGTTTGACAGCTGCACCATCGAGAGCCTCCTGACTGGTTGCATCAATGTTTGTCTCTGACTGCAAAGCACTGCAGAGGGTAGTACGTACGGACCAGTACATCACTGGGGCCAAGCTTCCTGCCATCCATGAGGAAGGCCCCAAAAATTGTCAAAGACTCCAGCCAAAAAGGCTTCTTAACAGCTTCTACCCCCAAGCCATAGGACTCCTGAACAGCTAATCAAAGGGCTACCCAGACCCCTTTTTTACGCTGCTGCTACTCCCTGGTAATTATCTATGCATCATCACTTTAACTTTACCTAAATGTACATGTTACCTGAATTACCTCGACTAACCGGTGCTCCCGCACATTGACTCTGTACTGCTACCCCCCTGTATATAGCCTCTCTATTGTTATTGTACTGCTGCTGTTTAATTATTTGTATCATTTTTTTATTCTCCATTTCTTACTTAACTTATTTTTCTTTAAAAAAAAAATGTAACAGTAAGGTCTTCCATTCCTAATTTTTAACCCGTTGTATTTGGCGCATGTGACAAATACAATTTTATTTTATTTTATTATCCTCACCTTCCAAATGGGGTTCAGAGATGGCAGAGTCCTGGCAGCAAAAGAGTGTGTGAACAGGCCTTGGGTCAGCAAAATGCATTATCACCTCTCATCAACAAGTCTCAGTCCTTTTGGGGGTGTGTGCCAATTATAATATACTGCTGAAATAAATAAAAGATGATGCCACTAAATGAATATTGTGCAGTATTTTGAGTACAAACTTTAACCATGTTTAACTATTTATACATAATACAAGAAAAGACAAAATTCTCAATTGATATCCTCCAAGGTTTTTCTATTAGTGTTCATTGTGTTTATCCCTGCACTTCTGGCTTCACTGCATGGGTCCATCAAGGTGAGCAGTATCTCCCTTCTGTACGACCAGGAGACATGCCTTGTGAGACGCTTCCACTCCTAACAATGTGACGGCTGCAGGTTCAATCACAAGTTTGTCAACGCTCTCAAAGTCAGAACAGAGAGAGTTGTCTGGTAGGCAGTAAAGGATATGGATGTGCTGGTTGTAATTCAGAGGCATCCAGAGAGAAGACTGAAAGAGGTTATCAGTGGAACTGAGGGGAGAGTCAGCTGAAAAACAACTAGCAACAGACCAAAGACTACATTCTGTGGCCAAGGCTTTGGAAGAAACCTGGTGCAATTTGTTGATTGGAATAAAGCACTATTTTTTGTCAAGGTGATATGCTTTGAGTCATATTCTTCTGGAACATTGTCAGTTTCGGTTATGAAAGTGAATCCTGTAAGGCACTTGGCAGGTGGATCCATATCTACGTTTTAATGTACTAACATAATGGCCCATTAGAGCCTGTTTTACATTCCATACACATTCCCCAACCACAGCCAGAGATGTTTTCTTTAGAATATGTATTATATCACACAATAAACACAACCTTCCGTAATGAGCTGTTTCTTCCCTCCCTCTCTTTCGAATGTATTGAGATACAGCACTTAATTCCCCCTATGGGGTAAAGAAGACTATAGTAGCCAAAATTCATCATCTGTGGTCCCATCAGTGCCCCCAGATATAGGTCCCTGGTAGATTTATAGACTTTCCATATCTATAGTTTCGCTGTCCCCCTGGTCTTAATGTTTTTGTATCGAGATTATTTATGTGTGGGTCACCCAGTTTTTGCTCAGGGTATTATGGCATTAGAGTCAGATGAAACGCTACCGATAGGACCTGGTCCTTAATTTCAGGAGCGCACTGTCATGTTGCTAATCAGATCTGCAAACAGGGCAGAGGCTGCCTGTGAAGGGTACTTAGAATATATACTGTACACTCAGAGACTGTGAAATCGTGCTGCCTCTTCCCCAGTCCAAGTCAATTACTGTACTTTGCATTGATATGAAATACAGCGAGAATAATTTTACTCTGCAATATCAACAATTTAAATTCAATTAAATTATCCCCTGGGTGGGCATCACTGTCACTTTTTAAAAAGCATCTCCAGATCCCACTAGGCATTCTCATTTATCCTTTGTAATGAATCATAGACACAACATTCCATAGCTTCGAGGATAAAGTTTACTCTAGCATTGTTGCATTATACTCTAATTTCAAGCAAATAAATTGCTTAGCTCATCTGTGATTTGTTTTAATCTGCTTTAATTTCCATGAAAACAAAGAATGCCTCTTTTCTGTGGTCCAAGGCCTGTTTCTGAGCTAAATGAGTGGGATTTTACAAGAACAGTCTAAATTGAAACTGCTTAGTGGGAAACCAAGACAAGTAGCTACAGTATGATTACCGAGGAAAACCAATCCAGTGTCCACATAATCAAAATAATATAATAATAATATATGCCATTTAGCAGACGCTTTTATCCAAAGCGACTTACAGTCATGTGTGCATACATTCTACGTATGGGTGGTCCCGGGAATCGAACCCACTACCCTGGCGTTACAAGCGCCATGCTCTACCAACTGAGCTACAGAACCACACAGGCTTGAGTATTAGATTTGAGCAAAATAAAGCACTTACCCACTACAAATATGTATGTTCAAGTTTACAGCTAGCTAAATAATGAAATACACCCTTTTCACTTCAGCAATATGTCTGTTAAACATTTAGGGGGGATGTTCTACAGATAAAATATTCCTGAACCTCCATTTCCTCATTTTATTAAATTATTTCTCACCGATGCGTGGGAGCGCCAGCCACAAGAGACTGTCCACAGTGTAATTATTCAGCACTTCATTTTTTGCCTCAGCAGGACATGCTTTATTGAGCTTGAGACCATTTGCTTATAGGCTACCCTGTTCCCTGTTCTCGCTGTCCACCTCAGCCTGATTGTTTCTCAGCTATGGAACAGGTGGTTGATCCTCAGCAAATTCAACTGTTCCTCATCTGCAGAATCATGTGTAATTATATTAATCATGGACATCACTGAAAATGTCTACCATCCTTCATGGTGATGAATGGCAGCAACTTCTCATTCAAGTTAATACCAGAGCTACAGCATATGCTACCCAGCTATCAGCATATCCTACCCAATCCAAATTTTGAGGTAAAACACAAAACTCACTATAAAAACAAACATTTAAACAACACTTCTCTGAACCGAAAATATAATTTTAAAAATACAACGATCCTCCAGCTGTCTCAAAGTCTGATCTATCAGCCACAGAAAACGAATCACGCAATTAGAGCCTCTCTAATAAAAAAAACTGGAGAGGCTTTTTCTGCTCTGTGTTCATTCATTTTCACCTTCCCACTGAGCACCAAGGAGAGAACACACAGTGTTGATACACTCCAGATGATTATGCCTTGAAGTTGAATTAGGGAAACCGGATGATTGGGGCCAAATTGTACCCTTGTGTTGTTTATGGTGAAGTACATGTTTGATTGGAAAAGCATAGGCCTACATTACAAACATTTACAATGGAGGGCAATCAGAGAGATATCACACCTCAGATAAATTGGTGGTTTCTGCTCAGTAGGTCTGCGTCTTCAGAGTAATATTACAAAAACAAGCTTTATTTTGAATTCAGGACCAACTGCAGAGAGTAAAGGATGTGTGTGATGTTTGTTTGTGTGTGTGTGTTTGCTGTGTACAAAGGAGGGAACAAGCTTGGATCGAACAAGCTGTGTGGGCCTGATTGCAATTTCACCGTGGTACTAGGGGTGATACTAGGGGTTAACTGTACTGTTTCCCTTCTAAACTAGTGTGAAGTTGATGTGAGGCTATGGTGATGGGGAGCTTATTGGAGTCCAGGCCTGGGCCCAAGCTGTTCCACACTAATCACTAGATCCCCAAACAGGAAATCTCTGTGGGTGAAATGCCTTGAACCTTCTACAATTTGCGCAACTGTCTGAAGTTCCACTTTTCAGCTGTGAAATTGTATTGGAAAAGAAGCTAAGAGGGTTGCAGCTACACTGGCCCAGCCTGTGCTCACAGCACCAAATCTTATTTCCAGTCGAGCTGCACTCCTCAAAGGAGGGCTTTGAAAAACGGCTGAGGAATCAAGATGAATTGGCGACTGACTACTGTGAGGCTGTATTATGAAAGCAGAGGAAGAGACAGATCTCAATCATTATGTTGCTCCTTAGTGACATTGAAGACCTTCAAGTATGTTCCTTGTGACATTTGGGTTTGTTCGTGTGACCTCACTATGTAAAATACTACAGTATGCTTCTGGCAAACTTCTGTCATAATTCTCCTCACACAGGTTACCACATAACGTAGGGGGTTGTCCTTACATTGGGCACCATTAATGTAAGGGACTTACAGTTTTAAGTTACATTCAGTCCTGCATATGTTCAAAACATGACATTAAAATGACACATCACTACAATATGCAGTGCTGCAGTTCCCATTATCAAATTCAAAACCTGTTCTTAAAACAAAGGATGTTCAAATAATGACTCATTCTCATCTGAATGTCCGTCCCCACTCCTACTCTCCACCCGGCCCAGCCCAATTTGTTCATTAAAACAGAGAGAATAGCTTCTGTTTGAAATAAAAAATTCAAGACATTAAAAAGTTACCTTACGTGGATGAGTTTGTCAATGCAATGACACAAATTAAATTGAATTGCTGCGGTGGTGGCAGTAGCGTCAGTGGCGTGTGGAGCAGCTCTGATGAGGGAGGTGATTAGAGCTTTTACTGATGAGCGACGCTATTATAGATCTCACCACTAAGGATGACTTACAGCTTTGGTCTCCAGCCTCATTTTGATCTCTGATTTCAGTGTGCCATAACACTGTATCATTCATGGCGATGGGGAAAATCTGCCACATTCAAAACGGGTGACTGAACAAAAAAACTATTGTGGCTGTTCAACACAATGCAATTTGAGTTCTGCTGCTGCAGTTGCTCCTCAGAGAATAATTTAATATGGAGGTGCAAACAAACATTTGTATGTCAAGTCCTTTGTTAGTGTACAGATTAACTGTATGAATTGCACACACACAAACACACACACACAAACACACACACAAACACACACACAAACAGTCTTTGAATTTGTAATATCAAAGGCAGCCCACCCCATCACACAACTTGTAGAATGACACAGGTAATAAAAAATAAAAAATGCTCTCTTTTTCAAAGGACACAGAAAAAGGCGTGAGTATCTCTGATGGTTTCTGTCCGGAATAATTCATATGTCATTCTCTGTTTTACATCTGTATATTGCTGAGGCTTGCCATGAGGCAGCATTATAGTCTAATCTTTGGAGTCTGTGGCACATTTTTTATTATTACAAAATCTGAGAGAGAGACAGAACTTTAGGGGGAGAAGGAGAGAGGAAAAAACAAGAGTGATAAATATTAATTGAGTTCAGGTGGTTTGTAGCCCTACCTTTGTGGGATTTAATAACTATAGGGAGAATACATTAAATCATCTGAAGATTTACAACAAATATTGAGTCAATCACAAAAGTTTATCTCAATACCTTGTTATGTACCCTTTGTTGGCAATGACAGAGGTCAAACGTTTTCTGTAAGTCTTCACAAGGTTTTCACACACTGTTGCTGGTATTTTGGCCCATTCCTCCATGCAGATCTCCTCTAGAGCAATGATGTTTTGGGGCTGTTGCTGGGCAACACGGACTTTCAACTCCCTCCTAAGATTTTCTATGGGGTTGAGATCTGAAGCCTGGCTAGGCCACTCCAGGACCTTGAAATGCTTCTTACGAAGCCACTCCTTCGTTGCCCGGGCGGTGTGTTTGGGATCATTGTCATGCTGAAAGACCCAGCCACGTTTCATCTTCAATGCCCTTGCTGATGGAAGGCGGTTTTCACTCAAAATCTCACGATACATGGCCCCATTCATTCTTTCATTTACACGGATCAGTCGTTCTGGTCCCTTTGCAGTGGAGCCCCAGATCGAGGGAGATTATCAGTGGTCTTGTATGTCTTCCATTTCCTAATAATTGCTCCCACAGTTGACTTCTTCAAACCAAGCTGCTTAGCTATTGCAGATTCAGTCTTCCCAGCCTGGTGCAGGTCTACAATTTTGTTTCTGGTGTCCTTTGACAGCTCTTTGGTCTTGGCCATAGTGGAGTTTGGAGTGTGACTGTTTGAGGTTGTGGGCAGGTGTCTTTTATACTGATAACAAGTTCAAACAGGTGCCATTAATACAGGCAACGAGTGGAGGACAGATGAGCCTCTTAAAGAAGAAGTTACAGGTCTGTGAGAGCCAGAAATCTTGCTTGTTTGTAGGTGACCAAATACTTATTTTCCACCATCATTTGCAACTAAATTCATTAAAAACCACCCTTTTCCTTGATGACAGCTTTGCACACTCTTGGCATTCTCTCAACCAGCTTCATGAGGAATTATTTTCTAGCAGTCTTGAAGGAGTTCCCACATATGCTGAGCATTTGTTGGATACTTTATCTTCACTCTGTGGTCAAATTCATTCCAAACCATCTCAATTGGGTTGAGGTCAGGTGATTGTGGAGGACATGTCATTTGATGCAGCACCATCACTCCCCTTCTTGTTCAAATTGTCCTTACACAGCCTGGATGTCTGTTTTGGGTCATTGTCCTGTTGAAAAACAAAATCTTAGTCCCACTAAGCGCAAACCAGATGGGATGACGTATCGCTGCAGAATGATGTGGCAGCCATGCTGCTTAAGTGTGCCTTGAATTCTAAATAAATCTCAGACAGTGTCACCAACAAAGCAGCCCCACACCATCGCACCTCCTCCTCCATGGTTCACTGTGGGAACCACGCATGCGGAGATCATCCATTCACCTACTCCGCGTCTCACAAAGACACAGCGGTTGGAACCAACAATCTCTAATTTGGCCTCATCAGACCAAAGGACAGATTTCCACTGGTCAAATGTCTATTGCTCCTGTTTCTTGGCCCAAGCAAGTCTCTTCTTATTATTGGTGTCCTTTAGTAGTGGTTTCTTTGCAGCAATTCAACCATGAATGCTTGAATCATGCAGTCTCCTCCAAACAGTTGATGTTGAGAAGTGTCTTTTACTTCTGAGGCTGTGGACCTTCACTGCAAAACAGTGAATTTTTTATAAATTGTTTGGTTTTATCTAAAAATAGCTTTTTAATGTTTTACTATTTTTATATTTAAGAAATTCTCCTCCTCTGAGGGGCTTCCACTGGTGTGTGTGATACCTCCTGTTTTTGTTTTGTGTGTGTGAGTGTGCATCACCTGGTAGATGGCTAGTGATGGCTGTTCAACAGTCGGATGGTCTGTTAATAGAAGCTGTTTTTTAGTATCTTGGTCTTAGCTCTGATGCACCTGCACTGTCCCTGTCTGTCGGATGGTAACCAAGTGAACAGTCCGTGGCTCGGGTGGCTGAGGTCAATAATTTATCTTCTTGGCCTTCCTTTGTCACCGGGTGCTATAGATGTCCTGGAGACCTTTTGACCCTATCCAAATTAACTTTTAACAAGGCACACATGTGAATTGAAATACATTCCAGGTGACTAACACATGAAGATGGTTGAGAGAATGCCAAGAGTGGTCAAATCTGTCATGAAGGCAAAGGGTAGCTACTTTGAAGAATCTAAAATATAGAGTAAAAATAATGAAAAACCCTTGAATGAGTAAGTGTGTCCAAACATTTGACTGGTACTGTATATCAAATAAATAGTGTGTGAAGCAAAATGCTTATGTTACTAGCTCCTAACAATGTAAAATGTCAAACAATTAAAATTTAAGGAAAAAAATTGAGAAAGAAAAAACAAGAAATCAAGAATGGCGGGATGAATCTGATTAACAACCGAAATAGCACTGTAGCAGCAATCTATACGTACTGTATGTAAACCAGGATAATTTACACAAGATTGGCTAAGAATGATATGTACAGCAGTACGTTGGGGATACAGTGGTTCAATGATCAGTGGTTCAATGTCTCTATAGCATGGGACAGCAGCATTGGTTGTGTGTGATTGTATGATTGTCAGTGTGTATGTGCATGGGTTTGTGAGTATGAGGTATGTGTATGTGTGTCAGTGCCGTTTAAGATGAGTTAGGACAATTTTTATTTTTTATGAACATGGCTCTCGACTCTCGCTTGTCCCGAGTCCGTAGGGGAGTTGCAGTGATGGGACATGACTGTATCTACCAATTGGATATCACAAAATTGGGGAGGAAAAGGGGTTAAAAGCAAACATTTGAATTTTCTAGAGGTTGTATTTGAGGTGCCACAGCAAACAATGCAGGCTCCGATGTCAAGTGGATTTTCCAAGAAGGGACAGCTCATAGCGACGAACGTGAATCTGATTGGTGGAGAAGTACCGTATTTATTCACCAGGACAGGCTAAGTTCAAGTTAACCTTGCAGGTTTGCTTCAAAGCATTCATTGCTATGCTGTCTGATCAGGTTCTCTTTCAAGTTCTCTTTCTGAAGCTGTAAATTTGGAGTTTGCACAAGTTCAAATTTGACAGATCTTGCTAAATCACTAATCCGGCTTTCTGGAATATCCCTGTGGTTTCTAGTCTCTTTCCTTTAGGCCGTATCATCGTTGTTAGTAATCAGGCCTACCACTTTCGTGTTGTCAGCAAATTTGTTGTTTGAGTTGGAGTCATGTGTGAACAGGAAGTACAGAAGGGGACTGAGTACACACCCATGGGGGGCCCCTGTGTTGAAGATCAGAGTGCCGGAGGTGTTGTTGCCTTCGCTCACTACCTGGGGTCAGCCCGTCAGGAAATCTACGACCTAGTTGCACAGGGAGGAATTCAGACCTAAGGCACCAAGCTTAGTGATGATGACCTTGAAGGGATAATTAAAAGCTGAGCTCTACTCATTGAACAGCATTCTGACATAGGTATTCTCCTTGTCCAGGTGGTATAGGATGGTGTGCAGTGCAACAGCAATTGCAAAACCTGTGGATGTTTTGGGGCCGTATGCAAATTGTTGTGGGTCAAGGGTGTCGGATATGATGGAGGTGATATGATCCTTGACTTTGAAAGCACTTCATGATGACAGAAATGAATGCTATGGGGCGATAGTCATTTATTTCAGTTGCCTTGGCTTGCTTGGGTACATGAACAATGGTGGACATCTTGAAGGAAGTGGGGACGACAGACTGGGATAGTGAGAGGTTGATGCGGAGGATGCAGCTTGGGATGCCATCTGGGCAGACCACCTTGTGATGGTTAACATGCTTGAAGGTCCTACTCACATTGGCTATAGAGATAGGGAGCCAGCAGTCCTCGTGAGCAGGGGGCACATGTCGGTGGCTTTGTTTGTTTTCCTTTAAGGGGGTGAAAAATGTGTTTAGCTTGTCTGGCAGTCAGGTATCTGTGTCTGCGATGTTGCTGGTTTTCCCATTATAATTCGTGATTGTCTGAAGTCTCAGCCACATGCATCTCGCATCTGAGCTATTCAATTGCAACTCCACTTTGTTGCTGTACTGTCTTTTTGCCTCTTTGATTATTTTGTGGAGGTCATAGGTGGTCTGTTTATACCTGTTTTTGTCCATGTCTCTTTACAACAAATGCAGCCTTAAGACATGCTTTTTCCAATTTTTTCAAAGTGCTGTGTAATTCGTTGAGTGCCAGCGTAGTGTCGGCTTGTGAGGGGATGCACACAGCTGTGACACAAACAGCTGTTAATTCTCTCAGGAGATAATGGGGTCGGCATTTGATTGTGAGGTATTCTAGGTTAGAGGAACAGAAACTCTTAAGGGTTTGTACAACTCACACCATCAGTTGTTCATTATATAACATACTCCTCCGGCTTTGTTTTTCCTAATAAGCTCTTTTACTCTGTCCCTGTGATGTACAGAGAATCCTGTAGGCATTATAGTCTGATAAAGCACTTACACTGACAACCAAGTCTCTGTAAAACCGATTACGTTATAGTCTCTCTTATCTCTCTGGTAGGAAATCCATGCTCTGAGGTCGCAAAGTTTATTGACCAGAGACTGTACATTAGCAAGTAATATACTAGAAGGTGGTTTGCTCCTTTCCTTAATCTGACAAAAATTCCAGCTCGTCTTTTTCTCCTCTGGCAGCATCTTTTTGGAAAAAGGTCTCCCGTGATTAATGGAACTGCTTCGGATTGTCCAGACAAAGGATCCAATCACTGTTGCAATCACAACAGCTTAAATATGTCAGGGATTGGATGCAGCCAATTCGGCACCACCCTATGGGACTCCCAATCACAGCCAGATGTGATACAGCCTGGATTTGAACCAGGGACTGTAGTGACTTCTCTTGCACTAAGATGCATTGCCTTAGACCGCTGCACCACTCGGGAGGCAAATAGTTACTTTTTAACATGATTGTTTTTCTACACAAATACTCAAATCTAGTCAACCCATGTATAGCAAATGTCACCCAACGCGGTTTGCTTTGGCAACAATAGGAAATCTGTGAATTGCTTTGTGATTTTTTGCCATTGGAAGTTTCCTGTACAATGCGAGTGATGCTGAACTATTTGGCAAGTCAACTGTGTGAAGGGCCTTAAAGTATGAAAGTTTGGCTTGGAAAAGGTTTTCCTCCTGGTCAGTCAGCTGTCAGTCTAGAAGGCCAGCATCCCGGATCCTCTTTACTGTTGACTTTGAGACTGGTGTTTGGCGGGTACTATTTAATGAAAGCAGCCAGTTGATGACTTATGCGTAGGTTGTTTCTCAAACTAGAGACTCTAATGGACTTGTCCTCTTGCTCAGTTGTGCACTGGGGCCTCCCACTCCTCTTTCTATTCTGGTTAGATCCAGTTTGCGTTGTTCTGTGAAGGGAGCAGTACACAGCGTTGTACGAGATCTTCAGTTTCTTGGCAATTTCTCGCATGGAATAGCCTTCATTTCTTAGAACAAGAATAGACAGACAAGTTTCAGAAGAAAGGTCTTTGTTTCTGACCATTTTGATCCTGTAATCGAACCCACAAATGCTGATGCTCCAGATGTATTGCTTATTTAATCAGAACAACAGTTTTCAGCTGTTCTAACATAATTGCAAAAGGGTTTTCAAATGATACATTTGGATTAGCTAACACAACGTGCCATTGGAACAGAGGAGGGATGGTTTCTGATAATGGGCCTCTGTCTTTGTAGATATTCCATTAACAATCAGCCGTTTCCAGCTACAATAGTCATTTACAACATAAAAAATGTCTACACTGCCTTTCTGATCAATATGATGTTATTTTATTGGGCAAAAAATGGAAATTTCTAAGTGACCCCAAACTTTATATAACTTTATACACACACACACATATATATATATGTAAGAAGCATCTCAAGTTCCTGGAGTGGCCTAGCCAGTCTCCAGACCTGAATCCAATAGAAAATCTTTGGAGAGGGCTGAAAGTCCGTATTGCCCAGTGACAGCCCCGAAACCTGAAGGATCTGGAGACGGTCTATATGGAGGAGTGGGCCAAAATCCCTGCTGCAGTGTGTGCAAACCTGGTCAAGAACTACAGGAAACGTATGATCTCTGTAATTGAAAACAAAGGTTTCTGATTCCAAATATTAAGTTCTGCTTTTCTGATGTATCAAATACGTATGTCATGCAATAAAATGCAAATTAATTGCTTAAAAATCATACAATGTGATTTTCTGGATTTTTGTTTTAGATTCCATCTCTCACAGTTGAAGTGAACCTATGACAAAAATTACAGACGTCTGTCTATATGCTTTGTAAGTAGGAAAACCTGCAAAATCGGCAGTGTATCAAATACTTGTTCTCCCACTGTATGTTTTTGTTGACCTGGACAAAGCATACGCCAACTCCTGTGGTGCAACGTGGCGTTGGTGGATGGAGCGAGACATGATGTCCCAGATGTGCTCAATTGGATTCAGGTCTGGGATACGGTCGGGCCAGTCCATAGCATCAATGCCTTCCTCTTGCAGGAACTGCTGACACACTCCAGCCACATGAGGTCTAGCATTGTCTTGCATTAGGAGGAACCCAGGACCAACTGCACCAGTATGTGTTCTCACAAGGGGTCTGAGGATCTCATCTCGGTACCTAATGGCAGTCAGGCTACCTCTGGCGAGCACATGGAGGGCTGTGCGGCCCCCCAAAGAAATGCCACCCCACACCATGACTGACCCACCGCCAAGCTGGTCATGCTGGAGGATATTGTAGGCAGCAGAACGTTCTCCACGGCGTCTCCAGACTCTGTCACGTCTGTCACATGTACTCAGTGCAAACTTGCTTTCATCTGTGAAGAGCATGGATCTGTTTCTGACCGTTTGAGCAGACACATGCACATTTGTGGCCTGCTGGAGGTAATTTTGCAGGTCTCTGGCAGTGCTCCTCCTGCTCCTCCTTGCACAAAGGCGGAGGTAGCGGTCCTGCTGCTGGGTTGTTGCCCTCCTATGGCCTCCTCCACGTCTCCTGGTAGCGCCTCCATGCTCTGGACACTATGCTGACAAACACAGCAAACCTTCTTGCCACAGCTCGCATTGATGTTCCATCCTGGATGAGCTGCACTACCTGAGCCACTTGTGTGGGTTGTAGACTCCGTCTCATGCTACAACTAGAGTGAAAGCACCGCCAGCATTCAAAATTGACCAAAACATCAGCCAGGAAGCATAGGAACTGAGAAGTGGTCTGTGGTCACCACCTGCAGAACCACTCCTTTATTGGGGGTGTCTTGCGAATTGCCTATAATTTCCACCTGTTGTCTATATATATATATACACACTTGCCATTAGGGTTGAGCGATTTATCAAATTTACATAGAAATTGTGATATAGACATGTGCAATATCCATAGTACAAAATATCCATATTTTAGCAATATTTTGAAATGCCACTCAGCCTCCTGTGACATCTGTTTTTGTAGTTACTCCACTGGTCAGCTCTCTTCCTCTCTGCTTCCCCCCACACACCAAGCCCCACCCTCTGTCACTCACTCAAGCAGGCAGCAGTTCTCCTCAGTGTACATTCACTCAGCATGTAAGGCATGCGCAGTCCGCAGACTCCAAACAACAATGATGCTGCTTTCCACTTTTTAATATAAATCCACATGTTTTATTTAATATAGTAGTATTAGATTGTTTTTCTAGGTATTTGCAAAACACTTGTTAGTTAGTCTTAGCAAGCTGCACACCCAAAAAATTCTGTGTTAGCCGCTAATGTTAATCGCTCATGCTAATTAGCCAGCTGGCTGGCTAGCTGAATGCATTGACTGAGACAAGGTAAATCTGTCTATCAAACTTTAGCTCTAATTCAGTGGTGGTGTAGATCAGCATGTTGTTACTACTACGGCATGTTCTGAATCAGAGATTATTATCAAAGCATATTCTAAAATCTTAGTAACATCTATTCAACTCTAACTAGGATCCCCTGGGAAACACAGACCAACATTTTGGTTCCTACCATGTCACAACAAACTTCTCCCTGGCTTTTTCATTCATTGTCATGCTAAACAGCACTGGATTCCAAGTGCCCACTGCATTCAAACCTTATAATTAGAATAATCATGCTATTTCTATGATTCCAATAGTTCACCCAAGTGTTTTAAATAATATTGCAAGTCAAATTGCAATTGCAAAATTTGGTAAAAATGTTTGTTTTTGACACATTGTGCAGCTCTACTTGCTATCAAAGTTTCTTATTATATACCGCCTTTGTCCCTATCTTCCGCTAAACTTTATTAACCCAAAAACATAATACATTTCTCTGAAGTACTGGGAGTTTTCACAGTCCTTCTACAGCTACATTTTATCAAGACAGAATGAACGTTTGCAGCAATGTCTGGGGAGTCTAATTGTAGTTATTTTAGTCCATTAGAGTGGGGAGTGGGATTGAGTGAGAGGGAGAGAGAGTGGGAAGTAATAGACACAGAGGGAGAGAAAAGATAGGCAGAGTGAGAGAGAGTGGGGAGTGATAGATAGACATAGAGAGAGGAAAGCAAGGCAGAGAGAGACACACAGCATTTGAAAGTATAGAGAAAGAGAGAGAGAAAGTGTAGTTTCAATAAAGATGATTGCACTCCACTCATGTACTGTTGGTATGATTTTTACATTTTTAAGATAATTATGTAAATAGTGTTGCAGCATTGTTGGCTTATGGGGCATTTTTGGGGCTAATGATGTATTGAAATGCTTGAGGCCAAGGAGTCATGGTCATGATGTGCAAGATAGCAAATCAGTTTCAAGCTTATATTTTTCACCTAGTCACACTTTCATACTGAATATTGTTTGTATCAGATCAAGCAAATATTGTAATCCTGGGTTTAAACTGGGAATTGCTTGTTATATTGCAAACACGATTACTGAATACTGAATATTTGAATTGCTTTGGAGAGCAGTGGGTCCAGTGAGAACCCTAAACAAACATGCTGGGGTGTGTATCTATCTCCCCAACGCTCAAATGACCTTGGAATTCAATTGAATCTCTAATTTCCATCGCCGACCCCTGCTCTTCAATGAGATTCAAATTAGAGTATTAAAAAACCAGACAAAGTAAATTGACCATTTGAAGCAGAGCAGTTGAAGACCATCAGAGAAGAAAAAATGAAACAGCTTCCATCGGAAAGAAAAGTATATACTGTAGGTGTTATCGTATACTCTTACACCCACTCCCTTATCAATAATTACTAAACTAATCCATTCATCCATAACATCCTTTGATGCAATAACAGGTCTGTTTTTACACCCATACGCGATACATCAATTGCTAAACCTGAAAGGACTCGCCTTTGAATTTACGGTACATCAGTAATATATGGTGCTATAAAGAGTGAAGGGAGTCTACGGCAGAATCCCTCAGCATCACTTTGCTGACGGTGTGTATGCCAGGTGAGGTAATGGGGTAGTTATGCCATGAGGGAGGCATAGTGTGTCATTGCTGGTTAGGGAGGCAATACATTAAGCTGGGAATGGGAGAGGCTCATTAATTGACTCCAATATATGTTCGTCAGGACCAATTAGAGGCTGGTGTACATAAGGAAACAAGTTCATACATTTTTCATCAGAGAGCATACTGTATGTGTCTGATGTTGAGAGAGCACCTAGAAAAACCTAGTTCAAGTCAACAAAGTTGCACAGTTGATTCTTTGTTGTATATTGACAGAAGAGACCTTCAGCTTATTTGCTCCTAATATAACCTTAAGCATATTTGTAACAGCTTCACTCACATTTAAAAGCAGAAAGGGGGTATATTTTACGCCATGTCCAGGGCTGCTCTCTCTGCTACTGAACAGCAAGCGGTACCAGAGCGCCAAGTCTAGGACTCTACCCCCAAGCCACAAGGACAATTTACATTGACACAACTTGTTTTTACACTGCTGCTACTCGCTGTTTATTTACGTAGTCACTTTACCCCTACCTACATATACAAAATAATTTGCCTAACCTTTACCCCCTTCACATTGACTTAGTACCGGTACCCCCTTCTTAACTCTTTCTTGAACTGTATTGTTGGCATTTTACGGTAAGGTCTACACCTGTTTTATTTGGAGCATGTGACAAATTTGAGTAGACTGATGGGTCTGGTAAGTGGCTAGTGTTTTGCTGGGACCCTGTCTATAGAGACAGGCACCATACAGTATAGATCTATAGATTAGAATAGATCCAGGCTGTTCCCGGTCACTCCATGACGAAGATTAAGAAGGGCAGGAAACTAACCTCATCTCTCAGCGTGATTAATGTCCATGAAGCGTAATTAAAGACTTTTAGTTAATTCCCCTGTCTATGGTCGTTGGGACCCATTTTTAATCATCTCTGGTGGATGGCCATGCATAATGGGGGAGTCACCGCTGAGTTGGAGGATATGGAGTCATCGTAACTGAACTTATATATAGGGCTGTTTCAATCAACTACTTATATTTAGCAAGGCATGTTAAAATACTGGTTGAACGTGTGTGGTACGATTATGTTTGTCCTTACAGTGGTATTTACAATGTATGTTATATAATAATTAATTCCAATGGCAGAAGGTCATGGTATTTTAATCTACCACCACACTAATTGTGAGAAATTAATTGTCACTAATTGTCACACAGTTGGCCTTCAAATTGTATACAAGGTAAAAACAAACAGACTGCTAATTACCTGATGTAATCTATTTTTATATTTGAGACTATTTGCTTATGTTCAAACACAGCAACTGGAAAATGATCAGTATTCTGTTATATCCATGGGTTTGATTTGACTCCCTGAGGTGGTGCTAAAATAAAGTTTGTAATTCACACATATTAGGTCACAACTGCATTTTTAGGGGTGGAATTCTACAGCGTAGGCCTAATACTGAATTGTATAACTTCAAATGTGCTTTTATGCATTACCAAGGCCTTTTCAAGATGATGTGCATGATAACGCCATTAATATATTTTCAATACACATCAACCTTATTTTCTTTTAACTTATTTGGTATTTGTTATGTTATTAGGATCCCCATTAGCTGTTGCAAAGGCAGCAGCTACTCTTCCTGGGGTCCACAAAAATCATGAAACATAATACAGAATGACATAATACAGAACATCGATAGACAAGAACAGCTCTCTCTCTTAAAAAGTCAGTTGATCTCCGTGACATTAGTGTACAGTATGTACAGATTAAGTCTCAAATCTCCTCATAATTTATCTGGAATTAATCTAATATGCATCTCAAATGGCACCCTATTCCCTATATTAAAGTGCACTATGTTTGACCAGAGCCCTGTGGGCCCTGGACAAAAGAAGTGCACTAAATTGGGTCTCATTAGAAGGTCTGTGCCAGTGCCTTGCGCGAAGGAAGCACGGAGAGCAATCAGAATTGACTATCTCTTATCCAGCTGAGCGAAATTATCACTTGAAAGTATTAGGCCGACTTAATTGCATTCTCCTCGCAGCTTTAAAGCTTTAGGTGACCCCCTTCTGAGACATGTAAGATGGCAAGGACTGGATGTCCTTCCTTCTCCAACGATGACTTTTCACTGCAGAATTATACAACATATGTTTCCAAAGATCTTCCCTTTATTAATGAGAATTACTATGCAAGGAAATAGTATAATTTGTATGGCATAGTTCTGCAGTTTGATGATTGCATAAACTACACATTAGACACACAAAAACAGGATTTAGATACTGTATATTCTGTAATCTACACTATGTAATTGAATAATGATTATTATCCGTCCGCGCTTTCTACACAGAGTCATTATGGGTTACATAGTCCCTGCTAAAACCAATTTGCTGTGAAAACTATGAAATGTAAGGACCATCCCCATCCAATGACTCTATTCACCACACACTGCTCTGAGTGTGTTGATCAGGATGAATCATTCTCTGGTTTATCTCACCTGACAAATCATTGGAATTGCCATTGTGTTCAATCAACATCGTGTTGTTATTTGACAAATAAGGTACATCTTGTATAAGCCCGGCAATAACATGTCTCAGAGACACTGGACTAGTGAAATACACTGAAGTTAAATACATCAGATTATAGCTTTTAAAACATTTCACCCATTTAATGAGGTTAGTACTTACCATGAAAAGGGATGGCGTTACTTCATTCTAGTGTCTCTCTCTCTCTATTTCTCTCTATTTCCTTCTCACTCAGAGTTATCATGGATGCAGTCACACGTTTGAAAGACTAAAGAAATATTATCACCACTAATGAAATAATACTTAGCCCACTCAAACGCTCCAAGGGCCCCTCAGGGCAAAACATTTCAAATCACACTGGAAGATGATAATTAAAAGACAAACTATACTATCATGTTATGACAAAAAGTATTATTCACAATGCAGAGGTCCTATACGGAATACAAAATTAACATTTGAAAATGTTGTCTCGAGACACTTTGACAATAATAGCCCACAAACTGATGTCAATACAGTTTGTCACATTATACGGTCCTTGATATTAAGAAATACAATGCATTCTGTATTTGAAGTTCTCTTTTAATGACAATGATTTAATTTAGAACAGAATTGGATCATGATATGACTCTTTCTATTGAAGGGTAGAATCTTGATTAGAGATCTAAAGTAGCTGCTTCTTCATCCAATTAATACCGGAGCTCTGCTTTGTGACATTTCAAAGGCCAACTGGAGGTGTTGTCTAAAGATAACTATGCACAAAATAGTCTCTCCAATTCTGCCATTATGTTGTAAGAGGTTCATTTCCTTGTACTAATACCTTAGTAGGGACTACCACGATCACCTTTGTTACACTTATGTCTTGTTTGTCAACAATTGGTTATTGACTGATTGTGTCACGACTCCTACCGAAGGTAGCTCCCCTTCCTGTTCAGGTGGCGCTCGGCGCTCGTCGTCACCGGCCTACTAGCTGCCACCGATCCCCTTTCCCCTTTTCTCAGGCCCGCCTGCTGGTTGTGCGTGATTGTTTGGTGTACGTGTGTACACGTCAGGGTGTCACGGTTTTCCAATTTTCTTGGGTTTTGCTGGACTGTTTAAGTCCCCCGTGTTTGGGGCATTTGTTTTGGTGTGCGCCCTGTGTTTCGTGGGGTTGGCGTATGTTCACCGTTTTTGTGCATTAAAAAGTATAGCACTACCCTGAATTCTCTGCTTCCTGCGCCTGACTTCTCACCCACTACACCCCGGACGTTACAGATTATTGATTGTTTCGCCGGGTTGGGTTGGTGATTACTCTGGTTGATTGACAGTGCTTGTTAGCTATCATTTCCCATTGAAGGTGAATATGAATCAAATTCTTATGGTTAATATCTATTCTACTTACTTACTTTACTTCATCCATGTCCTGTCACTAACCTCTGAATAGAACCTCAATAAAGTGACCAGCAGCATCTGGGTTGTTTCACAAAATTACTTCCTTGAATTTTATAATTCAAGTAGAAATTGTGCACAAATATTGAACTTGAATTAAAAGTCTGTTATATTAAGTCAAGTGCCCTTTAATATAGACCACATTGAAAATTCAAAACATCTGATTTTTTATATCAGTAAAGACTTGCTAAAGTGCCAAGATTCAGCATTCCCTTTGTGCATCCTCTGTGACTTCTAGGAAGATTTTAACCTACTTTACCCAAATATTTCTCCCAAAGCCCTAGTTATTTTGTTGCTTTGACAAAATCATTTCTGAAGATGATCATTTATTTCATGTTATTAGTGATTCATTTTAATGTAAAAAAAATGGCCCTCGTGTTAAGATCAACCCTGTTACAGTACATTAACTTTTAATATGGTGAACCTATTCCTTTTTAAATATTTATTTTTCAAAACAGACATTGAACATCTCATTGTCAAATCATAGCGTAAAAGAAGGTGAGCTGGTTCTACTCTTTTTGATAATTGTCTGGTGTTTTGTGGTGGAAAACTGAGTGGGTTGAGTGTAACATGTCCACCATGTTACCATTAGATGGACAGGCTAGAAATGTTTCAACAACAACAAAAAATGTGTCGCTTGCATTCCATTTCCCCTCCCTGTTGCACACAAAGGGATTTATGGCTGATTTAAGATGAAGTCGTCCATGTTATGGTCAACCCTGTTACTTTATTCGGAACTTACAAAACACGTTTTTTTAATTTAACCTCTTGAGATGAGAAAATGTGTTTTTCATTAAGTTAAACATGTGCTCTTTATGACAGAATGTTTAAATTAGGCAAAACAATGTTTTAAAAGTTACACTACTCAAATGGCACCTAATTGGTGGAACTACCCATCTAGTCTCTTTCCCCCAGTAGAGAGGATCGGTGGAGGATGTCCCTGCCTTACTAATGAGGAGGATCTGCTCATTCTGAACACTGTTAGTTAGTTAGACCTCAGAGGGAACTGTGTATTTGGTGCAGCTAGAGATTTTTTTAGGTGATTTATGTACTAGAAAGAGCCAATTAGCAGAGAGCAAACTGGCAACATTATATACTACATGACAAGATGAGGGAAAAGGTGGCCAACAGCGTACTGGACTGTTAGTGCAACTGATGGCTCCATCGATCAAGCATAGATCTCAGTCCCAGTATGATTTATACCGTCACCAGGACTGACCGCCACACTAGCCCCACAACAAGAAGTGGGTCATGAGATGGATAAATGTGTGTCAGGGCGTTGGTGATGATGTGCCTCATCTCTGATCTCTACTGAACACTGTGTTATACTGTGGTTGTATTTTTACCTTCGGTTGTGGCAGTTTAGGTCAAGATAATAATCAAAAGCTGAGAGATTTGGGATTTAACCCTCCAATTACGTTGCAGCTCAATTTGACCCATTTCCACTTTTGACTTGTCTAAAATGCTAGTTAACCTCTCTTTTTATCCATGAAATTAAATTGCATTTCCTCAATTAGGGTCATGAACCTAACGTCAAATTGTGGACACGTGTTGTGGAATGTCGGTGTAGATTTTGTATACAAACATGATGATGTGGGTCATTTTGACTCTGAGGCTTTCATGTGTATAGATATTTGGACAGGTCCAAAATAAAGAAGTGTATTTGATGTATTTAGTTTTGACTGGTTCTGGTTGCATTTTTATAATTATGTTTGGGTGAAAAGGAGCTTTCCGAAGCTTCTCTTTCTCAGTGCGAGAGCACTTTAAAATGAGCTCCAAAAGATTTTCAGTCAATGAAGCCTTATCACAAATTCTGGACTGTGACAGACAAATAGGAGGTTTCAGAGACAGAGGACATTTCAGAGATAGAGGACATTTCAGAGATAGAGGACATTTCAGAGATAGAGGACAATGCTGTTGATGATCCAGATTGTTCATTTTTCTTTGGTGAAGAGGATTTAGAGGAGCCTGCCATTCCATCTCCACCATCAGATCAGAGAGCGAGCACGCAACAACCATCATCCAGAGAAGAGAGGACATGGAAATCTAAAGATGGTAATATAGAATGGTCACCATCACCACAACAAAGTCAAGGTAGACTGTCAGCTTCCAATGTAATTAACATTGTTCCAGGGCCGACATGATTTGCTCTGCTCTCTTCGACAAGACAGTAAAACCAGCACCACTTATGTAGAATGAAATAAATACATCTGCAGAAAGCACACACGCACATTATATTCAACATGAGAAGAGAAAGACTGAAGGGATCATTTTGACCAATAGGGTCAAATTGCACCTAAGTGTTACTGTTACTGGGAAATACAAGAAAAATGCCTACTTGGGGGGAAAAGAAAATGCTTGTTTGTGAGAAGGAAATATGTTTCACAAATAGTTCTAAACTATAGTTTTTGGTTTCTGTGACCAATTGATTGCATATACACAACACTACAAACAGTCTGATATCCACTCTTGCTTGACCATAGCATTCATATTCTAACCCCACATTGTTCTCCCTACCACAGTGTGTAAATGTAATCTGGTGTGCACAGAATACACATTACAGCTACAGACAACATCCCATACAGTATATAATCCAGACAAATATAAGTAAATAGGCATTCAATGAAAGACAACAGAGCACATTCTCCACACAGACTGGGAAATCAGGACAGTGGCCAAGCATGGAGACGTGGCAGGCTGGGCCTGGTGGCCGGCTGACAGTTTACTGCAGATTAGAGCTCTCCGTCCGCTTTCTGGGCCACTTCTTCCTGTTCTAGCTCCAACTCCACGCAGCTTCTTCATTTTTATTTATCCTCTGGCACTTATTACAGGGTTTCTTTTCCTGCTCTGACACAAAAACACTGTCTGATTGGGAGCAATAAATGCTGGAGTGTTGTTCGCCTCTTTTCCCTGCATCTGCTGTATGCACACATAAAGGTCAGTGAAGGCGTTTAAGGTCTTGTTCCTCCATTACTCATTGTAAGTGTACTGTTTGACACCCGTGTCCCTCAGGGCCCCAGGGAACAAATGTTTTCCTCAGAAGAGAAGAGATGTATTGATGCAAACCTGCCTTCCCAGCCACCGCCGAGCAGAGCCACTGACTGCAGACCAAGTGTTTCCATTACATCTGGCCCGCTGGTGGTTGTGCTCTCCTCAGCCGGTCTGGGCGTCAATGTCATCTTTCATGCAGGTATTTTGGGGGAAAGGAAGGTAGGCGGTATAGAGCTGTTGTTTTTTGTTGATTGGAGAAATTACATTTGTTGCCTGCAGACATGCTGTGGTACATTCTGGTGGTCTGACTCATTCAACAGCCTCCGCACCACAGACACAGCATAATGAAGTTGTTTTGCAATTGTATTATCTGTGAAACTTACATATATATGAACATAGGCCTCATTTGTCTATGCACTGATGTCAGCATAGTGTATTGTTTATGACAAGGGATAATTAATGTAGCATTATATGTTACAATATTGGAGAAGTATACATAAATTCAGCAAAAAATAAACTTCTCTTTTTCTGGATCCTGCCTTTCAAAGATGATTCGTAAAAATCAAAATAACTTCACAGATCTTCATTGTAAAGGGTTTAAACATTGTTTCCCATGCTTGTTCAATGAACCATAAACAATTAATGAACATGCACTTGTGGAACGGTTGTTAAGACACTAATACCTTACAGACGGTAGGCAATTAAGGTCATAGTTTTGAAAATTTAGGACACAAAAGAGGCCTTTCTACTTACTCTGAAAAATATATATATATATGCTGAGGGTCTCTGCTCATCTGCGTGAATGTGCCTTAGAAATGCTGTGAGGAGGCATGAGGACTGCAGATGTGGCCAGGTCAATAAATTGTAATGTCCGTACTGTACTGTGAGACGCCTAAGACAGCGCTACAGGGAGACAGGATGGACAGCTGATCGTCCTCACAGTGGCAGACCACGTGTAACAACACCTGCACAGGATCGGTACATCCGGACATCACACCTGCGGGACAGGTACAGGATGGCAACAACAACTGCCCGAGTTACACCAAGAACGCACAATCCCTCCATCAGCGCTCAGACTGTCCGCAATAGGCTGAGAGAGGCTGGACTGAGGGCTTGAAGGCCTGTTGTAAGGCAAGTCCTCAACAGACATCACTGGCAACAACATTTCCTATGGGCACAAACCCACTGTCGCTGGACCAGACAGGACTGGCAAAAAGTGCTATTCACTGACGGGTCACGGTTTTGTCTCACCAGGGGTGATGGTCGGATTCACGTTTATAGTCGAAGGAATGAGCATTACACCGAGGCCTGTACTCTGGAGCGGGATCGATTTGGAGGTGGAGGGTCTGTCATGGTCTGGGGCGGTGTTGCACAGCAACATCAGACTGAGATTGTCGTAATTGCATGCAATCTCAACGCTGTGCATTACAGGGAAGACATCCTCCTCCCTCTTATGGTACCCTTCCTGCAGGCTCATCCTGACATTATCCTCCAGCATGACAATGCCATCAGCCATACTGCTCGTTCTGTGCATGATTTCCTGCTAGACAGGAATGTCAGTGTTCTGCTACGGACAGCGAAGAGCCCGGATCCCATTGACCACGTCTGGGACCTGTTGGATTGGAGGGTGAGGGATAGGGCCATTGCCCCCAGAAATATCTGGGAACTTGCAGGTGCCTTGCTGGAAGAGTAAGAAGAACTGGCAATTCTGGTGCACTGCATGAGGAGGAGATGCACTGCAGTACTTAATCCAGCTGGTGGCCACACCAGATACTGACTGTTACTTTTGTTTTTGACCGCTTTGTTTAGGGACACATTATTCCATTTCTGTTAGTCACATGTCTGTGGAACTTGTTCAGTTTATGTCTCAGTTGTTGAATCTTGTTATGTTCATACAAATATTTACACATGTTAAGTTTGCTGAAAATAAACGCAGTTGACGGTGAGAGGACATTTCTTTTTTGCCGAGCTTATTTGTGACATGGTAAGGTTGGAACCAGATGCAGAGAAGAGACCAGAAGAGGAATCAGTGGTTAAGGATAAACATAATACTTTAATGGTAACGGAAGGATCACAGTAACACTGGGAAAACAAGTCTCAAAACCTCACTCAAGAGACAAACATACACAGCACACAATTCAAGCTTCAGCAGAGGACAACAGAAAACACATATCTTTTAACAGGGAAATAGTAGTGAGTAAATAGGACATACCTGAGTGTCGTTAATGTCTCTAGGTTGGTCTCTGCTGCCCTCTGGTGACAGGTGGAACCATAACAATATTGTACTACCGAAGATGTACATTCAATTGCCACAACACAGAATACTTTAGGTGCTTGATCTCAAATGGTAGGATATTATTCAAGTCACAAATACAACGTCCAATGAGTGTTGTGATACCCAAATCACTTAATTTCCTCATTATAACCAATCAAAGCCATTATAATCACTTCAGTGATAATCAGCAAACTGTACATGAGTCATATCTAGATTCTGACAGATTAAACAACACTAATGATAGGGTATCCAAAGTTTCAAAAAGCCAGAGGCCTCGCCATAATTGGCACCCCCAAACATGTGCTACGAATTCAATGATGTAATTGCTCACACAATGCAAAACCAACATTCAGAAAAGTACCACCCACTGGGCACACACAGGTTGAATCAATGTTGTTTCGACCTAATTACAATAAAATGACATTGAACCAATGTGGAATGGAATAGACGTTGAATTGACGTCTGTGCCCATTGGGTAGTATGAAAATATGAGATTGCTGAGCACAACATGCTCTTTGCCTATACGGGCATTAGAATCATGGTATGGTAATTCTTTTTAATTCACAGCACATAAATCACATTGCCTCTGTGACAGCAGCAAAGTCTGCCATGCACAACACTCCACATAGCCAGTTTACCAATTCATATAATATCTCAAACACAGTGCATTTGTTTTGCTGCAAATTGAAACACTAATGAATTGGGTCCGCTCTAAGTGCTGTGACACTGAATACACTCTTTCTGCATTTTCATCATGTTTTTATCTTAATGGAAAAAGGTTGGCTGAGGGCTCAGAGACTCAGGTGCTTCAATTTGGATTGCTGGAGAAATTCAGCGGTAATAATGCAACTTAATAAATGACTTGTTATGAGTTTAAAGTATTAGTGTTTGTAAACGTTAAACATTCATTATTCAAATAAGACACTGATGACCAATTATCAGATGCTCTTTGTTTTCAATGCTGATAGACTTGCTAGGCTGCCTCAATGCATGGACATGTGCAGTGAAGACTGAACTGGTATTGGTTTGTAAAAAAACTATCAGTTGTCAAGCAGTCATATCATTAGGTTGCAGGGGTGTTGTTATTTGTTTTGCTCGATTAGATGCTTCACTGATCAGAGTACAGGAGAGGTCAGATTGGTGAAGGAGAGAGTACAAGGGTAGAAGGCGGTGAGCATATATCTGGAATGAAACACAGCCCAGTTCTGCCACAGATGGATGGATCAGTGTGTCCAGGTGCAGAAGTGGGCTAGCTATCGGATACTGTCTGTATGCCATCCACATGGCAGTGCTGCAGAAATGAATGTCCTAAGGTGACCGATGGAAGGACACAAATTCAATTCCACATAGCATGAAAAACCACCCCTCTCATAATTGACTTTGATTGGTTTGAAGTTGTGAACATACCCAGGTGATGTCGCCTTTGGGGGTTTGTATAACTGTGTTGGATAGGAGGGCAGGGGTACCAAAGGAGAACTTGTTACGACAGAATACCTCATCGCCTAAGAGCACCAATTCTGTATTAAGATGACAACACAATAGCTGAGCCTCAGCTGTCCTAAAGATAGTTTTTCTATTGTCTCATTCATGGCCAAAAGGGCCTTGTTAGATTTGTGTGGAAACATTTCTAGTCGTAGTGCAAAAAATTGTATATTGTATATTCTAATTTGCCATGCTTTTTATTTTTTCATTGAATTTTCCATTATGTTAGACACGGTGTCATGTTTTTGCTGGTTTAAATACCGAGGAATTAGCCCTTTGATTAAGATAAACAGTCAAACAAGCACTCAGGCTTCCTCTAGGGGCCTCCTGTAAACACTTGAACGCTTGAGTACTATGCAGTGTTAAATTCTAAGAGTGCTGTGAATGCTACGAGTGCTATCCAGAGTGGTGAATGCTATCCAGAATTGCTGGGACGATTAGCTTCCCAGTCAGAGACATCTTAGACCATCATGACGCCGGAAGACACACTGTCAAAGGCCAGAGTCAGATTGAGGCTTGGGTAATTGTATCCGCTGGGAAGTTAATGGCTTTTTAAGGTGAAATGTCCTTCATTGTTCTCTACTCTGGCAGAAATATGAAAATGATCTGGTCACACACACTAATTGGCGAGTAAGTTTTGCAGTCTTTATGGATGAGGATCTATTAAGGAGAATGTGGTGCCTTTGTGGTATTTTGATGACTTAAATGAAGAAGAATGCTGTATGGTATTTGCTTATAACAGCAGCGGTGACTAGCAACTAGCAACAATGATCTCACAGAAAACCAGTTTAGAAAAAGATATATATTTTTTAAACATCATATTCATCATCTCAAGCACCACCTCAACTGCAACATGTGAAAATGGCACGTTTCTATGTTTTGTAGTAAAAAATATAGAGGAAGATTAGTGTCTTTCGAATGACATCATCAACCAATTAGTAGACAATTAGTATGCAATGCCTACTTATAATTGGTTAAAATCACACAATGCACACCGACGATTTCATTGGAAACACTTATCTTCCTCGATATTTTTTACTACAAAAGCTAGAAATGCACAATTTTCACATACTGTTGACGTTGTACTGGGTGGTGCAGAAGACGACGAATATGAAGCTGAATTTAACTTCTTTGGGACTGGGGGGCAGTATTGAGTAGCTTGGATAAAAGGTGCCCAGAGTAAACTGCCTGCTACTCAGGCCTAAAAGCTAGAATATGCATATAATTAGAAGATGTTGATAGAAAACACTCTGAAGTTTCTAAAACTGTTTGAATGATGTATGTGAGTATAACAGAACTCATATGGCAGGCAAAAACCTGAGAAAAAATCCAACCAGGAAGTGGGAAATCTGAGGTTTGTAGTTTTTTAAGTCATTGCCTATCGAATATACAGTGTCTATGGGGTCATATTGCACTTCCTAAGGCTTATGTTAAAAACATCCTATAGATTGATTCTATATATTGTTTGACATGTTTCTACGAACTGTAACGGAACTTTCTGACTTTTGGTCTGGACCTAGTGCTCACGCCTACTAAATTTGGATTACTGGGCTAAACACGCGGACAAAAAGCAGGTATTTGGACATAAATTATGGACTTTATCGAATAAAACAAACATTTATTGTGGAACTGGGATTCCTGGGAGTGCATTCTGATGAAGATCATCAAAAGTAAGTGAATATTTCTAATGCTATTTCTGACTTCTGTTGACTCCACACCGTGGCGGATATCTGTATGGCTTGTTTTTTGTCTGAGCACTGTACTCAGATTATTGCATGGTGTGCTTTTTCTGTTTGTTGAAAAAAAAATCTGATACAGCGGTTGCATTAAGGAGAAGTGGATCTAAAATTCCATGCATAACACTTGTATCTTTTAGCAATGTTTATTATGAGTATTTCTGAAAATTGATGTGGCTCTCTGCAAAATCACCAGATGTTTTGGAACTTCGGAACATAACGTGCCAATGTAAACTGAGATTTTTGAATATAAATATGAACTTTATCGAACAAAACATACATGTATTGTGTATGTTTAGCTGGAAAAATGGCTGTGTTTTTCTGTGACTAGGTGCTGATCTACCATAATCGTTTGGTGTGCTTTCATCGTAAAGCCTTTTTGAAATCCGACACTGTAGTTGGGTTATACTTATATGTTTGAGGAATTTTAATTACGGGATTTCTGTTGTTTTGAATTTGGCGCCTTGCAATTTCACTGGCTGTTGACGAGGTGTCCCACATGTCCCACGCTAGCGTCCCACATATCCCAGAGAGGTTTTGAAAAAGGTTTCTTTAAGTTTAGCATCTCCTCTGATATAATATCCTCGTCCATATAGCCAGCTGGGTTCTCAGTACATTGCGCAGACAGGAATAAAGAAGAACTCTCCGGGAAGAAGAAAGGCGGTGATGTTTGTTTCATGATTGACTACTCATGGTGTGATTGTGATAGCGTACAGAAAGTCATTTTGTTCACCCAACCTAGAATACCTCACAATCAAATGTAGACTGTACTGTATTAAGTCCCAAGAGAATTATCTTTGGTTATGATCACAGCTTTGTATATTGCCCCTCAAACCGATACCACGACGGCCCTCAAGGAACTACAATGAGGATTGGACTTAGTGGAAAATGGAAACCACATATCCTGAGGCTCAATTTATTGTACCTGGGGATTATAACAATGCACATTTGAGGACAACGCTACAGAAGTTCTATCAACACATTAACTGTAGTTCTCACGCTGAAAGGACGCTTGACGACTTTTACTCCCGATTACGGGATGCCTACAAGGCCCTCCCCTGTCCTCCCTTTGGCAAATCAAATCACAACTCCATTTTGCTCCTCTGTTCCTATAGGCAGAAACTCAAACACAAAGTACCCGTGCTAAGGTCTATTCAACGCTGGTCTGACCAATCGGAATCCATGCTTCAAGATTATTTTCATCACACGGACAGGGAAATGTTCAGTCAGCATATTCTGAGAATAACATTGACGTACACAAGGACACAGTGACTGAGTTCATCAGGAAGTGTATAGGGGATGTTGTTCCCACTGTGACTATTAAAACCTACCCAAACTAGAAACTGTGAATAGATGGCAGCATTTGCGCAAAACTGAATGTGCGATCCACCACATTTAACCATGGCAAGGTGACTGGAAATATGGTTGAATACAAACAGTGTAGTTATTCCCTCCAAAAGGCAATCAAATAGACAAAACGTCAGTACAGAGAAATAGTGGAGTTACAATTCAACGGCTCAGACATGAGACATACTGTATGTTGCAGGGTCTAGAGACAATCACAGACTACAAAGGGAAAACACAGTGCCACCAACGCAGCCCGCTCCCAGGGACTGTGGGCTCTCATTCTCTGTGGTCGACATGAGAAAGACATTTAAGCATGTTAACCCTCGCAAGGCTGCTGGCCAAAATGGCATCCCTAGCCGCGTCCTCAAAGCATGCACAGACCAGGTGGCTGGAGTGTTTACGGGCATTTTCAATCTCTCCCTATCCCAGTCTGCTGTCCCCACTTGCTTCAAGATGTCCACCATTTTTCCTGTACCGAAGAAAGCAAAGGCCCCTTCTGTCGGCCCCCGTAGCACTCACTTCTGTCATCATGAAGTGCTTTGAGAGGCTAGTTAAGGATCATATCACCTCTACCTTACCTAACACTCTAGACCCACTTCAATTTGCATACCACCCCAATAGATCCACAGATGATTCAATCACCATCGCAATGCACACTACCATATCGCATTTGGACAAGAGGAATACCCACAGTACCAGTCAAAAATGTGGACACACCTGCTCATACAAGGGTTTATCTTTAGTTTGACTATTTTCACAATGTAGAATAATTGTGAAGACATCAAAACTATGAAATAATTCATATGGAATCATGTAGTAACCAAAAAAGTGTTAAACAAATCAAAACATATTTTATATTTGAGATTCTTCAAAGTAGCCACCCTTTGCCTTGATGACATCTTTGCACACTCTTTGCATTCTCTCAACCAGTATCACCTGGATTGCTTTTCCAACAGTCTTGAAGGAGTTCCCACATATGCTGAGCACTTATGGGCTGCTTTTCCTTCACTCTGCAGTCCAACTCATCCCAAACAATCTCAATTGGGTTGAGGACAGATTATTGTGGAGGCCAGGTCATCTGATGCAGTACTTCATCACTATACTTCTTGGTGAAATAGCTCTTCCCCAGCCTGGAGGTGTGTTAGGTCAGTGTCCTATTGAAAAACAAATGACAGTCCCACTAAGTGCAAACCAGATGGGATGGCATATCGCTGCAGAATGCTTTCTTAAGTGTACTTTGCATTCTAAATAAATCACAGACAGTGTCATCAGGAAAGCAACCCCACACCATCACACCATCACACCTCCTACTCCTAGTTTCACGGTGGTAATCACAAATGCGGAGATCCTCCGTTCACGTACCATGCGTCTCACAAAGACATGCCGGTTGGAACCAAAAATGTCACATTTGGACTCATCAAACCAAAGAACAGATTTCCACCGGTCTAATGTCCATTGCTCATGTTTCTTGGGCCAAACAAGTCTCTTCTTCATCATGTTTTAAAGTGATAATGCACTGTTATTTCTCTTTGCTTATTTGAGCGGATCTTGCCATAATATGGCAACATTTGGTAAAATAACATCTTCTGTATACCACCCTTGCCTTTTCACAACACAACTGATTGGCTTAATGCATTACAGGTGACTACCTCATGAAGCTGGTTGAGAGAAAGCCAAGAGTGTAAAAGCTATCATCTAGGCAAAGGGTGGTTACTTTGAAGAATCTCAAAAAAGTGTTTAACACGTTATTCCATATGTTTTGCTGTCTTCAATATTATTCTTCAATGTAGGAAATATTAAAAATAAAGAAAAACCCTAGAATGAGTAGGTGTCCAAACTTTGACTGGTACTGTATATTTTAATGCTGTTCATTGACTATAGCTCAGGCTTCAATACCGGAGTACCCTCCCAGCTCATTATTAAGCCTGGGTATGAACCCCGCCCCGTGCAACTGGGTCTTGGACTTCCTGACAGGCCGCCCACAAATAGGACACAACACCTCAACTTCGCTGATCCTCAACACAGGGGCCCCACAAGGGTGTGTGTTCCGCCCCCTCCTGTATTCCCTGTTCACCTGTTTACTGCGTGGCCACTCATACCTCCATCTAAATCATCAAGTTTGCATAACACAAGAGTAGTAGGCCTGATTACCAACAATGTAAAGAGCCTACAAGGAGGAGGTGAGGGTCCTGGTGGAGTGGTGCCAGGAAAATAACGTCAACAAAACGAAGTAGTTGATCTTGGACTTCAGGAAACCGCAGGGGGAGTACACCCCTATCCACAATGACGGGACCGCAGTGGAAAAGATGAAAGATTCAAGTTCCTCTGCGTACACACCACTGACAATCTGAAATAGTCCACCCAAAAAGACAGTGTGTGAAGAAGGTGCAACAGCACCTCTTCAACCTCAGGAGGCTGGAGATATTTGGCTTGGTCCCTTCTATTATTTTACTTTTAGATGTGTCTGTATTGTTGTGAATTGTTAGATACTACTGCACTGTTGGAGCTAGGAACACACGCATTTCATTACGCCCACAATAACATCTGCCGAGTATGTGTACGTGACAAATGCAATGACCTGGCAGGAGACATACTCAAGTCACTCATTTATTGCTACAAGCACACACACGGCATTGAATTGTAGTGCTAGGATTGATGGTGGTGGAAGTGGAAGGGATAGTGATAGTGATAGTAATAGTGCTTTTCTATGGATGAGAAACAGAAAGAAACACAGGCTGTAATTACAGTTATTATTATACAATAGCAATGTATGCTACTATGCTAATGTATTAGCAGTGATATACATAAGGTGCTAGCAGGCGCAACGCAATGGAACATTGCAGCAATGGTAAATGACGAATAATCAAATCAGCATAGCATAATCAGCGAATACAGATTAGCAGTGCAATATTATCAGTGCAATATTAGCAGTAACCAGTAGATAAATAACAGTAAATATTGTATAAATGGCATATAAAGTGCAGTAAACGGCATAGCATTAGGCTAAATGGCTAATAGCATAGGCACATAAAGGCTACAGTAAATAAACAACCAGTACACACTATTTACAGTGGCGAGATAGAATGCTAATCATGCTAACGGTGCTAGCAATACCAATAATGTAGTTAGACAAGCTAAACACTCTATCTAGCATGCTAACATGGAAAGGAAATGGAAACCGGAAGCACTGCTGAAAACTGGAAGTGGCAAACTGTGCAGACTATTTGTAACCTTTTAAGGGTTTGGGACTACAAAACACAACCGCCATCTCAACCACCAAGAGTTCCAATGAGAGATCTCTGGAGAGACATGCCCAAACATGTTCTTAGATCATGCACCCTCTACCAGGCTTTGCACCTCAAAAGAATAAACAATCCCTGGCTAGAACGAGACTTTTCTACGGAGTGATTTCCATATTTTCATTCTAATGTACTTCATTCCGTGTGCTTGCTGGAGCAGATGAGTGGGCCTGACTCAACCTGGAACCCACTGAACCAACATCCGATACGCTCCCTCCCTCCCAGTCCCTAAACCGGCGACTCTGTGTGGCAATTATGCTTTCGCCCACCAGCGACGAGGAGACAAAGGTTAGTTGCGACTTATTTCATTATGGGTGCCATTTTAGCAATTAGGTGGCATACCAGAGCTAGGTCGTCGTTGCCAGCGCTTGTGAAAATGCCATCTGTCATTAGGACACACTCCATGAAATGCTACGCTCTGCTTCAGCTTGACTGTTTCCTTTTGGGAGTCTCTGGGATCGTTTGAGTTGACTAGGTTTAGAGGAAAACAGTAAATTGTTTGTGCTGAGAAATTATTTGGCAGAGGCTGGATGTGCTGCTGTGCTCTTTAGAGTGTGGAGGTGCTATGCCTGAGTTTTTCCTTCAAGGGGAATTTATGAGAGAAGTGTCACCCACAACTCCTTGCTTTCCATATTGAGGGAATATGATTATTTTGTAAACAATAGGTTAGAAAATCCATGGGGGTTGAAAACCAGAAGTGTATCAATTGATCAAGGTTGATACTTTATTTCTGGGAACAAAAATCTACCAAATATCCAACTGTCTAACAGGCAGACCATAAAGAGTAATTTGGCCCTATACTGTAATATTCAGCCACTGTAGGTCTACAGAAAATCCAAATGATTACTGTGGCCTTCAGAGATGCATTCAATGTAAATACTATCATACAAATCCATGAGAAAGACTAAATGCGTAATATACTATAGTAGTTACTACTAGTCACCCTAATCGTGACCCACTGCTAGCAAATAAATATTTACTCTGTTTACAAGCCCTCTAGACTTTCATAGCTCGTTACGCAAAAGCTGTTTTCCCAAGTTCTGCCTAAAGACACAAAACAAAAATGTAAGAATTAAACACTACTCTCGTTCAAAGAAGGCTGCTAACCACATACACACTGTTTCCTAGCTAGTGAAAACCCAAAGCCATATGGATGGATGCTAAGCACTGATGTAAACCTCCATCGCCCACCCACTCCCTGTCATCAGCAGCCTGGCAGAACTCATGGGCTTGCCCGTGCGTTAGACCTCGGGTGTCTGAGTGTTATATGATTAGTGCCATCTCGGCACCTCCAGGCCAGGACCACGCCAAGGTCACTTGGCCTGAGTCACGGCTGTCAACTCCCCCTCAGCCCCAAACAGATGGTCCCCTCCTCTCCTCTCCACACATAACCTTCCACCGTTGCCACTCTGTAGGTGAGAACATTGGAAGTGACATTCAGAAGCTGAGTGCCTCAGCTGCCGAAGAGGTGCTTGTGAAATACAAAGATGGAAATATGAAAAATAGTGAAGAAGAGAAACTCACCACTACAGCTACTGCAGTACACAGGCTTTTAGATTCTCCCTCCTTCCTCAATTCCATTCCTCCAGGGCCTGATTGGAGGCAGATTGATCCATGGCTGATTGATGGTGCCTGAAAGAGAATGTGAGGAACAATCTTCAGCCCGACACTGAGTTATGTCCTTTGGGGAGGAAATTAAAGGCTAATTGCAGTGCATCACGATTAGCTGTTATTAGAATGGAAATTTTGTTGTCCGAAGAGTCAAGCTATCAAGTTATCAAGGCTCTGAAAAGTGCTTTCATCATAAATCTTCACATCTGATAATAGTATCGAATGACAAATCCTAAAATAGACATTCACAGCCATACCAGTTTGGGTTAATATGTTCAACAATATGTTTACCCAATGTCAACCCTGAAGAAACAGGTATGATGTCATTCAACCTTTCAGGTTAAACTTCTTATCAATACAAGTAGCTTTAAACAAAAGTCATCATACACCAAGTGTGAGGTTCTTACAGCGTAGGTCTAAGTGTACTCTGAAACTGAAGAGCATTGTGATACAACAGCTTATTATTTGCATTGAGCAGATGTTCTTATTCCCTCTGCCTCTCATACTCAACCTGTTCCAGTTGGCATTATGGGTGGCAAGGAGAGTGACATTTGGCTGAGTTACAATTCCCAGGTAATGTGACAGAACCCGGAGCACAGAGGAAGCTCAAGTTTGTACTCTACCTGCCGCAGCGGAAGATCTGATAGTTCAGTCTCTCACCAGAGGTCTCAGCTGTACTGCCTGTGAGGCACTACTGTCTTGATTGGTTTGTGTGAATGGGATAATATAATAAATCACTTCACATACTTTAGTTAATGTTTATAGGAATTAATATGAGTAAGTATTGAGTGGGGACTGTTTACCTTTGCAATAACATACAATACATTGACAAATTTGCAGAATAAATGTACTGTATACGTCAGTGGAGGCTCCTCAAATGAGGAAGGGGAAGAACATCCTTCTCAGTGAATTTCGTAAAAATAAAAATTGTGAAACATTCAAAAAGCTGTCATTTTTTAAATAAAACTATACTACATATATTCACCTCACCAAATAATGGATTAAAACATAGTGTTTTGCTATGAAGGTCTACAGTAGCCTCAACAACACTCTTTCAACTGTTCTGCCTGCGGCAATGGAACCCTGACCTGTTCACTGTATGTGCTAACTTGTCCCGGACCTGCTGTTATGGACTCTCGCTCGAACGCAACTATTGTCTCTAACTCTGAATGATCGGCTATGAAAAGCAAACTGACATTTACTCCTGAGGTGATGACCTGTTGCACCCTCTACAACCACTGTGATTATTATTAGACATTTACATTTACATTTACATTTAAGTCATTTAGCAGACGCTCTTATCCAGAGCGACTTACAAATTGGTGCATACACCTTATGACAACCAGTGGAACAGCCACTTGCATCTAAATCTTGTTGGGGGAGAAAGGGGGGGGTGAGAAGGATTACTTACCCTATCCTAGGTATTCCTTGAAGAGGTGGGGTTTCAGGTGTCTCCGGAAGGTGGTGATTGACTCCGCTGTCCTGGCGTCGTGAGGGAGTTTGTTCCACCATTGGGGGCCAGAGCAGCGAACAGTTTTGACTGGGCTGAGCGGGAACTGTACTTCCTCAGTGGTAGGGAGGCGAGCAGGCCAGAGGTGGATGAACGCAGTGCCCTTGTTTGGGTGTAGGGCCTGATCAGAGCCTGGAGGTACTGAGGTGCCGTTCCCCTCACAGCTCCGTGGCGAGCACCATGGTCTTGTAGCGGATGCGAGCTTCAACTGGAAGCCAGTGGAGAGAGCGGAGGAGCGGGGTGACGTGAGAGAACTTGGGAAGGTTGAACACCAGACGGGCTGCGGCGTTCTGGATGAGTTGTAGGGGTTTAATGGCACAGGCAGGGAGCCCAGCCAACAGCGAGTTGCAGTAATCAAGACGGGAGATGACAAGTGCCTGGATTAGGACCTGCGCCGCTTCCTGTGTGAGGCAGGGTCGTACTCTGCGGATGTTGTAGAGCATGAACCTACAGGAACGGGACACCGCCTTGATGTTAGTTGAGAACGTCAGGGTGTTGTCCAGGATCACGCCAAGGTTCTTAGCGCTCTGGGAGGAGGACACAATGGAGTTGTCAACCGTGATGGCGAGATCATGGAACGGGCAGTCCTTCCCCGGGAGGAAGAGGAGCTCCGTCTTGCTGAGGTTCAGCTTGAGGTGGTGATCCGTCATCCACACTGATATGTCTGCCAGACATGCAGAGATGCGATTCGCCACCTGGTCATCAGAATATGTGACCAGCTGACCCTGCTGGTCATATATGAACGTTTGAATCTCTTGGCCATGTTCTGTTATAATCTCCACCCGGCACAGCCAGAAGAGGACTGGCCACCCCTCAAAGCCTGGTTCCTCTCTCAGTTTCTTCCAAGGTTCTGGCCTTTCTAGGGAGTTTTTCCTAGCCACCGTGCTTCTGCATTGCTTGCTGTTTTTCACCTGGTCACAGACAGTTGTTGTGCACTGAAATCCACAAGAGAGGTAAAAAGGCAAGAGAGGAGGAGAGCGTGTAGATGAGATGAGTAATTACAATGAGGAAAGTGATCATGCTGTTTGTATGTGGCTGTTATGAAAGTGAACTGTGTTTGCGTGTGATCAGGGGTGTACTCGTTCCGCCAATTCTGTTGAAAAACCTTTCTTAAACAGAAGTAAACAGAATGAAACGGGGATAAACATACCTGAATCTGTCCAGTAGAAGCTCTCATTTGCAACTGGTGGACAAATGATTACACCCTAGATCAGCTAGATGCAGGCAAGAGTGTGCATGGTGGTATTGAATGTGTCACTGTCTGTCACCTTGATTACAACATTTTTTTTCGACCTGTGCACCTACGTTGTACACTTTAATTCATAGGCTAGGTTGTAGAAACCTCATAATGAGTATAGAGAAATTAGAGTATCATGTAGAATCCTGAATCTATCTATGTTACATTGAACTGGGTGAATGGCACTCATCCAATATGCTGTAATAGAAATAATGCCATGCTCATAAAAACAATTATCATCCTCCGTCATCTTAAAAGACACAGAGCTTCACTGGTATAGTATACTTACAGTAGGGGAAAATGTACAAAAATGTGCATATCTGTGTATCTTAATGTTCAGATCTGTCATCGAAAAGAGAAGATGAGGCCTCTTTAGACTATTGCACCTGACAATGTAATCTGTCATATACTAGCTTTCTGAAATCTATAGTACAAACAGAGGCTCACCCTGGCCTTCACCCTGTGCAATGAACAGTCACCCTCCGTCTATCCTCTCCTCTGGCAGAGTCTTTCAAAAGTCCCCTAATTACGTTTGAATTATCTGGCTATTTAACAGTCGGTCTGTCCTTTTGTAAAACATGCATTGTCAGATAAAAAAAGCTAATTGAGCGAAAGAGCTTACCATTTCAAAAAGGGACAATGCCCTATTCTGGGTATAGTACAAGACCAAATGGTGTAACCTCGGACATAACTTTATATATATATATATATATATATATATATATATATATATATATATATATATATATATATATATATATATATATGGATATACAAAAGCTTACGACCAATTTCTATATAATTTTCTAATAACATTGAAACCACTCTTTTAGTTTTTGGATGGGGGGGCTATAGAAAGGAAAACTTGGTTGAGCACTGCTTTCTGCGTATCCGTGGCGCTTTGTGAGAGAGACTGCCTGCAGCTGAAGATAAAACGACGGGAAGTGACAAATTCATAACGGCTTTGTGTTCTTACAATTCAGAGGGATTGTGAGGTTGGCCCCAGAATAAGGTGAAATGGCTGACAGGGGATTTCATCTCAGTGAACTTGCCACGCTGCTGCCGACAAGAGACAATTCTTGACAAGGTGCTTCCTGGAAAGTCAAACAGCGAAGGAATGTGTTTTTTCTTGTATCATGAAAGATAGATACTCCAGTCAAACAGCTTGTGAGTGTATTTTAAGGATGATTAGGAAACAATTACAGGCTCACAGGCTTACCAGCCAGGAAAACAACCTCTCCCTCAACGTCAGGAAGACAAAGGAGCTGATTGTGGACTACAGGAGAAAGAGGGGAGAGCACACCCCCATCCACATCAGCGGGTCGGCAGCTTCAAGATTGTTGGCGTCCACATTGCTACAGTGCCTTGGAAAAGTATTCACCCTCTTTGCGTTTGTCCTATTTTGTTGCATTACCACCTGTAATTTAAATGGATTTTTATTTGGATTTAATGTAATGGACATACACAAAATAGTCAATATTGGTGAAGTGAAATTTAAAAAAATGACTTGTTTCAAAGAATTCTAAGCCCCAAAATAAGATCTGGTGCAACCAATTATCTTCAGAAGTCACATAATTAGTTAAATAAAGTCAAACTGTGTCACATGATCTGTCACATGATCTCAGCATATATGCACCTGTTCTGAAAGGCCCCAGAGTCTGCAACACCACTAAGCACGGGGCACCACCAAGCAAGTGGCACCATGAAGACCAATGAGCTCTCCAAACAGGTCAAGGACAAAGTTGTGGAGAAGCACAGATAAGGGTTGGGTTATATAAACAATATCCGTAACTTTGAACATCCCACAGGGGTATCATTAAATCCATTATTAAAAAATGGAAAGAATATGGCACCACAACTAACCTGACAAGAGAGGGCCTCCCACTAAAACTCATGGACCAGGCAAGGAGGACATTAATCAGAGAGGCAACAAAGAGACCAAAAATAACTCTGAAGGAGCTGCATAGCTCCACATCGGAGATATGAGTATCTGTCCATAGGACCACTTTAAGCCGTACACTCCACAGATTTGGGCTTTACGGTAGAGTGGCCAGAAAAAAACGCCATTGCTTAAAGAAAAAATAAGCAAACACGTTTGGTGTGTGGGAGACTCCCCAAACATATGGAAGAAGGTACTCTGGTCAGATGAGACTAAAATATTGCTTTTTGGCCATCAAGGAAGACGTTATGTCTGGCGCAAACCCAACACCTCTCATCACCCCGAGAATCTCATCCCCACAGTGAAGCAGGGTGTTGGCAGCATCATGCTGTGGGGGTGTTTTTCCATCAGCAGGGACTGGGAAACTGGTCAGAATTGAAGGAATGACGGATGGCGCTGAATAAAAGGAAATTCTTGAGGGAAACCTGTTTCAGTCTTCCAGAGATTTGCGACTGGGACTGAGGTTCACCTTCCAGCAGGACAATGACCCTAAACATACTGTTAAAGCAACACTTGAGTGGTTTAATGGGAAACATTTAAATGTCTTGGAAAGTCCTAGTCAAAGCCCAGACCTCAATCTAATTGAGAATCTATGGTATGACTTAATTTCTGTACACCAGCGGAACCCATCCAACGTGAAGGAGCTGGAGCAGTTTTACCTTGAAGAATGGACACAATTCCCAGTGGCTAGATGTTCTAAGCTTATAGAGACATACCCCAAGAGACTTGCAGCTGTAATTGCTGCAAAAGGTTCCTCTACAAAATAGTTATGCACGCTCAAGTTTTCTGTTTTTTGTCTTATTTCTTGTTTGTTTCACAATAAAAAATATTTTGCATCTTCAAAGTGGTAGGCATGTTGTGTAAATCAAATGATTACAACCCCCCCCAAAAAATCTATTTTAATTCCAGGTTGTAAGACAAAACAATAGGAAAAATGTCAAGGGGGTGAATACTTTCACAAGCCACTGTATATACACACTATATGCAGTACACACTCACTCACACACAATATACCAACACTCACACACTTCCAATTTTGATCATCATGAATTAGTGACTGCAAGGAATATTTATTGATCTACTGGGATTTTTAAAACAGTCGAACTTTCTGTGTTGTCTGCTTGGATTAAAGAGGTGTAGTCGTGTTCTTTTCTATTTGCATTTAGCACGCTATTTGCATCTTGAGAAGGACATTTTCACACTTAATTCATCCACCAAATAAACTGCAAACCCATTTTTCTTACAAGAAGAATCACCACCTGTGCATGTTCCAAACAGCGTCCGCATTCAAAGTCACTGCAGTGTTCCTATTAAGAAAATCATTAGGCAGATCCCTGGCTCCACTGCTGTAATGACTGCAGAGCTGTTCTATCCACCACATCAGGCCACCTCACAAAGATAAGCCACTAACTCACACACTATTTTGAATTGGAACAGAAGGGAAAAGATAGAGGTCAATTATTTCTCACTCATATTGAATGCTTCTCCTTCCTGTCAACTGAAAAAAAAATAGTTGATTCTAAGAAACCAATAAGCTTAATTAATTTAAAGTTATTGCTTAGTGTGAGTATTCTTCCTCAGAAGGTAGTGTGAGTGTTTTTCCATTTGTTATTGCCATGAAAAAATATTGGACCTTGTGTGTAATGTGTGTACTGAGTAATGTTATAGGTCTATACACATAGACTATCTGAAAAGAACAAGCCATAAAAGTACATGCCAAGCTATGTCACCTCTCACAGCAGGTGTCAATCAAGTCACACAAGCCTGACACAAGCAGTTTCACAATGCATACCAGCAGGGGTCTGCATCTGACATGTAAAGTACACAGACCTTTTCATCTCCTTTCTTTTCCTCTGACGAGTGTAGTTCAGTTGCTGCTCTTTCAGTGTAAAGAGCTGTGCAGGGCTTGTGAACTTCACTTATGTGTCTGCCGTTTCATTTTAACATCCTTCTCCTTTCAAAGTCACTGTGACCTGTCGGCGTTTCACCGGCTTCCGGGCATCTATGCTCACAAAGATTGAATAGAAATGGATAGAGAAAAGTAAAGAAAGAGAGAGAAATAAATACATACTTAGTTTGCCTAATTTGATCATACTGATGCCTCCAAATGCCTCCAAATGCCTCATAGCTAGGGGGGGGGGACATATTGCTGATCTGGCACTGAACTGAATTAACTGTTTCAAGCAGAAACATGAAATAAATCGTATACAGTACAACATGTTGTGGGAAGGATTACCGATAATGATCAGAGGTAGTCACAAACAGTAACATTTTTATTTCCAGGTTCAAATACATCAATGTAACTACCGTAAAACTTTAATCAACAGCCTGGCTGTTTATTTGCTTAAATCACTGGACACAACAGGCGCTTATTAGACAGGCTTATATTTGAGCCAGGTATCTATTTTCTTAATGCACAAAACTTTTGCTATTTGGAATAGTTCATTTTTGAATTTGAATCAATGTATTCATTTCCTGCACTAATGTGTTTTAATTTACTCACTGTGTTACATTTCTTTCGTCTTAGTATGTCTCTCTATATATATATACAAAAAATAATTATTCTCCTTTTTGACTGTGCATTTTTTGGCAGTTCTTACTTACGCCACTAGATAGCGATCAGCCTATTTCTTGAGGTCTGTACTCCCAAAAATGTTCACTGTTTTTGTGCCTGCCAGTTAGCAGTTGTCAGCTGTTAGTAGACAATGGCTAGCAGTTTCTTACTGGCGATAAAAACAGATGATTGCCATTGAGTCATTACTGAATTATTTAATGTAACAAATCAAACATTAAACCTTGTAAACAATTCATGCTAATTCATGGTAACCTCATAAACATTTCATTTAGATCAGGATTTTTTTTACTGGTTTATTTGCTGAAATGTTTGCCTTTGCCCAGCTATTAAAAGTGACAGGTGGCTATTTGAGACTTGGCGTTTAACTGAGAATTGATTGTCGATTGTAAAGGTTGTACCGTTTCTGGTTGTAGGGGACTACAGGCAATATGGGCAATGTACTGTAAAGTCTTGTGAGGGTACATCCTGTCACCAAGTGGGAATAAAAGAGAATGGTCAGTGATGATTATATCTAGCTAGCTGACAAAATCCGACATTAATTTTAATAGATTCATTATTAAACCCGCTGTAGAATAAACCTGCCTCGGGTACTTACTTTAATGAGGACAATTTGCATTATAATTAACCATTACTCCATATCGTTCCAATATTTCTCTCAAATGAGCTTGAATAGCATTGAATGTGAATGATTATCATGAGAGAGAAAACACGTCATGATTAAAATGCTTTTTATCATTTCGATTTTACTGCTGATCTTTTACGTAATACTTAAATGACATATTCAATTAGATTTTAATTTGACTTCTGGTGAAAAACATATCATAGACTGAATATATTTAAATTATTCCCATCTCTGACACAATAAATGTTTCTAATGGGCAAATACACAATTGATTTCACTTATTTTTAGAGATGATGCTTTCTCAGTGTGTTGTATGACTCTGAACTCCCTCTCTGTCAATATGTGCAAATACATGACAGGAAGGTGTTTGGTCAAATCTCCCATCTGGTAACAGTTGGAAGTGTTGCATCTTGTTCAGTTGAATTCAAACAGTTTTGCTGATTTGTTCTTCTGCAATCCCCCGGTGGTTGTAATATTATTAGTCAATGTATCACATGCTGTTAGCCAGCTGCAGGGACACGACACTTGTCAGGTTCCTTTCTAACACGTCTCAGACTTTCATTTGAACTTCCAGGCATTCATTGATTAAGGCCTTTGACAGTGGCAGGGGGCGAAGCTCGAGCAATGAAGACCACCTATGTGTGATTTTATTATTTCGCTCCACTGGGCAATCACCTTCTCTGATATCAGATTGCCATTGCTGTGTTAGAGGTAAGAGCCTTTCCTGTCTTCTCTCCTTCTCTGCCATGTGTTGTTAGGATCTGAAGGTCGGATTGGCTGTCCTTCTCTCTCTGTGTGTGAGTGTTTTTCTTTCATCACAGGTCTACACAGAGGCTGACCTGGTCAAGTCAGCTGTCTCCTGCCACCTGGAGAGAGGTTAGAGGACACAGCGGGCTGTCAATCAGTACTCAGGTAGAGGAAGGAAAGGAGAGTAAGAGGAGAGGTTAATGAGTATTACAAGAACAGGAGAGAAGAGGAGAAGAGAAGAGTATGACTATAAGGAATGGGGAGAAATATGTTTAAGTGTTAGGAGAGTAGGGTAGGTGGAGAAGAAGAAGAACAGGTATAGTGTTAGGAGAGTAGGGTAGGTGGAGAAGAAGAAGAACAGGTATAGTGTTAGGAGAGTAGGGTAGGTGGAGAAGAAGAAGAACAGGTATAGTGTTAGGAGAGTAGGGTAGGTGGAGAAGAAGAAGAACAGGTATAGTGTTAGGAGAGTAGGGTAGGTGGAGAAGAAGAAGAACAGGTATAGTGTTAGGAGAGTAGGGTAGGTGGAGAAGAAGAAGAACATGTATAGTGTTAGGAGAGTAGGGTAGGTGGAGAAGAAGAAGAACAGGTATAGTGTTAGGAGAGTAGGGTAGGTGGAGAAGAAGTAGAACAGGTATAGTGTTAGGAGAGTAGGGTAGGTGGAGAAGAAGAAGAACAGGTATAGTGTTAGGAGAGTAGGGTCGGTGGAGAAGAAGAAGAACATGTATAGTGTTAGGAGAGTAGGGTAGGTGGAGAAGAAGTAGAACAGGTATAGTGTTAGTAGAGTAGGGTAGGTGGAGAAGAAGAAGAACAGGTATAGTGTTAGGAGAGTAGGGTAGGTGGAGAAGAAGAAGAACAGGTATAGTGTTAGGAGAGTAGGGTAGGTGGAGAAGAAGAAGAACAGGTATAGTGTTAGGAGAGTAGGGTAGGTGGAGAAGAAGAAGAACAGGTATAGTGTTAGGAGAGTAGGGTAGGTGGAGAAGAAGAAGAACAGGTATAGTGTTAGGAGAGTAGGGTAGGTGGAGAAGAAGAAGAACAGGTATAGTGTTAGGAGAGTATGGTAGGTGGAGAAGAAGAAGAACAGGTATAGTGTTAGGAGAGTAGGGTAGGTGGAGAAGAAGAAGAACAGGTATAGTGTTAGGAATGGAGGAGAGGAGAAATGGTGAAATGATGATATCTGCTATGGGGGTTGATAGTGTGGAAAGACTGCTGTCATAAAATACCAATGTCCACAGTAAACACTCCTTCCTGTACACTGTATCTGTATGCACATGATGACTATAAAATAAGCTCAAAAGACAGAGGACAGATAGATAGCTCGATTAAATTAAACTCAAATAATATGCTCATGGACTGTATGTAAAGCACTTTAATCTAATTAGAGCTATGGCAATACCTCTCAGTGGCTGTTGATGCGTGTAATTGATTTCTGAGAATGACACATTTGCAAGCCACTTTAGAGAAACTTGGCAAGGACTTATCCCTCATTTGCTGAAGGCTCTACTGCATTTCCATTGATCAAACATCACATGTTTAACAACATCAAGGCATCTCAGGTTAGAAAAAAAGGCCTAGGTGCTCTTCGTATACAGTGACATCATTAGAGCGCGATGCTTGCTAAACGCGGAACAAGAGAGAGCTCGGTTTGTTGTTGTTGAAAGTTTCTGGAAACGTTTACACCAAAATGGATTTAAAAATAAAATCCCCTTCATCACTCACACACAATACCCCATAATGACAAAGCAAAGCCTGTTTCAAAAAAATGTTTAGCTATGGGAATCCAAATTGAGCTCAGGTACATCCTGTTTCCACTTATCATCTACAACTTGATTGGAGTCCATCTGTGGTAAATTAAATAGATTGGAGATGATATGGAAAGGCACACATCTGTCTATATAAGGTCCCACACAGTTGACAGTGCATGTTAGAACAAAAACCAAGTTATCAGGTCGAAGGAATTGTCCGTAGAACTCCGAAACAGGACTGTGTCGAGGCACAGATCTGGGAAATGGTACCAAAACATTTCTGCCGTATTGAAGGTCCCCAAGAACACAGTGTCTTCCATCATTCTTAAATGGAAGAAGTGTGGAACCACCAAGACACTTCCTAGAGCTGGCCACCCGGCCTAACTGAGCAATCGAGGGAGAAGAGCCTTGCTCAGGGAGGTGACCAAGAACCCGATGAGCTCCAGAGCTCTAGAGCTCCTCAGTGGAGATGGGAGAATCTTCCAGAAAGACAACCATTTCTGCAGCAGTCCAGCAATCTAGATTGGACAACTGGCAGCTTCATTAAATACAGTAGTACCCGCACAACACCCGTCTCAACGTCAACAGTGAAGAGACGACTCTGGGATGCTGGCCTTCTAGGCAGAGTTGCGAATAAAAAAACACATCTCACACTGGCCAATAAAAATAAAAGATTATGATGGGCAACAGCACACGGACACATTACAGAGAAACTCTGCCTAGAAGGCCAGCATCCCGGAGTCGCCTTTTCACTGTTGACATTGAGACTGGTGTTTTGCAGGTACTATTTAATGAAGCTGCCAGTTGAGGACTTGTGAGGTGTCTCTTTCTCAAACTTGACACTCTATGTACTTGTCCTCTTGCTCAGTTGTGCACCGGGGCCTCCCATTCCTCTTTCTATTCTTGTTAGAGCAAGTTTGCGCTGTTCTGTGAAGGGAGTAGTACACAGCGTTGTACGTGATCTATTGTTTTTTGGCAATTTCTTACATGTAATAGCCTTCATTTCTTAGAACAACAATAGACTGACGAGTTTCAGAAGAAAGGTCTTTGTTACTGGCCCTTTTGAGCCTGTAATCAAACCCACAAATTCTGATGCTCCAGATACTGAACTTGTCTAAAGAAGGCCAGTTTTATTGCCTCTTTAATCAGAACAACAGTTTTCAGCTAGGCTAACATAATTGCAAAAATGTTTTCTAATGATCAATTAGCCTTTTAAAATGATAAAATTGGATTAGCTATCACAACATTCCATGGTTTATAATGGGCTTCTGTTCGCCTATGTAGATATTCCATAAAAAATCTAAAGTTTCCAGCTACAATAGTCATTTACAACAATAAAATGAGCTTTTCTTTAAAAAACAAGGACATTTCTAATTGACCCCAAACTTTTGAACGCACTTGTACTGACCTCGCATTCTGGATGATAGCGGGGTGAACCGGCAGTGGCTCAGGTGGTTGTTGTCCTTGATTATCTTTTTGGCCTTCCTGTGACATCGGGTGTTGTAGATGTCCTAGTTTGCCCCCGGTGATGAGTTGGGCAACTGCACCACCCTCTGGAGAGCCCTGCGGTTGCGGGTGGTGCAGTTGCCATACCAAGCTGTTGCGCCTTCTTCACCACACTGTCTGTGTTGGGGATCATTTCAGTTTGTCAGTGATTTGTATGCCGAGGAACTTGAAGCTTTCCACCTTCTCCACTGTGGTCAAGTCGATGTGGATAGGGTGGTTCTCCCTCTGCTGTGTCCTGAAGTCCCCGATCAACTCTTTTGTTTTGTTGACGTCGGGTGAGAGGTTATTTTCCTGGCACCATACTCCCAGGGCCCTCACCATCATTTGTTTTCGGGCCTACTATTGTTGTGTTGTCTGCAAACTTGATGACTGAGTTGGCGTGTGTGGCCACGCAGTCATGGGTGAACAGGGAGTACAGGAGGGGGCTGAGCATGCATCCTTCTGGGGCCCCAGGGTTGAGGATCAGCTAAGTGGAGTTTTTTTCCTACCTCCACCACTGAGGAGGTCCTTGACTAGTCTCTCAAAGCATTTTATGATGACAGAAGTGAGTGTTACAGGGCGATAGTAATTTAGTTCAGTATCCTTTGCTTTCTTGGGTACAGTAACAATGGTTGCCATCTTGAAGAAATTGGGGACAGCAAACTGGGATAGGGAGACATTGAATATGTCTGTAAAAACACTCCAGGCAGCTGGTCTGCGCATCCTTTGAGGACACGGCTAGGGATGGGCCGGCAGCCTTGCGAGGCTTAAGATGCTAAAATGTCTTACTCACGTCGGCCACGGAGAAGGAGAGCCCACAGTCTTTGGTAGCATGCCACGTCAATGGCACTGTGTTATCCTCAAAGCACGTGAAGAATGTTTTTAGCTTGTACGGAAGCCATGGTTATATGCGATGGTTCGCGCTTTCAGATTTGGGAGAATTCTGCCATCTATCCACGGTTTCTGGTTAAGGTAGGTTTTAATAGTCAAAGTGGGTACAACGTCTCCTATACACTTCCTGATGATCTCAGTCACCGTATCAGTGTATTCGTCTATATTATTCTCGTAGGTTACTCTGAATTTATCCCAGTCTGTGTGATCAAAACCATCTTGAAGCTTGGATTCCAATTGGTCAGACCAGTGTTGAAATGTCCTTTGCATGGGTACTTCCTGTTTGAGTTTCTGCCTATAAGAAGGGATGAGCAAAATGGAGTCGTGGTCAGATATGCCGAAGGGATGGAGGCGGATGGAGTTGTTGGCATCCCAGAAGTTGGAGTAGCAGTGGTCGAGTGTTTTAGCAGCGTGAGTTCTACAGCCAATGTGTTGATAGAACATCAGCAGCATTTCTCTCAAATTTGCTTTGTCAAAATCCCCAGCTACAATAAATGTGGCCTCAGGCTATGTGATTTCTAGTTTGCATAAAATCCAGTGAAATTCTTTGAGGACCATCATGGTATCGGCTTGAGGGGGAATATATATGACAGTGACTGTGATAATTATCTTGGAAGGTAATATGGTCTGCATTTGATTGTGATATATTCTAGGTCGGGTGAAGAAAAGGACTAGATTTCCAGTATGTTATCATAATCACACCATGATTAGGTAATCATCAAATAGATACCTCCGCCCTTCTTCTTCCTGGAGAGATATTTATTCCTTTCTGCGTGATGAACTGAGAATCCAACTGGCTGTACGGACTCAGACAGTATATCCCGAGAGAGCCATGTTTCCGTGAAACAGAGTATGTTACAATCCCTGATGTCTCTATAGGAGGAAATCCTTGTCCAGAGCTCGTTGACTTTATTATCCAGAGACATTAGAGAGCAATATCCTCAGGAAGAGGTCGGTGCGTGCCTCCTGAGTCGGACTAGAAGACCACTCCGAGTACCACTCATCTGCCAACGTTGTTTTAGATCGGCCTCTGGAATCAGTTCAATTGCCTTAGGGGTACGAACAAAGGACCAGATTTGGGAAAGTCGTATTCCTGGTCGTAATGCTGGTAATTCTGGTGAGTTACCGCCACTCTGATATCCAATAGTTCTTCTTGGCAGTATGTAATAACACACAACTTTTTCTTATCTAATAATGTAAGAAAAACACTTAAAAAGCTCAATTCAGCAAAGTTTCCTAAGAGCTAGAAGTACGGCAGCCCTCTCTGTCGGCACCATTTATACTCTTGGCGCCATTTCTAGCTTGACAAACATGACTGCATGGCCAAGCACGACTCCAAAACCATCATTACGTTTGCTGACAACACAACATTGGTAGGTCTGATTACCAACAACGATGAGACAGCCTCTCCCTCAATGTGATCAAGACAAAGAAGATGATTGTGGACTATGCCCCCATTGTCATGGACGGGGCTGCAGTGGAGCAGGTTGAGAGCTTCAAGTTCCTTGGTGTCCAAATCACCAATAAACGATCATGGTCCAAACACACCAAGACAGTGTTGGGCACGACACTATTCCCCTCAGGAGACTGAAAAGATTTGGCATGGGCGCTTAGATCTTCAAAACGTTATACAGCTGCACCATCGAGAGCATCCTGACTGGTTGCATTACCGCCTGGTATGGCAACTGCTCGGACTCTGACCGTAAGGCACTAAGGAGGGTAGTGCGTACAGCCCAGCACGTCACTGGGGCCATCCTGGACCTCTGTACTAGGCTGTGTCAGAGGAAGGCCCAATAAATTGCTAAAGACTCCAGCCACCCTAGTCATAGACTGTTAAGGGCTTATAAGGTTAAGGGCTTATAAGTAGGCATTTCACTTTAAGTTCTACACCTGTTGTATTTGGCGGATGTGACAAATACAATTTGATTTGGTTGATTTGATTGGATGAATTTGGGGAGTTTCTCCCATTCTTCTCACAGCACAGCTCTTTTCAGGCATCTCCATAGATGTTCCATCGTTCAAATCCGGGCTCTGGCTGGGCCACTCATTGACATTCAGAGACTTGTCCCAAAGCCACTCCTGCGTTATCTATGCTGTGTGCTTAGGGTCATTGTCCTGTTTGAAGGTGGACATTTGCTCCATTCTGAGGTCCTTTGAGCTCTGGAGCAGGTTTTCATCAATGATCTATCTTTACTTTGCTCCGTTCATCTTTCCCTCTATGCAGACTAGTCTCCCAGTCCCTGCCACTGGAAACCATCCCCACAGCATGATGCTGCCACCAACCTGCTTCACTGTACAGATGGTGCCAGGTTTCCTCCAAACGTGACACTTGGCATTCAGGCCAAATAGTTCAATCATACCATATAATCTTGTTCCTCATGGTCTGAGAGTCCATCAGGTGCCTCTTGGCAAACTCCAAGTGGGCTGTCATGTGTCTTTTACTGAGGAGTGGCTTCCATCTGGCCACTGTACTATACAGGTCTTATTGGTGGAGTGCTGCAGAGATTTATTTCTTTCTGTAAGGTTCTCCCATCTCCACAGAGAAACTCTGGAGCTCTGTCAGAGGGACTATTGGGTTCTTGGTCACCTCCCTGACCAAGGCCCTTCTGGCCCGATTGCTCAGTTTGGCTGGGTGGCCAGCTCTACGAATAGTCTTGGTGGTTCCAAACTTTTTTCAAAAGTCTCATGGATTGTAGGCCTACATTGAACACCACACATTTGCTGCTACTGTAGACTGAATGACAGAACAGCTATTTCCATGTTAAAATGTTATGGGATCCATTTTTCCATTGTTTTTGATGGTAAGGCCACTCTGAAAGGCCTACATTATGATCAAATAGCCACAGTAGTCTACTTTGTCACTGTTAAAACTGTAACTTAAAGCAGTGTTCACAGTAAACACGCTCCAGAAGTTCCACAGAATTATCAAGTTTGTGCTCAGCAGACCTGAAATTTGCTCAGTGATGAAAAAAATCTGCTTGGTTGCAAGTTCACCTACCTCATCTAAAATCTTTTTTGGGGGGGGTGGGGTGCTGCTATAGGCCACCAAGTGCTAACAGTCAGTAATTGGATAATATGTGTACAATGCTTGATAGTGTGTGTGATGTTAACAGAGATATCTATTTTTTTTAACATTGACTGGTTAGCAACTAGCTGTTTTACCAGAATCCCCCCAAAAGCGGCCCAATGCAAATTTACATAATTGTAAAAAGAAATACCAGATTTTTTGTAATTTTCAAAATTACTATTATACATTTTATACATACAAGTAATACCCATCCACAAAAAAAAAAACATTTTGTGTCCGAGGAAGCACCATATAAAGCAGCCCGTGTAATCATCTGCCAGAGAGTAGACCCAATCGGCCCGAGCCCCAAGTAATACATTTTGGCCAGATAATTCACACTGGAATCGGCCCGAGCTCAATCCCTGCATCCATAGCCATAAGTAACACTGCCGAAGGCGGCCCTGACTCAGCCGAGTGCCCCGACTCTCAGCTGGAATTGGCCCAGATCCATAATAGTACCCCGAGACAGGATTGTGTCGAGGCACAGATCTGGGGAAGGGTACAGAAATATTTTTGCAGCATTGAAGGTCCCCAAGAACACAGTGGCCTCCATCCTTCTTAATTGGAATAAGTTTGGAACAACCAAGACTCTTCCTAGAGCTGGCCGCCTGGCCAAACTGAGTAATCAAGGGAAAGGACCTTGGTCAGGGAGGACCTTGGTCAGTGACCAAGAACCCAATGGTCAGTCTGACAGAGCTCCATAGTTCCTCTGTAGAAATGGAAGAAACTTCCAGAAGGACAACCATCTATTTAGCACTCCACCAATAAGGCCTTCGTGGTAGAGTGGACAGACAGAAGCCACTCCTCAGTAAAATACACATGACAGACCGCTTGGAGTTTGCCAAAAGGTACACAATGGACTCATTCAGATTCTCTGGTCTGAAGAAACCAAGATTGAACTCTTTGTGGCGGTTTTAAATACACCTTAGACAAATCTATTTAAACTTAGTTTTTGAAAACTCCTGACATCTAATCTTTGTAAAGAAATCCCTGTTTTAGGTCAGTTAGGAGCACAACTTAATTTTAAGAATGTGAAATGTCAGAATAATAGTAGAGAGAATTATTTATTTAAGTTTTTATTTCTTTCATCACATTCCCAGTGGGTCATGAGCTTACATACACTCAATTAGTGTTTGGTAGCATTGCCTTTAAATTGTTTATCTTGGGTCAAACTTTTCGGGTAGCCTTCCACAAGCTTCCTACAATAAAGGTGCATTTTGTCCCATTCTTCCTGACAGAGCTGGTGTAACTGAGTCAGGTTTGTAGATCTCCTTGCTTGCACATGCTTTTTCAGTTCTGCCAATAAATTGTCTATGGGATTGTGGTCGGGGCTTTGTGATGGCCACTCCAATACATTGACTCCAGTACTATTTTTGTTTCATCAGGCCAGAGGACATTTCTCCATGTGCAGTTGCAAACCTTAGTCTGACTTTTTTTATGGCGGTTTTGGAGAAGAGGCTTCTTCCTTGCTGAGCGGCCTTTCAGGTTGTATCGATATAGGACTTGTTTTACTGTGGATATAGATACTTTTGTACCTGTTTCCTCCAGCATCTTCACAAGGTCCTTTGCTGTTGTTCTGGGATTGATTGCACTTTTCGCACAAGTACGTTCATCTCTAGGAGACGCGTCTCCTTCCTGAACATGTCTCCTTCCTGAGCGGGGTGACGGCTGCGTGGTCCCATGGTGTTTATACTTGCGTACTATTGTTTGTACAGATGAATGTGGTACGTCCAGGCATTTGGAAATTGCTCCCAAGGATGAACCAGACTTGTGGAGGTATACATTTTGTTCCTGAGGTCTTGGCTGATTTCTTTTGATTTCCCCATGATGTAGGGCAAGGAGGCACTGAGTTTGAATGTAGGCCTTGAAATACATCCACAGGTACACCTTCAATTAACTCAAATTATATAAATTAGCCTATCAGAAACTTCTAAAGCCTAAAGAATCTAACATATTTTCCAAGCTGTTAAAAGGCACAGTCAACTTAGTGTATGTAAACGTCTGACCTACTGGAATTGTGATACAATAAATTATAAGTGAAATAATCTGTCTGTAAACAATTGTTGGATACATTACTTGTGTCCTGCACAAAGTAGATGGCCTAACCGACTTGCCAAAACTATAGTTTGTTAAAAGGAATTTTTGGAGTGGTTGAAAAATGAGATTAAATTACTCCAACCTAATTACTTCAACTGTACTTATGTAAATGTAATATTTCAGTTACAAACAATTTTATCAATTTCAAAATAAGTCTGTAACTTAACAAAATGTGGAGAAGGTCATGGGGGCCTGAATACTATCTGAATGCAGTGTATGGAACCTTGATGGGAAACTATTGAGAATAGTAGCAGACTGTATTGCCACCCATATTTTCTTTATCTTCTGTGAAAGCCTAAAGGAGTGTGTGTGCCCTCAGACATGGAAGGAAGCTACAGTAATTCCACTGCCTAAAAATAATAAATCACCCTAAACCGGTTCCCACAGCTGCCCAATCAGGTTGCTGCCTGTTCTTACTAAACTGATTGAGAGAATTGTGATTGACCAAACACAATTATGTTTTTCAGAGAACAAGTTAGCTATTGACTTTCAGCATGCATATAGAGAAGGGTGTGTATACTGCACTGACTCAGATTACAGATGATTGGTTAGTAGAACCTGCTCATAAGATGATAATTGGAGTTGTAATTGCTAGATTTCAGTGATGTTATTGATCATAAATTCTTATTGAAGAAACTCACTTGATGAGTTTGATTCTGCTTTACATCACCTGCCATCACATGATTAGATAATTATTTATCCAATAGGACCCAGAGAGTGTTACTCAAAGGAAGCTTCTCTAACATAACATATTTTTTTATTTCACCTTTATTTAACCAGGTAGGCCAGTTGAGACCAAGTTTTCAATTACAACTGTGACCTGGCAATTGTAAATGTACTGTGCCGTGTCCCTCAGGGCAGTTGCCTTGGGCTGTTCCTCTTCTCTATTTTTCCAAATGATTTGCCACTGGTCTTACACACAACTAGAATGACTATGTATGTGGATGATTCACACTCTACATGTCAGCATCCAATGCCAGTGAGTTCACTTAAATTCTAAATAAGGAGTTACAGTCAGTATCAGAATGAGTGATTAATACTAAACTGGTCTTAAATACATATACAATTAAAAGCAATTGTTTTGGTTCAAAACAGTCTCTAAGACCTAAATCGAAATTGGAGTTGTGTATAAAGGGTGTGACCATTCAGCAAGTTGAGGAAGCTAAACTGCTCTGTTATCATCTGTACTAGTTGTTCAGGCTCTGGTGTTGTCCCTTCTTGATTACTCATGAGGTGCAGCAGAGACAGACCTAGTAAAGCTGCAGCTGGCTCAAAACAGAGCAGCACACCTTGCTCTTAAATGCACATGGAGAACTAACATCAACAGCATGGATGCCAGTTTTTCCTGGTTGAGGATTGATGGGAGATGAATTGCTTCTCTTCTAGTTTATATGAGAAATGTTACTGTAATGAATGTTCCAGATTGTCTGCATAATCAAATAACATTCAGCTCAGACACCCATACATACCCCATAAGAGATTCCACCAGGGATCTCTTCACAGTGCCCAAGTCCAAAACGAATTGAAGGCAATGCACAGTATTATACAGAGCCATAATCGCATGGAATTCCCTTCCATCTCAAATTACTCAAGCAAACAGCAAAATTACCTCTCTAGGGTATGTGGGACGCTAGCGTCCCACCTGGCCAACATCCAGTGAGATTGCAGAGCGCCAAATTCAAATACCGAAATACTCATTATAAAAATTCAGAAAACAAAACATATTTTACGCAAGTTTAAAGATTAACTTCTTGTGAATCCAACCACAGTGTCAGATTTTTTTTTAAATGCTTTAAGCATACTTAAATACTTATACGATTATTTGAGAACATAGCCCAGTTGACAAATCATTACAAACAGTAATCAGCCAAGTAGAAGAGTTACACAAGTCAGAAATAGAGATAAAATGAATCCATTACCTTTGATGATCTTCATATGGTGGCACTCAGAAGACATTCATTTACTCAATAAATGTTCCTTTTGTTCGATAAAGTCTCTTTATATCCAAAAACCTCAGTTTTGTTAGCGCATTTTCTTCAGTAATCCACATGCTCAAACGCAGTCAAAACAGGCAGACAAAAAAAATCCAAATTGTATCCGTAAAGTTCATAGAAACATGTCAAAATATGTTTATATTCAAACCTCATGTTGTTTTTTGCCTAAATTATCTATAATATTTCAACCGGACAAAAACAATAATTGAGCATGAAAAAACTCTGTGACACGGTGGGGTCCACTCATTCCGACTGGTCTTTCTCCCTCATTTATCAGAATACAAGCCTGAAACTATTTCTAAAGACTTTTGACATCTAGTAGAAGGCAAATGGTACTGCAATTTGAGTCCTAAGTCAATGGATACTGTAATGGCATTGAATAGAAAAATAAAAAATAAAAATAAATACTTCCTGAATGGATTTTTCTCAGGTTTTTGCCTGCCAAATCAGTTCTGTTATACTCACAGACACTATTTAAATGTTTTGGAAACTTTAGAGTGTTTTCTATCCAAATCTAACAGTTATATGCATTCATATCTTCTGGGCCCGAGTAGCAGGTTGTTTGATTTGGGCATGCTTTTCATCCAAAATTCCAAATTCTGCCCCCTACCCTAGAGAAGTTAAAAAATATTAAACAACACCTCATGGACTGTGAGTGGACACACACAAACAAATGCACACACATACACACTCTAACACACACATATTCTTAATTTAGTTGTCTTGTTTGTATATTATTAGTATTATTATAATATATTTTATATGGTTGTGTTTAAATTTGTGTACTTGTCTATGAGTGTACCAGTTTACTTGTCATGTTTTGTGGTTTTTTTTGGACTCCAGGAAGAATAGCTGCTGCCTCTGCAAAGTAAACAAATAAGCAAAAATAAAGAAATACAGTATAGGAAAATGAAAAGGCCTTTATTTTGTTGGCATTGTCACGCCTTGGTCATTGTATTTTGTGTTTTCGTTATATGTTTGGTCAGGCCAGGGTGTGACATGGGTATATATGTTGTGGTTCGTATTGGGTTTTTTGTATTATTGGGATTATGGCTGAGTAGGGGTGTTGCATAGGCTTGGCTGCCTGAGGCGGTTCTCAATCAGAGTCAGGTGATTCTCGTTGTCTCTGATTGGGAACCGTATTTAGGTAGCCTGGTTTCGCTTTGTATTTCGTGGGTGATTGTTCCTGTCTCTGTGTAGTTTCACCAGATAGGCTGTAATTAGGTTTCACGTTCCGTTTGTTGTTTTGTATTTTGTATCGTTATTTCATGTGTCACCATTTCTATTAAAGTCATGAGTAACCACCACGCTGCATTTCGGTCCGACTCTCTTTTGACAAACGAAGAACGACGTTACAGGCATATCCTCATAGAAAGTTAAAAGCTATTGTTTCACCATGCACTGCTACTGTCTGTTTCTATTAACATCAACACCCTGTCCTCATATTATACAGTACATTGACCTTTTTGTACAACTAGCATGCACACCACCAGTAATCCTTTCACATGCATTTTATGCACCATGTGTGGTCACAAGATGAGGACAGAAAACCCCACATGGAAATAGCCTTTAATTAGCACTGCTCTGATAAGAGTTCAATACGTATTGAACATACTGGGCCCCTCCAGTAAGAGCCTGATCCAGAGTGGGATTTATAAAGGCACCATATCTGATTTAACACATCAATATCAATTAATCTCCATTGTGAGGGTAAGGTTTGGTTGTAAAGTGCAGCAAGCCCCTGGCATCATTACACACTTGGATGCCTGGTGCCTTCTAAGAGGTGCGCACTGCTCTATTTGTGCAGCAGACCGTGCAGTGTACAAGCAGGGTCAGGGACATTATCCTTGTTGTGTGTCGTGACACCACACCATCATAAAGATGACCTGCGGGAACCAGGCAATCTGTGAGGAGGGGATAATCTATGTTTTAATCCTGTCACGTCTCAAACAAATTGATGGAATCTCATGTGGATTTGTTTTTTGAGAGGTTTGTAGTAGTAATGATAATTTGGCAAATCTTTGAAGGTTGGTTGATATGTGACTTTCCATAATGTGACTTTCTATACCTCAGCCGACGCACTGCAAACTTTTCTATTATTTCTCTGTTTTAATTTGTGAATTTTACATGATTAGTATTCTATTGAACAAAAGGACCTTATATAATTATACATGATGCATAAAAAGTATCTTAGTTTCCACCATCATCACCATTAGCATATTGAATGAGTCATTTTGCGTTAAAAGTGTGTGACCATGCACACATGTACTTTTGTGTGTTACTGAGATGAATGTGGTAGGTTATCATCCCTTCCTCTTTATCATTCAGTACATTCAGTCATTCAGGATAACAATGATTATCCTAAATTACTGAATCTCATCATTACGAGAAAGACATTGGCGGGCTAGTTCTGTCATGCAAACTTTAAATAATGGCAATGAAGATTTACTCATAAATTCTTGATCCTGAATTTGAACATGTTTTCAGAAAGGGTGTAACTAATACTGTTGTGTTCCCCGCTATGTAAAGCATTCAAATGACACAAACAATTTGCAGCGGTGTAACGTACTTTAAGTAAAAAATACTTTAAGGTACTACTTGGGGAGTATTTTTTTGAGGTATCTGTACTTTACAATATATATTTTTGACAACTTTTACTTTTTCACCACTACATTCCTAAAGAAAATAATGTACTTTTTACTTCATACATTTTCTCTGGCACACACTCATTACATTTCGAATGCTTAGCAGGACAGGAAAATGGTCCAATTCACACACTTATCAATAGAACATCCCTGGTCATCCCTACTGCCTCTGATCTGGCGGACTCACTAAACACAAATGCTTCATCTGTAAATGATGTCTGAGTGTTGGAGTGTGCCCCTGGCTATCCGTAAATAAAATAATATATATATCATATGGTCTGGTTTGCTTAATACAAGGAATGTGAAATGATTTACACTTTTATATTTTTGATACTTAAGTATATTTTACTGGGTGACTCACTTTTACATTACTCATTTACTATTAAGGTATCTTTACTTTTACTCAAGTTTGACAATTTTGTATTTTTTCCACCACTGACAAGTTGTAGTTTTCACTCCAATGACCGCCATGATGTGTCTGGTGAACGCAGGAGAACTCACCATGCTACATTTATTGTTATTAGATTATCTCATGTTTGAGGGGAGAAATCCTTTGTCATTTTGTAATGTAATGTAAATTAAACTGTTCATCCATAAAATCAGATCAAGGATTATGAGAAACGATGAATAAAATATTTTTTTACGATACATTAACCCCGCACATATTTATTGCAAATCAGCACAACAATAAAAGCAGCAAACAGTGCAACAGAAGAGGAAGAGAGGAGCAGGGCTTGGGGTAGGACTCCTTGGACAGAATCAGGACTCTATTCAACAACTTTCCCTGCTCAAGCTGCTCTCTCTCTCTGGATAGGCAGCTCTGTTCATTTGCCATTTAAAGGGATTAAAAATAAAACATTCATGGTCAAAGCTTTGTTACCTCACCTCACCCCATCCAACTGAGAGAGAGGGCCAATTGTAGAGTCTGACAGAGTACACAGGAGTTCAGCCAGGGATGTGTTGATGAAGCGAGTGGTGGAGCAGGCTGGAGGGAGATGGAGAGATCAGAAGCTGGGGACCCCTAACGTTATAGCCAAGCAAGGGAGGGGGAAGGAGGACAGGAGGCCTTGAGCCCAGGGAAATGGAGGGGTTAGAGAATCAGGAGGGAGGTGGGAGGTCATGAGGGAGATTGGAAGCAGAGAGGTTGCCTTTTCTGTGATGTGTACCCAGGAGGCACAGGGATCATTTGGGGCTTAGCAGTGCTGGTGCAGATGAGAAAAGAGAACATGTTGGACATTTTTAATGGACACGCCCTGGCTCGGATGATATAACCACAGCCTACGCTACCGTACTGTACTCAACTGTACCACAGCTTAGTGTGAGTTTATAACACTGGGGAACAGACCAGGTTGAATTTGAGACTTTATTCCATGATTTATTCTGACTTTGTGCGTGTGATATGAGCTGGTGGGAGTGAGGACCTTGAGAATATTCATTACCACATTATTTGTTATAGGTTACAACAACTAGATTTGTATTTCTATACCAGATTGTTGTACTACTTTAATTTCAAAGTGCACTTTTTCTCATCTTCCCAAATTTCAGTCAAACCCACGTCAAGAAGAATATAAGAGGCCAATCCATCGCTTGTCAGATAATAATGGTGGTCCTTCTGTAGCTCAGTTGGTAGAGCATGGCGCTTGTAACGCCAGGGTAGTGGGTTCGATTCCCGGGACCACCCATACGTAGAATGTATGCACACATGACTGTAAGTCGCTTTGGATAAAAGCGTCTGCTAAATGGCATATATTATTATTATTATAATCTGGAATTAATTTCACTGTCCAAAAATACCCCAGAAATGAAATGATGATTTTAAGCCTAAAATGAGTAACAATAGGCAAGCTGTTGTATCTGATTCATCCATTTAATTCATTATTTACGGCACAAAATGGAGCTAGAATCTAGTAGGAGTAAAGGGATGTCTCAGAAGGGGAATAGTTGATGTGGTTGCCTGGATATCAGCCCACTTCAAAAGGTGCATCTTGCATGTAGACACCACAGGAGGTTGGTGGCACCTTAATTGGGGAAGACGGGCTCATGGTAATGGCTGTAGCAGAATCAGTGGAATGGGATCAAATACATCAAACACATGGTTTCCATTACAGACATTATGATGAGCCGTCCTCCCGTCAACAGCCTTCACTGGTAGACAACATCTCAATGATTTCCCAGGGTAGACTGAACAGGGTAGTCTGAACACTCGTTTCTGTGTGGAATGACAAACGGAGAGGGCTTTCCAGTCCCTGGGGAATCCCTCACAAACAAAGATCTGCTCAAACTAATTTTGCCCAAGGCACTCCTCGCCTGCCAGTAAGCAGAACTATAATTTAGCAAATATCTTCAAGTTTTCTGAACCCTGCAGTAAATACAGTACTGTGGGGACGTATTTGTTTCCCTTAAGGATTGTGGGAATATCATTGGTTGATATTTTCCTGACTGTAACAATTACAAATATTATAGAAGAAAAATCACGCTGCGCCGGGGCCCTTAATAATTTTTGGGGGTGACATTGCGAAATGTAGCTAGCGGTTGTTTATTTATTTATTTATTTTCTTCTCCTGCATAACATTATTCATGAATATTAATACTGCCTCATGGTGTGAACTGTTTGCAATACTCAATGGGCTGGAATAGGCCACGAGACAAAGCAGAGGAAAATCATAGCCGCTAATGTGAAAAGGGAGTTGTGGGCTTCCAATGGAGTGAATCGGAACAGCCATGCAGATGAATCATTGATAGAACCACTCTGCGACTAATTTGGAGGAAACTGCATGACGTCTTCTATGCTAAACAGATGGAAGTGTTGACTCCAGGTCAGGTATCAACAGCATGCCAATCTAAAGTTCTGGGCAACTTTTCCCATCAGTTCACAGAAATTTGACACATTTGAGGAGTTTTTCAGAGTTGTGTCTACTAAAAAATTCACAAACTCCTAGAAATGGAGACACAGAGAGACACAAGGGAGAGAGGCATGCAGTCTGACCTATGGTGGGCTTTTACCCTGAGAAGTGGAGATGCTTTTGGACGAGACTGTGCCAAACTTTGGGTCAGCAGGGATTAATTAGCTTTTTGAAAGCTTCACAGCAGATGTCGAGGTAATCTGGGGCAGCGGACTGCAGAGGTCATTGCAATATCTCAGAGCAGAGGGGATGAGAGCTGATCTTCCAGTAGTATCCACTGCTGGTCTGCCATAAGAGCCATCAGTCACAAACAGCACATCACTCAATGCAAACTCACTCCATTTCAACTTGGCCTCATTACCAACACACACACTGCACAAACACACACACACACGTACCCGCACACCCACAAACCTACACACAATAGATCTACTGCAAACAAGTACTCTGAAAGTGATGGCCATGACAAAGTACATGCCATTTCATTCACAGTGTTACTCTTTATCATTTCACCAAATGTGTGTATTCATGGATTCCAAGGAAAGCCAGGCTTCCCCAAAAAATGAACCAATATTTTTTTTGAAAAACATAAAATTATTCATCTTTCGTATCTCTGTGTTTCATAATTTTCCTTCAATTCACTGGAGAATGCGTCAGAGCGAGCGACACAGCACCCCTCTGTCTCTGTATGTGTAGGCCATCTATTTGATGCTGTCTGGTCCAAACAAGTATGAGATTGTTGCCGCCCATATCATTGAATGCAAAGGAAGCCATTTCGCCTCCCTTGATAAAAAAGTATAACAAATTAGCCAATCAGCGCTGAGCTAAACTGAGCGAGCTCAACCATGAATGGTCTCGGCGCACCAAAATAAAGTGTCAAGTGTCCTATCAATTCGCATTGAGAGCATATATCATTGACAGAAACAATTTGAATTGTTGCAGTCATTGTGTTGTTGTCCTCTGGTGTCTAGCTAGCTAGCTGAAGTTGTACTTTTCCTAACTTAGCCATGGTTTTACTTAATTCTCCGTACAGGCCAAAGATTATAACTGCGATTCTGATCCAACCATTAATTCATAAATTGTTGTGCCCCTGGCCTGAGAGGATGGAAGTTCAATTTGTAGCTAGATGTAGAAGTATAATGTTAGCTAGCTAATATTGCCAATGAATTAAAGTTAGGCTAGCGAGCAAGCATTTTAGCCAGGTAGTCTAAGACAACAAAAAATAAAAGCATATATTGTATGACAGAGTGATAGATTTCATCAACATGAAAGAGAGGAGGATTGTATTGACGTATATTTACAAATATTGTGAGTCAACATATCTTTCTACTTGCACAAACTCGCACACACACACACACACACACACACACACACACACACACACACACACACACACACACACACACACACACACACACACACACACACACACACACACACACACACACACACACACACACACACACACAGACGTCAGAACTACAGACAGCCACATCATATTTAGCTTAAGTTGATTGGACTAAATATTTTTTGGTATCTATTAGCTGTCACTGTATTAGACGAAGCAGAGATGATTTGATGATGTTGAAATCATGAATTTGAAATGGTGCTCGAATAGTGGAGGCAGCTCCTGTTTTCTTTTTGACTTGAGGTGAATCAATAGTTATTTATTTGTCCGAAAATGTATTTGCTTGACCATCCTGAAGGTCATCTAAATGTCTGTTACACTGTGTCTTCTCATTGTCTCGGCCTTTAGGCCAAGAGTTGAAGTCGAAGTTTACTTACACCTTAGCCAAATACGTTTTAACTCAGGTTTTCACAATTCCTGACATTTAATCCTAGTAAAAATTCCCTGTCTTAGGTCAGTTAGGATCACCACTTCATTTTAAGAATGTGAAATGTCAGAATAATAGTAGAGAGAATGATTTATTTCAGCTTTTATTTCATCCATCACATTCCGAGTGGGTCAGAAGTTTACATACACTCAATTAGTATTTTGTAGCATTGCCTTTAAATTGTTTAACTTGGGTCAAACGTTTCGGGAAGCCTTCCACAAGCTTCCAACAATAAGTTGGGTGAATTTTGGCCCATTCTTCCTGACGGAGCTGGTGTAACTGAGTCAGGTTTGTAGGGCTCTTTGCTCGCACCTGCTTTTTCAGTTCTGCCCACACATTTTCTATAGGATTGAGGTCAGGGCTTTGTGATGGCCACTCCAATATCTTGACTTTGTTGTCCTTAAGCCATTTTGCCACAACTTTGGAAGTATGCTTGGGGTCATTGTCCATTTGGAAGAGCCATTTGCGACCAAGCTTGAACTTCCTGACTGATTTCTTGAGATGTTGCTTCAATATATTCACATAATTTTCCTGCCTCATGATGCCATCTGTTTTTTGAAGTGCACCAGTCCCTCCTGCAGCAAAACACCCCCACAACATGTTGCTGCCACCCCCATGCTTCACGGGCGGGATGGTGCTATTCGGTTTGCAAGCCACCCCCTTTTTCCTCCAAACATAACGATGGTCATTATGGCCAAACAGTTCTATTTTTGTTTCGTCAGACCAGAGGACATTTCTCCAAAAAGTACGATCTTTGACTCCATGTGCAGTTGCGAACCGTAGTCTGGCTATTTTTATGGCGGTTTTGGAGCAGTGGCTTCTTCCTTGCTGAGCGGCTTTTCAGGTTATGTCAATATAGGACCTGTTTTGCTGTGGATAAAGATACTTTGTACCTGTTTACTCCAGCATCTTCACAAGGTCCTTTGCTGGTGTTCTGGGTTTAATTTGCACTTTTTGCACCAAAGTACGTTCATCTCTAGGAGACAGAAAGCGTCTCCTTCCTGAGCTTTATGACGGCTGCGTGGTCCCATGGTGTTTACACTTTCGCACTATTGTTTTTACAGATGAAAGTGGTACCTTCAGGCGTCTGGCAACCTTCAGGTGCACAGTCAACTTAGTGTAATGTAAACTTCTGACCCACTGGAATTGTGATACAGTGAATTATAAGTGAAATAATCTGTCTGTAAACAATTGTTGGAAAAATTACTTGTGTCATGCGCAAAGTAGAAGTCCTAACCGACTTGCCAAAACGATAGGTTGTTAACAATAAATTAGTGGTTGGGATGAAAAACAAGTTTTAATGACTCCAACCTAAGTGTATATAAATTTCCAACTTCAACTGTATATCCTGGTCGCATGGCATATGAACTAACAGGTTATAGAGCAGACAATGCAATTATTACAACATACAGGTTGTAATATGGCTTTTTTCTGGCTTCCCCAGTGATTTTACCCAGGCACCGCTACTGCATTTCACAAATTCATGGAATATAGTAATTTAGGTACAACGGGGGATGTATTAAGATGCCACTACGCAAAAATATTATATTCCTCTCTGAGTGCTAGTGCCTGCTATTTATCAATCCACTTAAATTAACACACACAAACTGTGGACCGCATAAAGTCCTCTATAAACCATTATAAACCAATAGGAGAGCAAATAAGGTAAAGACAATGATGGAAACCTCTGGAGTTAACATTCACACCTATTGGCTGAGAGTAGCTATGTTCTCTCTGCTCCATAGTGACCCTGCTGTTCGCTGAGGCTGACCCGCTCTGCAGTGGTACACCGCTAATGACTCAGAAAACTCAGCCTGATGCAACCACTCCACAGGAGGCCCCAGAATGGCCACCATTAACATTCTGTGTGCACTGTTTAATTAATAAGCAGGTACGGCATTTAGAATGCAGGCCTCATCAAATCCCAAAATTAATATGTTTAGTGTAACCTTGATGGGAAACATATATTTCAATGAGTGGTCGAATGTATCAGCTTTATTAGGTTCTATTTATTTAATTCTCAATGAAAATGACATTCTCCAAAATCTTTAATGACAGTGATTTCATTACAAGGGGGAAAGGCAGGGAGGACATTTTTTTTTCTCTATTAATATTTCGTTTTCTGGCAGTGGAGTTGTGATTCCTACTTTTAATGGGATGTTATTTCCAAGCAGTCTGGATGCCTGGAAAATGCCACTTCCGTCTCCTCAGAGGGGAGAGCATAGCAGAGATAGGGAACGAGAGAGAGAGAGAGAGAGAGAGAGAGAGAGAGAGAGAGAGAGAGAGAGAGAGAGAGAGAGAGAGAGAACGCCAAACACCCCGACAGTTCCTAGGAGAGGGAACCTGTCAGCCTAAAAGCTGCCTCTCTCATTGTGATAATACAATTGATAAAATTGAGGCACCAATTTCTACTCAGCAGACTACAGAGTTGCCCATATGACTGTAGTCCAGGCTACCTCTGTGGCTTCCATTAAATGCATTAAATGCAGTCAGCTCCTGTGTTTTTGTACTTATGTATGTGTGTATGTATGGGTGTGTACATGGAAGCTGGTTTGTATCTGTCTGTGTGTGTGTTTGTTTCTCTTTTATAATGTAACATAGATATTGGGAATTCATACTAGATGTACGATTATAAGCATGATAATTTATTGAGTTGATGAGGGTTGTAAAGTTTTGTGTTCATAGCATGAGATACTATTGCTTCCACAAGGTGTTAGTAGAGTGAAATTGTCATTGTTTGCACAATAGTTAGTAAATTGCCTGTGATCAAAGACAGAGTGGTGGTTGTGCATTAGTGTGTGTTGTGAACAATAAACCAGCATTGTTTGTGGCTATCTGTTAGAATCACAGTTTTTTTATTTAATTCAACCATTATTTAACTAGGCAAGTCAGTTAAGAACAAATTCTTATTTACAAACCTGGGCCAGTGACACCTCTTGCACTGAGATGCTGTGCCTTAGACCACCACACCACTTGGGTGCCCATAGTTTTTGTTCCCTAGGAGGGACATCTATCTTTCTTCTGACCATGTTTAAAGATAAATTGTCATTCATTTTTGTAAACTACTTCAAAGGAAAGTGTTTCTTTCCCTGGGTAATTTACACAACACACATCATGCCAAGCTACCCAGAAAAATGCTAGGCCCTCAGTTGTTGCAGAAAAACAAGTTTTAATCTGCAGTTTTATTTTATCCATGCAGTGCTCTGAATCTTAAGGCTAGTAATGTAATATGCAAAAAGACTGTTCAAGCTCTCTCTAGTCTCTTTCATGCTCCGTAACTATCCTTGCTTTTTTGGCTCCATATCAAGACTGATCTGCTGGTGGGTTCCCTGTTTGGTTTCTGATGTCAGCATCAGGTTTTATTGGCAAGTCGGTCCCTTCTGGCTATTGTTACAGACAGCATTATTTTCTCAGCAATGAGAACAAACAACGTTCCTGGAATGTTCCTGAAACAAAACTGTACAGTATAGAGCTGCACAAAGCAGACATATTGATCTGATCATTATTCGCTCTGTGGACTGAACTATTTGATTGATATGTATTACTCATATCTCTTCGGGACTCTGGAGTCTCTTATTAGACATTGCTAGTTGTTTTTCGAACTTGAAATGTATGATATTGGGTTTTGAGTGAATTCTAATAAGGTAAATAATTGGGATTGTTTCCACTGAGGTGGTAGATATTTAAGGAGGGGGACTGTCTGACCTCACTAAAGGTCCTTGGTGGGTCCCCTGCGGGACGGTTGAGCGAAAGTAGGCTGATGCGATTAACATGAGGTGGTAAGTGACAAGAACATTTCCCAGGACATAGACATATCTGATATTGGCAGAAAGCTTACATTCTTGTTAACTTCTTACATATAGGGGGCGCTCTTTTAATTTTTGGATAAAAAAACGTTCCCATTTTAAACAAGATATTTTGTCACGAAAAGATGCTCGACTATGCATATAATTGACAACTTTGGAAAGAAAACACTCTGACGTTTCCAAAACTGCAAAGATATTATCTGTGAGTGCCACAGAACTGATGCTACAGGCGAAACATAGATGAAATTTCAAACAGGAAATTCCACAGATTTTGAAGGCGCTGTGTTCCAATGTATCCGTATATGGCTGTGAATGCGCCAGGAATGAGCCTACACTTTCTGTCGTTTCCCCAAGGTGTCTGCAGCATTGTGACGTATTTGTAGGCATATCATTGGAAGATTGACCATAAGAGACTACATTTACCAGGTGCCCGCTTGGTGTCCTCCGTCGAAATTATTGCGTAATCTCCAGCTGCGTGTATTTTTCCATTTGCTTCAGAGGAGAAACCCAACTGCCACGAATGATTTATCATCGAATAGATATGTGAAAAACACCTTGAGGATTGATTCTAAACAACGTTTGCCATGTTTCTGTCGATATTATGGAGTTAATTTGGAAAAAGGTTTGGCGTTGTAATGACTGAATTTTCATTTTTTTTTCTTAGCCAAACGTGATGAACAAAATGGAGCGATTTCTCCTACACAAATAATATTTTTGGAAAAACTGAACATTTGCTATCTAACTGAGAGTCTCCTCATTGAAAACATCCGAAGTTCTTCAAAGGTAAATTATTTTATTTGAATGCTTTTCTTGTTTTTGTGAAAATGTTGCCTGCTGAATGCTAGGCTTAATGCAATGCTATAGCTATCAATACTCTTACACAAATGCTTGTGTAGCTATGGTTGAAAAGCATATTTTGAAAATCTGAGATGACAGTGTTGTTAACAAAAGGCTAAGCTTGTGAGTGAATATATTTCTTTCATTTCATTTGCGATTTTCATGAATAGTTAACGTTGCGTTATGGTAATGAGCTTGAGGCTATGATTACGCTGCCGGATACGGGATTGCTCGACGCAAGAAGTTAATCTAACTGCACTATCCAATTTACAGTAGCTATTACATTAAGATAATACCATGCTATTGTTTGAGGAGAGTGCATAGTTTTGAACATAAACAATTATTAATGAGCCCTATTTAAGTTTGAGAGTCACAAATATCTCAGGTGAGAGAGAGATGGGTGATGTATCGTGACAGGGGTGCCTATATTTCTCAGCGGGTTCCTTTGAGTACCTCTTCAGAATAAGGCGATCAAAACGTTCTGGACAGCTTTCCCATTAGCCCTCCCTTAAATCCCTCTTGGCATCAGACCCCCACGCATTCAATCACACTTCAACACTGTGGCCTGCAAATATTGATGTAAATAGCCATGCAATATGTCATGCTTGGCCATAGCACATCGGGGTGTAATTAACTTTAATCAGACTTAGTCTGGGTTAATAACTCTGAGAGCATGCAATCACAATGCACAAGGCATTTCTGACATTAAAGACTTTACACCCTGCTGGTTTTCACCGGCTGACAACTTCATATTTGCTATGGAGGCCATGAGAATCATAGGTAAACATAATGTGACTCTCTCTCTCTCGCTCACTCTCACTCACTCTCTCTCTCTGTCTTTCCCTCTTTCCCTCTTTCCCTCTCTCTCTCTCTCTCTCTCTCTCTCTCTCTCTCTCTCTCTCTCTCTCTCTAGCACTCTCAGAGTACTTACCTGCTTTTTGGGTTTTGGCTAAGTGGAAATGTGATTAGTCAATTAAAGTTTTGAGTGTAGTGCCCCTATTCAATATATTGCAGATGAAGGGTAGCCTTTTCCTGCAGTCAATGACCTAAAGCACCCTATTCGGCCTCATGGGTGGAATGCTAGTCTTCTGACTGTAATTGCAGTCATTGGACGAGGTACGGTCGTTTCTCTTTGCTTATTTGAGCTGTTCTTGCCATAATATGGACTTGGTATTTTACCAAATAAGGCTATCTTCTGTATACCCCCTACATTGTCACAACACAACTGATGGGCTCAAATGCATTAAGAAGGAAAGAAATTCCACAAATGAACTTTTAAGAAGGCACACCTGTTAACTGAAATGCATTCCAGGTGACTACTGTACCTCATGAAACTGGTTGAGAGAAGGCGGGTGGCTATTTGAAGAATCTCAAATATAAAATGTATTTTGATTTGTTTATCACTTTGTTGGCTACTACATGATTCCATATGTGTTATTTCATAGTTTTGATGTCTTCACTATTATTCTACAAAGTAGAAAATAGTACAAATTGTAATGCTCAATGAGTGAATGGGTGTGGAGTCAGGCGCAGCGAGCAAAGGATGCGGGAAAAAACACGCTTTAATGTCCAAAATCAAAAGAACAAAATAGTATTACCTAACATAGGCGTAACTATTAAAACAAATAGTACCCTTAGGTAAAATACCAGGACAGCGAGAAAACCCAACAAAACACTAACACCTCTCACAAATACAGAAGAACAAGCCCGCACCAACAGAAGCGGGCTAAACAAACTTAAATAACACCACCCTAACAACCAAACATTGAACAGGTGAAACCAATTAGACAAAACCAAACGAACACGAAACAAAGGATCGGTGGCAGCTAGTAGACCGGCGATGACGACCGCCGAGTGCCACCCCAACAAGAAGAGGAGCCACCTTCGGCCACCCGACGCCGGCCTCGGGGACGACCCGGGGGCCGTGGCGCAGGACGATCCGGATGGAGGCGATGGAACTCTCTCAACATAGATGGATCCAGAATATCCCCCACCGGGACCCAGCACCTCTCCTCCGGACCATACCCCTCCCAGTCAACGAGGTACTGCAGGCCCCTCATCGAGGACCCCTCGATGTCCACAGGGGGCGGAGGGGCCTCCAGAACCTCACCTTCCTGCATGGGACCAGCTACCACCGGCCTGAGGAGAGACACATGAAACGAGGGGTTAATGCGATAATACGAAGGAAGTAATAATCTATAACAAACCTTGTTTATTCTCCTCAGGACTTTAAATGGCCCTACACACTGCAGACCCAGCTTCCGGCAGGGCAAGCGGAGGGGCAGGTTTCAGGTCGAGAGCCAGACCCTGTCCCCCGGTGCAAACACGGGGGCCTCACTGCGGTGACGGTCAGCGCTCTTCTTCTGCTGTCCACTCGCCTGACGTAATAACTCCTGGATGGCCCTCCAGGTCTCCTTAGAGCGCTGCACCCACTCCTCCACCGCAGGAGCCTCAGTCTGGCTTTGATGCCATGGTGCCAGGACCGGCTGGTACCCCAACACGCACTGAAACGGTGACATGTTGTTAGAGGAGTGGCTTAGTGAATTCTGGGCCATTTCAGCCCAGGGGATGTATCTCGCCCACTCCCCTTGCCGGTCCTGGCAATACAACCGCAGAAACCTACCCACCTCCTGGTTCACTCTCTCCACTTGCCCATTACTCTCCGGGTGATACCCTGAGGTCAGGCTGACCGAGACCCCAGACGTTCCATAAATGCCCTCCACACTCGGGAGGTAAACTGGGGACCCAGATCAAAAACAATATCCTCGGGCACTCCGTAGTGCCGGAAGACATGGGTGAAAAGAGCCTCCGCAGTCTGCAGGGCCGTAGGGAGACCGGGCAACGGGATAAGACGGCAGGACTTAGAGAACCGATCCACAACGACCAGGATCAACGTGTTTCCCTGAGAGGGGGGAAGGTCAGTAACAAAATCCACCGATAGATGGGTCCACGGCCGTTGTGGAACGGGGAGGGGTTGAAACTTCCCTCGTGGCAGGTGCCTAGGAGCCTTACTCTGGGCACACACCGAACAGGAGGAGACATAGAAGTGCACATCCCTCACCAAGGTGGGCCACCAGTACTTCCCCCTAAGACCTCGCACTGTCCTTGAAATACCCGGGTGACCCAACGAGGGTAGACTATGAGCCCATCGAATCAATTAATCACGAACAGCGAGCGGCACGTACCTACGACCCTCCGGACACTGTGGAGGCGCAGGTTCCTCCCTTAGCGCCCGCTCGATGTCCGGGTCCACCTCCCATACTACTGGTGCCACCAGCTTAGCCACCGGAATGATGGGAGTAGGATCGATGGACCGTTCCTCAGTGTCATAGAGGCGGGACAGCGCGTTGGCCTTAGTGTTGAGGGAACCTGGTCGATACGAGATCGTAAAATGAAATCTGGTGAAATACATGGCCCACCTTGCCTGACGAGGATTCAGACTAATCTGCTCCTTATTATTCCCCTGCGTAATCATCTCCAAAGGAATTGTGGCCTCCCTGACCAGCCCTGACCCTAATGGTCGACTATCTAAAGAGTGCACGGGAAAAGGGGGTTCTACCTTAACTAACGGAATCCTCAACCTCTGAGCGAGTCCGCGGTCTATAAAGTTCCCAGCTGCGCCTGAATCGACTAGCGCCTTATGCTGGAGATAGGAAACTCTGGGAGAGTGTGGTGCTGACCTGGGTAACAGAGGAGGGTTCTGCCTGCCCTCTCGACTCCCAGATGAACTCATCCAGCACCGACCTGAAGTGTGCCCTCTCTAGCCACAACTGGTACAGGAGGAGCCTCCTCCTCCGATCTCCCTAGATGCGGCCCCTCCTAGCTCCATCGGGATAGGAGCGGGAGGGTCAGGAGGTGGAACTAACAGGACCCTTTCAGGATGTCCGCGAGCAGCTAGCAGATGGTCTAACCGGATCGACAGGTCTATTAGTTCATCCAGGCTGAGCGTAGTGTCCCGACAAGCCAGCTCCCTGTGGACGTCCTCTCTCTGGCTACACCTGTAATGGTCTATCAGGGCCCTGTCGTTCCACCCTGCTCCAGCGGCCAAGGTCCGGAAATCCAGGGCGAAGTCCTGCGCGCTCCTCGTCCCCTGCCGGAGATGGAACAACCTCTCACCCGCCGCTCGGCCCTCCGGAGGGTGTTCGAACACGGCCCGGAAACGGCGGGTGAACTCTGGGTAGTCGCCCCTTGCTGAGTCGGGCCCGTTCCAGACAGCATTGGCCCACTCCAGGGCTCTACCCGTCAGGCAAGAGACGAGGACACTCACGCTCTCCTCGTCCGAGGGAGCCAGCCGAACGGTGTTTAGGTAGAGATCTAGTTGTAGCAAAAATCCCTGGCACCCCGCCGCCGCCGCTCATCGTACTCCCTCGGAGGCGTAAAGAGCAGAGCGCTGGAACCGGATCCTGCTGGAGGAGATGGTAGAGTTGCTGGTGGGAGGGTAGGTGGGGTAGTAGGGAGACCACTCGGTCCATCCTCTCCATCATTTGATCCATCGCTGATCCGATGCGATGGAGGATGGACGTGTGATGAAGGGCTCTCTCCTCCATAGTGGGGAGAGGGGTGGTCGCTTCCCCTGCTGACTCCATAAGAAAGGTGCGGGCTTCTGTAACGCTCAATGAGTGAATGGGTGTGGAGTCAGGCGCAGAGAGCAAAGGAAGCGGGAAAAACACGCTTTAATGTCCAAAATCAAAAGAACAAAATTGTATTACCTAACACAGGCGTAACTATTAAAACAAATAGTAAAATACCAGGACTGGCGACGACGACCGCCGAGCGCCACCCGAACAAGAAGGGGAGCCACCTTCGGTAATATTCGTGACACAAATAAAGAAAAAACATTTAATGAGTAGGTGTTCTAAATTCTAAAACTTTTGACCAGTAGTGTATATAAAGTTTAATATTGAGATGCAAACTCAAAATGGAATACATTTGAACTCTATATCTGACATGGTACAAGTGTCTTCTTTTTTTAAAGCCCATAACCATGTGTATGAGGTGTATACTTTTGTTTCAAAGTAGATTTGTTTAAGACTACCAAGAATCAATCTGTGTGACCCTGATTTAGCCAACTACAGTAAAATGTAACCTGATTGCGGGTTCACTCCACTAACTAGTTATTCTTCTCTCAGTCATTGTTGTTGGATATTGATGCACAACCAAACCGGTGCAACCTTTCTGAGTGAGCGCACAGTATAGTTTTTTTTTGTGAATTGGGCCTAAGTATAAACATTTGTTGTTGAGTGTAGCTACAATAAAGGTCCATTCCATAGAGATGGATTCTTTAAGATCTCATGGTTTATCCCATAGGCAGCTTCGAGGGATTTCAGCTGATCTTGTTGCTCTGCCTTTCGTCTCCCACTCTTTGATTTCTTTATGTGGGGATGCTGAGGGATCAGAAGAGCTGGCGCTACCTTTGAATGATGTGTTACAATCCACTGTGGACCACTGTCTCGCATTTGAACTATCGGCTGACTTATTTATAACTTTGACTGACAGACGTGACTCAAAGGGGATGAATCCATAATGACTCCAAATGAACCCGTCCTTCAACACGACAATGATATTAAGACTTGACCTTGATGGCTTCTGACAAAGTCCCCATGGTCCTCCATTCAAGATGATCCTACCAGACAGAGAGACACATCTTCGGAATAGACAGAACAGCCATCACCTTGAGAGAAAAGCATTAGTGCAAAAGAAAACCTGAACAAATTTACAATGAGCAGGTCTTATCTTTCACATTCAAAATAACCTTGCTATTGCTCAGGGCAGACTTCATTATACAGAGACATTGTTGGAGGGGAGCCAGAAATGTGCCCTATTGAAATATAAAGTAATTGGTCTCCGAATAGCTTCCTGTATTCGGGGTTTCACATTTCAAAATGTAACTTTCATTGACCAATCCCCAAATGTGAGTATTATGCTCACACAGATATCAGAAAAGCAATGTGCTACATGGATATTGTGAGGATAACATCATCTCTTTGAGCTTTTGTGAGAATTTCACTTCAATATCATTAAATATTACATCTACCATTTCATTTTTTCACACCATGCATCACCATGGATGAGTCCATACAAGCCACCACATTTCCCTGATATAATATTAATTCTGTCCATAAGCCATAATACAAAGATAAAACACCTTTGATATATTCTGTCGGTATTCATGATGTTACCAGCCTGCAGACAGATATCTGATGTCTGGCTGTTTGCGTGAGACTGACACACATGGTGTGAGGAACATGGTACCCCACTGGCAGAGCCCATTGCTATGAGAAGTGAGTTCACATGCTACCATTACATAGGACACTGACAGTCCTGATTAAAATTCAGCCTGCATCTTGAACTGCCATAAACAGATGGTTCTTCGTGCTCTCTTTCCATAAGGCACAAGGAAACACCAGCTCCGCACTTGCATACGGATCACCATCGAGGATAAAATAATGGGATGTCATCGGGTAATGACTACATTTCTGATGAATCTGTTCTTTTAATGGATTTATAATTAATGCTTGTAAGCTTTCTGATGGCATTGGGCCCTTTATGAAAGATAAGGCTTCACATAGATCAAATAAACTCCGGCTGTTGGAAATCAGTGGAGGTGAAAGTGATGATGACAACAACCATAATGATGATGATGGTCATGGTCATGATGATGAGGGGCATGATGATAATAATGATGATGGTGTTCATGATGATGATGTTCATGATGATGATGGTCATGATGATGATGTTCATGATGATGTTCATGATGATGATGGCCATGATGATGATGATGGTGATAATGACAAAAGCTCTACTCAGATTCAAGCTCTACAGTAGTTCTGTCCTTCATCAAAGCACATTAAGAACCGTGCATACATATTTTATGAAATACATATTGATTTGGCTTAAAAAGGCTTTTAGCTGAGCAAAGTGTGAAATAAAACTCCCGAAAGAGCAGTTTATTATTTCTTAAAAATATCATACCTTTTGAAACAGGAAAACATTAGTAATCATGTAACTAGGTATGTGACAATGTCAATTTTATCTTAATGTTTAAACTGCCATTTTTTATTGTTTAAAAGTTTTAAAATGACGTGAATTCACAATTCAGATATGATCCTGCGTATGACCGCTAGGGGGCAGTTCGATCTACCACAGTCCTGGCTACCTTCCAGACGCTGCTCACCTTACTCCTGTTCCCCACCCACACAGCAATGATCTTATTAATGTTGTTTTAGGTTCTCTGTTGTGTGCCTCTCCTCCATGTTCTCAGTTGTCAGTACATGGGACTTCATGTCCCACTTCTCATCAATGTGATGGCTCATTGCAGTGATGTATGACAGCGTGTTCATAGATGTTCAACAACTTGTTATCATTGTACAATTTCATTTTTCAACATGGCATCTTGTCGTCTGGTTCTAGATATGCCATTAAGGCGTTGAGGGTGACATCCTCCACCATTGGCAATGGCTGCATTCTAGCAACGGGTTGGGTCTCACGGTGCATCCCTTTAACCACTGTAGCTCAATTACCACTCGCAAAGGTTGCATTTCATCACCTTCTGAAAGTATTGCCATACAGGACTCCTTTCACTCCTGAGCTTCTTTTCACTCCTGAGCTTCCCCTCAGTCCCAACCTTCCCCTCAGTCCCGACCTTCCCCTCAGTCCCGAGCTTCCCCTCAGTTCCGAGCTTCCCCTCAGTCCCGATCTGCTCCTCAGTCTAGTGGGGTTCTGGGTGAGGAATACTAGGCCATGGTTGGCGGCGAGTGTGGACTATCTTGGGACGCAAGGAGAGGGGACTAAGACATTTACTGAGTGGGGTCCACGTCCCGCGCCGGAGCCGCCACCATGGACAGACGCCCACCCGGACCCTCCCTATTGATTTGAGGTGCGTTCGGGAGTCCGCACCTTAGGGGAGGGGGGGGTTCTGTCACGCCCTGGTCAATGTATTTTGTGTTTTTCTTCATGTATTTGGTCAGGCCAGGGTGTGACATGGGTTTTTGTATGTGGTGTGTAGCTTAGTGGGATTGTAGCTTAGTGGGGTGTTCTAGGAGAGTCTATGGCTGTCTGAAGTGGTTCTCAATCAGAGGCAGGTGTTTATCGTTGTCTCTGATTGGGAACCATATTTAGGCAGCCATATTCTTTGGTTGTATTGTGGGTGATTGTCCTGAGTGTCTTGATGTCCTTGTTTGATGTTAGTTGACACAAGTATAGGCTGTGTTCGGTTTTCGTTTCGTTTATTGTTTTTGTAGTGTTCGTGTTTACGTTTGTTTAAATAAACATGGATCGCAATCGGCACGCTGCAGTTTGGTCCGACTCTTCTTCACCATATGAAAACCATGACAAGAAAGCCTTTTTGCAATTATTTTAGCAAACTGTTGTGCTGATTAAAGAAATAATTAAACTGTCGTTCTTTGGACTAGATGAGTATCTGGAGCATCAGCATTTGTGGGTTCGATTACAGGCTCAAAATGGACAGAAACAAAGACCTTTCTTCTGAAACTCATGAAGGCTACTCCATGCGAGAAATTGCCACTATACTACTCTTTTCATAGAACAGTGCAAATTGTCTCTAACCAGAATAGAAAGAAGAGGTGGAGGCCCCGGTGCACAACTGAGCAAGAGGACAAGTACATTAGCGTGTCTAGTTTGAGAAACAGACACCTCACAAGTTCTCAACTGGCAGCTACATTAAATAATACCTGCAAATGACCAGTCTCAATGTCAGCAGTGAAGAGGCGACTCTGGGATGCTGGCCTTCTAGGCAGAGTTCCTCTGTCCAGTGTCCATGTTCTTTTGCCCATCTTTTCAAAGATTATTTTAAAAAACGCATGTTTTTTAGTTTCTATTATCTTCTACAAGATTTAATGTGTGATATTATCCTATATTCTTTTTCCATTTCCACAAACTTCAAAGTGTTTCCTTTCAAATAGTATCAAGAATATCATATCCTTGCTTCAGATCCTGACCTATAGGCAGTTAGATTTTGGTATGTCATTTTATGAAAAATTGAAAAACAGGGCACAAGGATTTTAAGTGTGCCTTGAATTCTAAATGAATCGCTGGCAGTGTCACCTGAAAAGCACCCAAACACCATCACATCTCCTCCTCCATGGTTCACGGTGGGAACCACAGATGTAAATCCGTTCACATACTCTGCATTTCACAAAGACACGTAGGTTGGAACCAAAAATATAAAATTTGGACTCATCAGACGAAAGGACAGATTTCCACCGTTCTAATGTCAATTGCTCATGTTTCTTGGTTCAAGCAAGTCTCTTCTTCTTCTTGGTATCCTTTAGTCGTAGTTTCTTTACAGAAATTTGACCATGAAGGCCTGATTCCTGCAGTCTCCTCCAATTGATGTTGAGTTGTGTCAGTTACTTGAACTCTGTGAAGCATTTATTTGGGCTGCAATTTCTGGTAACTCTAATGAACTTATCCTCTGCAGCAGAGGTAACTCAGGGTGTTCGTTTCCTGTGGCGATCCTCATGATTCATCATAGCACTTGTTGGATTTTGCGACTGCACAAAATTCTTGAAATTTTCTGGATTGACTGACCTTCATATCTTAAAGTAATGATGGCCTGTCATTTGTCTTTGCTTATTTGATCTGTTCTTGCCATAAGATGGTCTTGGTCTTTTACAAATAGGGCTATGTTCTGTATACCACCCCTACCTTGTCACAACACTACTGATTGGCTCAAACGCATTAAGAATGAAATAAATTCCAAAAATGAACTTTTAACAAGGCTCACCTGTTAATTGAAATGCATTCCAGGTGACGGCTGGTTGAGAGAATGCCAAGAGTGTGCAAAGCTGTCATCAAGTCAAAGGGTGGTTACTTTGAAGAATCTCAAAGATAAAATATATTTTGATTTGTTTAACACTTTACTGGTTACTACGTGACTCCATATGTTTAGTTACTACGTGACTCCATAGTTTTGAAGTCTTCCCTATTATTCTACAATGTAGAAAATAGTAAAAATAAAATAAGGGAATAAAGAAAAAATATTGAAAAATCCTGGAATGAATAGGTGTGTCTAAATGTTTCACTGGTACTGTATATATTCTGTATTATATATATGTTTTGGTTGGGGATTTTATCTAAATGTTAACGATCCTAAATTCGCTTAAACGTCACACTCCTTCCTACATGTAATGTTAAATGTCTTTCAATTACTCTCTCTACTACTTTGAGTAAAACCAATTGAGAACAGCAAGTTGCAGAGGTGCAATATCTGATGTATATCTTGACAATGATTTATGTCTACAGGATAACAGTTTTGTCACAATTCTGTCCCATTCTGTCAGACTAGTCAAGGAACAATTTCATCAAATCTACGGAAAGGTTCCTTTGATCTACTTTTGACAGTTTTCTCTCCATATTCTTGACAAGCAATATATGCAAATTGAACTTCTCTAATAAGCATCCTCTTTGGTACGCTTCGGTTCAAACATTTTTTCTGATTGGTGTGCTATGCAGGTCTAAATTGGGTGGTGAAAATATACTTATTATTTCCTGATAAGGGCACGTCTATTGCAGAGGAGGCTTATGGGAGAAGCTGTACGTGGACAGTCTCATTGTAAGGACTGGAATGGAATGAATGGAACGGTATCAAACACATCAAACATAAGGCGACCAACTGTTTGACTCTGTTCCATTGATTCCATTCCAGCCATTACAATGAGCCCTTCTACAGCTCCTCCCACCTCTGGTCTATTGAGATGTGACAATGCTGCTCTCGCTGGGCAATCACCTCATCCATTCAATTTGGTTTCAACATATCAATTCCAGAGCTCTCAAGAGTGATGGATACCTACTAAATGCACCATGTGCATGCACACACACACACACATATCCACACATAAACACCCGAGGACGCCACTACATTGTTGTGTCGTTTCAGACCTGGATGATGGATGATTGCACATTGTATTCAGGGCCAAATTGGAACATCAATTCGCCCCACTCTTCCAATTTTCTTACCCTCCACCAGGCAGAGATCAGGGCCAGGCAGGATGCTCTTGGCGTGGGGGGCGGGAATCCAGGGCACCATATGAAGTGGATCTTCGATTTTGTATGTCTAAAGGATATAGTGTGGGCCGGATCAGAGTAAAAGGTCAGCTGTAATAACCACCTGAGAGAGAGAAAGAGAGACAGACAGACAGACAGACAGACAGACAGACAGACAGACAGACAGACAGACAGACAGACAGACAGACAGTTGTGAGGGTGGATAAGCAGTGGAGTTAGAGGACAACCAGGACGTTTATAGACCTACAGTCCAGGGGAGAGACTCAGGAGATGTCGATTTTGACATGGCCAATGCACTTCATCCATGTCTGTGTGTATGAAATCACCTAGAACTAACAGAGGAAGGAACTCTTTCACAGGATCTGCACTGTGAATTCCTTAATTTCTAATATCTTCTCAATCAATACTATATCCTTTTCTCCAACTCTTGTTTATGATAACGGCAGCGTTCATTGATTTAAACCACAGTTCCCGCAGACCTTCATTATTTTACAGATTTCATACTTCCACGGCAAAATCATTATTAACTTCCCAGTGTGGGGTGGTTTTACTTTGGAGGGAAAGTACCACCTTCAGTCACACACATTTCTCAAGTGAGGCTTCTTAAAAATGATATATATAAAGTATATACAGAAAGCAAGAGTGGCATTTCAATATATATGCCGATCATTTAATGACATACGGTACAAAACTGGAGGACGTAAATGCTGAAAGTGTCTATAAAATGTGTTCCTACCGCCTTCCACTTCTCTCTTGTGTCAGAAAAACAAACAAAGGCAGACCCTCTTCAGACATCTTCCATCCATCTTCTGAATGGCAGTTGATTTTGTTTGCAGATTTAGACCTATTGTAATTATTTCTGTTGTTAAGAGCACTGATTTGACTCGGATTGCTGTGAGAAAAAGATTATGCTACAGTAGCCCTGGAAGATAAATGCATCAGTCACACTGCCATCTCGAGTGCTGCTGGGGTCACTCACCAACACTCAAGGCACAGCTCAATTGGTTCCAAAGCGCTTGTGTCATTTGAATGGCTGAGTTGTTCAGTAAACAGAACAGGAAAAGGGCTCCACTATCCTCCTCGTCTTGCCTCTTAACATACTAAACGTTTTGCTGGGGAAACTGAAGGACAGGCATGGGAGCTGAAAAGAACATGCTGTTTTTTCTCTGTATTGATATAGTCGTTTGTGTTAGAGTTTGTGATGTATTTGTTGATACTATCACTTGCTTTTTATGGTGACTGCATGCCATATAACATTGACATTACCTAATACAGTGCATTCGGAAAGTATTCAGACCCCATGACTTTTTCCACCTTTTGTTATGTTAAATTGAATAGTTTTTTTCCCCTCATCAATTTACACACAAAATACACCATAATGACAAAGCAAAGAAACGTTTTTAGAAATTATCTCAAATGTATTAAAAAAACAGGAAATATCACATTTACATAAGTATTCAGACCCTTTACTCAGGACTTTGTTGAAGCACCTTCGGTAGTGATTACAGCCTAGAATCTTCTTGGGTATGATGCTACAAGCTGAATTTGGGGAGTTTCTCCCATTCTTCGCTGCAGATCCTCTCAAGCTCTGTCAGGTTGGATGGGGAGCGTCATGGCACAGCTATTTTCAGGTCTCTCCAGAGATGTTATATCGGGTTCAAGATGGGGCTCTGGCTGGGCCACTCAAGAACACTCAGAGACTTGTCCCAAAGCCACTCCTGCATCGTCTTGGCTGTGTGCTTAGGGTCATTGTCCTGTTGGAAGGTGAACCCTCAACCCAGTTTCAGGTCCTGAGCACTCTCAAGCAGGTTTTCATCAAGGATCTCTTTCCCTTGATCCTGACCAGTCTCCCAGTCCCTTCCGCTGAAAAACATCCCCACAGCATGATGCTGCCACGCTTGGCATTCAGGCCAAAGAGTTCAATCTTGGTTTCATCAGTCCTTTAGGTGCCTTCTGTCAAATTCCAAGCGGTCTATCATGTGCATTTGTCTGTGGAGTGGCATCCATCTGACAACTCTACCATAAAGGCCTGATTAGTGGAGTGCTGCAGAGTTGATTTTCCTTTAGGAAAGTTCTCCCATCTCCACAGAGCAACTCTGGAGCTCTGTCAGAGTGACCATCGGGTTCTTGGTCACCTCCCTGACCAAAGCCCTTCTCCCCCGTTTGCTCAGTTTGGCAGGGCTGTCAGCACTAGGAAGAGTCTTGGTGGTTCTAAACTTCTTCAATTTAAAAATGATGGAGGCCACTGGGTTCTTGGGAACCTTCAATGCTGCAGACAATTTTGGTACCCTTCTACACAATCTTGTCTCGGAGCTCTACAGACAATTCCTCTGACCTTATGGCTTGGTTTTTGCTCTGACATGCACTGTCAACTGTGGGGCCTTATATAGACAATTTAATTGACTACCGGTGGATCAAGTTGTAGAAACATCTCAAGGACGATCAATGGAAACAGGATGCACCTGAGTCTCATAGCAAAAGGTCTGAATACTTATGTTAATAAGGTATTTCTGTTTTTTATATTTAATAGATTTGAAAAAAATACCCCAAAACTTTTTTACGTTGTCATAATGCCGTATTGTGTGTAGATTGATGAGGAAAACATTTAATGTTATCCATTTTAGAATAGGGCTGTGACGTAACAAAATGTGCAAAAAGTAAAGTGGTCTGAATACTTGCATTGTAAGTTAATGATTTGTTTTCCTTCCCAGTAGACTGCTGTACACTCTTATAAAAAAAGGGTGGTATCTAGAACCGCAGAGGGTTCTTCGTCTATCCCCATAAAATAAACCTTTGAAGAACCATTTTCGGTTGCAGGTACAAGAATGCACATAACTCCCGGCTTACAAAAATTACACAAAAAAAACACATGGGCACAAAACCTGTCTCGCACCAGTCACAAAAGGTAAACATACTTATAATGAACAATTCCCGACAACGACACGGGGGAAACAGAGGGAACATATACAACATGTAATTAGGGAATTGAAACCAGGTGAGTGTGACAATCAGACAAAACAAATGGAACATGAAAAATGGATCGGCGACAGCTAGAAGACCGGTGACGTCAACTGCCGAACAACGCCAGAACAAGGAGAGAAACCGACTTTGGTAGAAGTTGTGAAACTTTTGAGTTTCATGTAGAACCCTCTTTAGAAAGGGTTCTACTTGCAACCGAAAAGGGTTCTCCTATTGGTACAACCAAAGAACCCTTTTGTAACCCTTTTTCTAAGGGTGTAGAGATCAGGGGCAGGACATGGTGGAGTGAAAGTTAACAAACACGATCATATGACAATAGGAGCTGAGGACATTATCAACATTCAATGGACCACAGTTTTCACTTGTTGGGGAAAGTCTGTCAAATAAATTTGATGCTGTAACCTGGAATAGGCTACAGTACAGTACTAACAAAACAAATAACGCAGTAAGTTATGTGTCTGACCCATTTGTCAATTCTACCTGGAGACTTCAGTCACTTCAAAGAATTTAGAAAATGACTTCAAAGAATATTGGAGATACCAGGTAAATTATTTGACTCACCAGCTGAGGCTGCATCCTAAATGACTATGTTCATACATCCTGTGATGAGTACATGCCACAGTAAAACACTGTCTAATACAAGATGCTTGAAAAACGGGCCTGAAGATCCCCAAAGCAATTCTATTGTGCATTAAAATGTCTCTGGGTAGGCCTGGGCTGATTAGGTTTCTGTCTGCATCGCAAACACCCACTCAACACACCAGGAAGAATGATAGCTTCAGACTCAATCGTCCTTTCCTCCATACAAGACCTTCAAGCCCATTGTCCATGCACTGCTTTCAAGATCAAACAACTTCCATATACAGTATATAGTATGTTTGTAATGCATTCTAATGAACTGAGGAGGGGCATGTGGACAGCTGAATTCTCTCTACCTGTCCCTCAACCAGTCTCTCTTTCATTTCTATGTTATCTAACCTTTCTTTGAAATTCAGGAGAAGGAATATTCGGGAAAGACCTCACAAAACAACATGCCCATGTATATCTCTTCAGCCATAAGTCAGAGTTAAATAGCAGCTTGGAGCATTCTCTCTCTCTCTCTCTCTCTCTCTCTCTCTCTCTCTCTCTCTCTCTCTCTCTCTCTCTCTCTCTCTCTCTCTCACTCTCTCTCTCTCTCTCTGTCCTTTTCTCTCCCTCTCTCCCTTTGTTCATTTAAAAAGTGATTTGCTGGGTGCGCTCTAGGGATAGAATGCTAATGTGGTGGTTCCAGTAACTCTTGGTTACAGCCTAGCATATCTAACAGCATACCTTTGAACAGGTGTTGAGCCTCCTGTGGGAATACCTTTGCTTGATGGCATCAGGAGAAATAACCCTGGAATATTCCATAGGAAAAACACTTCTGCATGTTCTTTTTACTTTGTTTTCTTTGTGTTTCCTTTCATTTTCTTACATTGTCTGTAAATGTAGAGATCAACAAGAACAGTTTGGGTGCTAGGGTTTTGGTGATGAAGAATTATAGGCTATGTATTTGTTACTGCGAAACGTTGCTACTGCAGAACTCTTTTGTAAGAGGTTTGGGTGTGCATGTGGTATAATTCTTTCTGGCACTGAAAACATGCTGCTCTCCCCTCACTGTGGTTTTATTTTGAAAGGCACTTTGTTCTGGGTCCCAAGACACTGTTTCCCCACAGGCAGAAACAACTCTGAGGGAAAAATTATGAGTTTCTCACTTAGAAGTTATTATTATTACTTCTCTTGTCTGAAACTCTATATTCATGTTGGAGTTTAGCTGTTTCTCACAGCATCGTCAAGATATGAAGCTATGTTATTTGTTGTTCTCCTCACAGCTGGGGGTTTTGTGTTCACAGCCTGAGTGGCTGAGGAATGGAGTTTGCTAAACCGACACCTGAACTAATGTAATTTTAAAATGCATCATCCTTGGAAATAAAAATCAGGATTGAATTGAGTTTATACAATCCACAGGCGGATATCGACATCTCAGTAATAAATTGGTTCTGATCTAGTCTCGTTTGGTCAGGGTGAAGGGATGGGGGGACAAAATGCCAGAGGAGCCTCCTAAGTGTAATTATTGATCTCTGCAGAACCTGTTGTTCTGCCAGGTAATAAAGCAGACTATTGATTTATCGGCCAACAGCGGTTACCTTTTTCTTGTGTTTGCTATTCCCAATATACTGCCCTGGTCCCCAGGAGGGGAAAGTTTTGTCGGAAACCTGGGATCTTACTTCCTGTGTCACAGTACAATGGTTGCCACGCAGCCTACCCATTAAAACTGAGTTGAGTATCGACCAGTGTGCAATGTTTTCTTTACACTTTGTGTTTGTTAGGAACACAGGAAGCTCAGTTGTTGTCTCAGATCTGTGCTTTGATTTTCTGATAGTGACTCCATTTTTTTCAAAAAAGCAGACCGAGCAGCACCATTCATTATCACTCTCTTTGAACTTCCATAAACCCTTATAGTCTGATAAATGACTTAATTGTATAGTGTTGTCATGACATGCCCTTTTTAGGTGAGATTCATAGCTCTCGCTCTCTCTCTCTCTCTCTCTCTCTCTCTCTCTCTCTCTCTCTCTCTCTCTCTCTCTCTCTCTCTCTCTCTCTCTCTCTCTCTCTCTCTCTCTCTCTCTCTCTCCACAGGTTTATGACGGTCAGAACTACCTAAAACTCTTTACCCCACTCGGCCAAATTGAAAGTTGAGAATCGCTTTGTTACGACAGAAAAAGACTGCAGTAGGGTAACGTAAAAAGGTTGAATTGTTGAACAGCATTTCTGTATTCAAAGCAGTTGGAGTGGTCCGTGGACACTTAAGGAAAAGTAATGTTCAGTTTGTTTCATTTGGTGACCTCATGAAGGACAGGAGACACACATTACTGTTTCTTTTTTTGTATACACTTCTCAATTATGGGTTTGCATCTGAATGTTGTACAAAATAAATGATTGAGTATAGGAATACTTTTGAAAAAATGAAATGTGATGTTAGCCTTCTAAATGAGAGTATGGGTTTTCATATAAAGTTTTAACTGGTCAGTGACCACACCCCCTGAGCACAGACATTTACATTGGCATCATGGAACGCCCCCTTTTCTACTAAAAGTATAAAACCCACTTGCGACAACATTTACATTAGACCAAAACACGCCTGGTGATGCTGGTGTGTGAAGTGGTTCAAACTACAACTTTAGTTTGGTAAACGCGTCCGATCTAAGAACATTTCCGAATGGTACTCTGACGTAGCCATGATAACAACCTACAACTACGACATACTTTGATCTCTGGTGGACAAACCAGAGGCTTTCTGTCGATTTACTATTATCCAGCACACGGACCGACGATCACAGAGATGGACAACAAAGGAATACACTCGTAAACATGTAAATTGCTATTCATTTTCTAATGAGCGGCTGTTCATGTTCAAAATATTAGCATTTATATGAGTGTAGTTATGAACTGTATTACAGTGGGTCCACTCTGAGTTTCCCGCTCTTAAACTGTCCCCATCCCTTTCCTTTGTCTACCAAGCCGTCATATTGGTTTCGTCCACTATGGGCTTTTTATTCCTATCATGTTAGTAACCAATGTATGACCTATTGTGTGTGTGTTTATGTAATTCTGTGATTGATTAGTTAGTAAGTAAATAATTAAGCCAATTTGTATATCGCTGATTCATGATTTGATGTTCGGGTTCATGCAGATATCCAAGGGTTTGCGACGTTCAGAAATGAGACTGATGAGGTAACAATACATTAGAAGACTGTAATGATAAATAGATGATAAAATGATAAAATGCCTGAAGAGTTACATTCGGGAAATTTAAACTCTACAAACTTGGTGCCACATCTTCCTAGTTAATTACTATTCTGTGATTCATTTAATTACAGAATAATTACACAAAGAGAATTGATTTGATATATATATAACAGTCTTCACATCTAATGAATATGTATCCAACATGCTGGGGCGGCAGGGTAGCCTAGTGGTTAGAGTGTTGGACTAGTAACCGGAAGGTTGCGAGTTCAAACCCACGAGCTGACAAGGTACAAATCTGTTGTTCTGACCCTGAACAGGCAGTTCAGGGCCACTGTTTTACAGTGAAAATAAGAATTTGTTCTTAACTGACACTTAACTGACACGCCTGCTTAAATAAAGGTAAAATAAAAAAATTAAAATAAATAATAATGAGGAATGCAACAAGGTTGGTCAGTCTATCAATTGACCGGGATTGACTTATCTCTATGCCATCAGACTGTTAAACAGTCACCACCGGCCGGCCTCCGCCCATTACCATGCGCGAAACCTTAAATACAGTCACTAGCCGGCTACCACCAGGTACTCTGCACCATAGAGACGGCTGCCCTATGTCCATTGAACACCAGACACTTTAATAATGTTTACCTACTGTTCTACCCACTTTACATGTACGGTACCAGTCGAATGTTTGGACACACCTACTCATTCAAGGGATTTTTTAAAAACTATTTTCAACATTGTAGAATAATAGTGAAAACATTACATTTCTGAAATAACACATATGGAATCATGTAGTAGCCATAAAAGTGTTAAACAAATCAAAATATGTTTTATTTTGTAGCCACCCTTTGCCTTGATGACAGCTTTGCACAGTCTTGGCATTCTCTCAATCAGCTTCATGTGGTATTCACCTGGACTGCATTTCAAATAACAAATGTGCCTTGTTAAAAGTACATTTTGGGGAATTTCTTTCTTTCTTAATGTGTTTGAGCCAATCAGTTGTGTTGTGACAAGGTAGGGGTGGTATACAGAAGATAGCCAGAAGATTACTTCTGCCACAAGCCATTACTTGACATGAAGGTCAGTCAATCCAGAAAATGTCAAGAACTTTGAAAGTTTCTTCAAGTGCAGTCACGAAAACCATCAAGCTATGATGAAACTGGCTTTCATGAGGACCACTACTGGAAAGGAAGACCCAGAGTTAAGTCTGCTGCAGAGGATACGTTCATTAGTGTTAACTGGACCTCAGATTGCAGCCCAAATAAATAAATGATTCACAGAGTTCAAGTAACAGACACATCTCAACATCAATTGTTCAGTGAAGACTGTGTGAATCAGGCCTTCATGGTCAAATTGCTACAAAGAAACCACTACTAAAGGACACCAATAAGAATAAGAGACTTGCTTGGGCCAAGAAACATGAGAAATGGACATTAGACCAGTGGAAATCTGTCCTCTGGTCTGATGGGTTCAAATGTTTTATTTTTGGTTCCAACCGCCCTGTTTTTGCGAGACGCAGAGTAGGTGAACAGATGATCGCCGCATGTGTGGTTCCCACCGTGACGCATGGAGGAGGAGTTGTGATGGTGTGGGGGTGCTTTGCTGGTGACAGTGAATTCAAGGAACACTTATTTAGCATGGCTACCACAGTATTTTGCAGCGATTCGCCATCCCATCTGGATTGTGCTTACAGGGACAATTTTTTATTTTTCAACAGGACAATGACCCAACACACCTCCAGACTGTGTAAGGACTATTTGACCAAGAAGGACAGTGATGGAGTGCTGCGTCAGATGACCTGGCCTCCACAATTACCTGACCTCAATCGAAATGATATATTTTGGGATGAGCTGGATAGCAGAGTGAATGAAACGCAGCCAACAAGTGCTCAGCATATGTGGGAACTCCTTTTTGAAAGAAAAGCACATGTCTTGTACATCAAAATAACATCAAATTGATCAGAAACACAGTGTAGACATTGTTAATGTTGTAAATTACTATTGTAGCTGGAAACTGCAGATTTTTTATGTAATATCTACATACCGTAGGTGGACAGAGATCCATTATCAGCAACCATCACTCCTGTGTTCCATTGGCACATGTTTATAATTTTAAAAGGCTAATTGATCATTAGAAAACCCTTTTGCAATTTTGTTAGTACAGCTAAAAACTGTTGTTCTGATTAAAGGAACAATAAAACTGGCCTTCATTAAACTGTTTTTCTGATTAAAGGAACAATAAAACTGGCCTTCTTAAATAGCCTTCTACTATTTAATGAGGCTGCCGGTTGAGGACTTGTGAGGCATCTGTTTCTCAAACTAGACACTCTAATGTACTTGTCCTCTTGCTCAATTGTGCACCGGGGCCTCCCACTCCTCTTTCTATTCTGTCTAGAGACAGTGTGCACTCTTCTGTGAAGGGAGTACTACTCAGCATTATACAAGATCTTCCATTTCTTGGAAGGGTTTCGCATGGAATAGCCCTTATTTCTCAGAACAAGAACAGACTAACGAGTTTCAGAAGAGAGGTCTTTGTTTCTGGCCATTTTCATCCTGTAATCGAACCCACAAATGCTGATGCTCCAGACACTCAACTTGTCTAAATGAGGTCAGTTTTATTGCTTCTTTAATGAGGACATTTTTCAGCTAGGCTAACATAATTGCAAATGGGTTTTCTAATGATCAATTGGCCTTTTAAAATGATAAACTTATCATTCTGGAACACAGGAGTGATGGTTGTCGATATTGGACCTCTGTACACCTATGTAGATATTCCAAAGAAAAATCTGCCGTTTCCAGCTACGACAGTCATTAACAACATTAACAATGTCTACACTGTATTTCTGATGAATTTGATGTTATTTTAAATGTACAAAAAAATGCCCCTTTCTTTCAAAAACACGGACGTTTCTAAGTGACCCAAACTTTTGAACGGTAGTGTACATTGCATTTGGATTACTGTTACAGTGCAATTTGCATTGATTCGTTACGATATTAGATTCGTTATGACATTTGTTGATTTCTTGTTGTGTTTAAAACATTTTATTTTGTGTACTTGTTTGACATTTTACTGCATTGTTAGGAGCTAGTAATATATGCATTTCGCTGCACTCACTATAACATCTGCTAAACTGTGTACGTGACCAATACACTTTGATTTGAAATGATTGTGTCTGTGACATCGTAACATGTCTTTCTTTTACATTTATAATAACATCATAATTATCTGTTTGAGAATAATTAAGGGTGTGTTCATAAATTCACTCTGTCAATCTACTCCGATCTCAGAGCACTCTTGTCTGAGTGTGCCAGAGCGCGTAATAACGGATGAATTTACGAACCCTCAACACCCATTGAATATGGCCGTTGTCAGTGAACACCTGCAAAAAAGTGTAATTAAATTGATGCCAGCAGCACAGTTACAGTCGCCAACCATCTGGATAACATGAAAACAGCCTAACCAGCTCTGCTAGGGCAAGTATATTGGTCAGAGTGAGGTGTTCTCTCATTTGTGTCTGGAAGTAGCTAGCAAGCTAGCAACGTTAGCCAGTTAGCTTGGGTGCTTGACTGACATTGTGAGGTCAGAATGCTCAGATTGCAATATGAGCGCACTCTGGCACTCAAGATTGAATTTACCAACACACCCTATACTGTATGCCTATCCTACGGGCAGGCATGTCTTATTGCCATGTTCAGTAACTGTATAATGAACAGTGAAAGCATAACACGCAACCGAGTTGCAATAAGACAGCCATACATGTACAAAAGACAAATTTATATATCTAACACTTTTGATTGACAGCTCAGTAAAGGTCAGACGTTCCTTCATCAAAGTCTGGCCTCTCCTCTGCCCACTCAGTGGCTCATAAGAGAGATGCCAGGCCTCTGCAGAATGAATAACAACTATATACAAACTCACAATAATGTACTATAGCCAGCCAGCCGCATCTGCAGCACCAGAACGAGCTTTAGAACTGAGCCCGGTAATTGCAGAACGAGCAGAGGGCTATTAAACATAATTATAGGCACATACCTGGGGATCTTTTCATTTTTACCTCATGAAGAATAAATGGGCAGACAGAATTTATTTTCCATATATTTCCTTTTACTCATAAAATTCCACCGGTGTTTTTAGCTCAATTACTTAGTAAGGGGAAATGTTTAATTGATTGCAGGGTTGATTTGAGGTGAGAGGATGTCTGTTCTCTGTCTCACCTCTCTAATGGGGCGAACTCACCAGGAGTAGGTGGGCAGGGTGGACTGCCATTTTCTAGCTGTTTTGAAAACAATTATTCCCCAATATCTGACACCCCTGCATCCAAAGGACACTAACATTTAGTTATGCATTGGACTAACACCTCAGCATCAAGCCTCTTTCATCCACATTACTCTCTTTCGAGTTTAGCTTCTAATAAGAGCAGGATTTGATAAGAGGAGCGCGGACAAATGGAGGTGACAGCCGTTGACCTTCATAGGTGTGTGACCTCTCCTTCATCTGCTCCGCTGGACAGCCATACCATGAGATACGGGCCATGTTAGTAAATGAGATCTGGCACCTTATAGACCTGACATGAATACTGCAGTTATGGATCTGTGACCCAGTGCACTGGATGGCCATCACTCCTGGTCCTAGAGGGCAGCTGGGGTGTCTACTGGTCTGCTCCAATTCAACCTGTTGCAGATAATGGAAGAAAGTACTGTGTGGGTTTTTAAGCCACAACCCTAAAGGAACCAGTTTTACAATAATCTCAGCTTTGTTCACTCATATCTGCATTGTTGGTGTGTGTGTCCGTGTGTGTGCACATTCACTGTACAACAATATATTGATTAAATTGTTCCTGTTACAAAGTCTACTTAATTAGGATGGAGAAGCTTGGTCACCATCCATAACCTAACCGCATAAATTAATGAAATAGAGGTTCATGATTATTTGATCAAACTCTGCTCTCATGTTCAATTTCATTCACTCAGTTCCTAAGTGGTTTTAATTGCTGCAATAAATGTGTCTGACAATGAGATGTAACAACAGCTGTTACTCGGCTATAAGTAAGTTTGACAAATATTCTCCACAGTTGTTAATCCATGTTTTAATAACAAGTTATCTACAAATCTGACTGATACCACTGTATTCTGGTCGTTATGGGAAGTACACTGTCACTGAAGCAAAATAACATATAAAAGAGTTAGAAATAAACAGACTGTACCATGTATCTTAAAAGGTCCCTCCAGTTGGCTTCAGTATACACTGTATAAATGAGCAGGGTTGTATTTAAACAAGATGGTGAAGTGGATGTGGAGAGAGTTACATATCTGATTTTCTAGATCTGTTTTTGTTTATGGTGTCAGATTTTTTGTGTGTCTTCTGTGGACAAAAAAAGCACCAGCTTCCAGCATCTCTCAACCATTTACAAGTCATTGAGTCACAACCCAACTGAAAGCCAAAAGACACAATTCACATGTCCTTATTGTGTCTCTGTAACGGTTAAGTACATACATTTAAGGTCTTGTAATCCAGAGAATCAACAAACCATTGAAAGTCAAACTACTGTAGCAGTATAGCATTTAGCCGTCCAATAGCTCCCCTTGTAGCCGTTGAGCTTTAACGTCTCCCAGTCATTCCATAGTAGCTGTTAACTACACAGCTTGGTGGTCTCGTAATCCAGAGAGTTTGGCAGGCGGTTGCTGAAGGCCTGCAGGGAGGCGTGTATGCGGACCACCTCACTGGCTGTCAGTTTGAGCCGGTGTCTGAGCAGACATGCGAACAGGTCTAGTCTCTGCTGACCTGGGGGGGACAGTCTGTTGACCCGGTCCCTGATCTCCAGCAGCTGCAGCAGAGCCGTGTCCTGGGACCCCTGGGTGTATGGGTAGTCCAGCTGCAGGATCAGGTCATGGATTGCTTCCGGGTCAAAGTGCATGCTGTAGCCAAATACTTGGATGCTGTTGATCTTCATGTAGCCCAGGTTCCGTGAAGGGTCAACCATTTCTAATGGCTCATAGTAGAGGCTGTCGTTCACAGCCCCCGCCGGACCTCCAGCGCCCTGCATCTTTATCCGGCTCCGCAGGTAGATGTGGATGGTCTCAAAGAAGGTCTTCCACTTGTTGCCCAGTGTCAGGGTCCAGTTGAAGCACTCCAGGGGTAGATCCAGTTTGGTGGCCGTCCAGTCTGGGAAGCTGTTCTCACTGACTGGAATGTACCAGCTCTCAGAGTGGCTGCCTCCGAAGGGGTTGATGTAGAGGGTGAGGACAGGCTCCAGTGTGCTGTTCTTGGTCAGGCAGATCTGGAGAGACACGCCCAGCAGCATGTGGACCAGGTTGGACTTGTACTTGTTGCTTTTCAGCGTCAGCAGCATCCTCTTCCTCCAGGATGGGTCAAACCAGCTGTTCAGACGCATGTCATTGCTGATGAAGATGGCGTGGACCTGGAAGGACAGATACAGTTGTTTAAGTTGTTAAGACAATAGTCCATCTACTTTTTCAAGATCCTACTTAACTTTATTACATTTAAAATATCTCTACAACTTATCCATAAAATCGTTCACAAAATCAAATAGCCATGTATTTACCTCCAGCCTACGGTCGGCCCTCTGCAGGAGGTATCTCAGCTCCAGGTCCTGTAGGTCTGTCTCAAAGCCCAGGTAGTTCTCTGTTGAGTCAGCCACCATGGGTCTGCAGGCCCCCTGGGTTAGGGCATAGCCAGGGTTGCAGCTCCCACATCGTGTGTGGTTGTCTGGAGCACAGGCTGCGCAGGCGGGACCCTCTCCGATGGCACATGGTGGGGGCAGCTGGCATGGGCTGTGCTCGTAGCTGCAGGTACAGCTGTGGAGCTCCTCAGAGAAGGAACCCAGCTGGTTGTTCTCAGAACAGTAGAGGAGAGACTGGAAGTGTATCAGCCAGTAGGATTGGGGCCTGGGACGTAGACAGAGAGACAGACAACATAAAACAAAACATTTGGGAATTAAAATGGATGTGAATTTAATTGGTTTATTTAGAAACTTTTTTGCACAATTATACACTACATGACCAAAAGTCTGTGAACACCTGTTCGTCAAACATCTCATTCCAAAATCATGGGCATTAATATGAAGTTGGTCTCCCATTTGCTGCTATAACAGCCTCCACTCTTCTGGGAACAGTTTCTACTAGATGTTGGAACACAGCTGTGGGGACTTGCTTCCGTTCAGCCACAAGAGCATTAGTGATGTCGGGCACTGATGTTGGGTGATTATGCCTGGCTCGCAGCGGGCTTTCCAATTCATCACAAAGGTGTTCAATGGAGTCAAGGCTCTGTGCAGGCCAGTCAAGTTCTTCCACACCGATCTCAACAAACCATTTTGTCGAGATGGACCTCGATTTGTGCACGTGGGCATTGTAATGTTGAAACAGGAAAGGGCCTTCCACAAATTGCCACAAAGTTGAAAGCGCAAAATCGTCTAGAATGTCATTGTGTGCTGTTTAGTTACGATTTCCATTCACTGGAACTAAGGGGCCTAGCCCAAACCATGGAAAAACAGCCTCAGACCATTATTCCTCCTCCATCCAACTTTACAGTTGGCACTATGCATTGGGGTAGGTAGCGTTCTACTGGCAAAAACAGATTTGTCCGTCTGAATGCCACATGGTGAAGCGTGATTCATCACTCGCATTTCCACTGCTCTAGAGTCCAATGGTGAGGAGCTTTACACCACACCAGCCGATGCTTTGCATTGTGCATGGTGATAGGCTTGTGTGAGGCTGCTCGTCCATTGAAACCCATTTCATGAAGCTCCGGACGAACAGTTCTTATGCTGACGTTGCTTCCAGAGGCAGTTTGGGACTCTGTAGTGAGTGTTGCAACCGAGGACAGACGATTTTTACTCAATTTTTACTTGAATTTAACTGAGCTCTACAGTAAGGCAATTCTACTGCCAAAATTTGTCTTTGTAGATTGCATGGCTGTGTGTTCGATTTTATACACCTGTCAGCAACGGGTCTGGTTGAAATAGCCGAATCCACTCATTTGAAGGGGTGTCCACATACTTTTGTATGGGAAAATATGCTTCTGTGAGTTAAAAACTAAATAAAACATATACCATTATTAATGCACTCTGCGAAAATACACATCTTCGAAAAAAAGAGAACAATATTGTGAAAGAGGCATTTAGAGAGCAAAATCAATAGGACTAATGGTGAAAGTTAGAACACAAAGTGTAGTTTTAACCGACTCAGAAGTCAAATTATTATTTGCTCTATAAATCGACTTCTCTCTCCAAATTATTCCTTCATAATGTGTAAGAAGATGGCACTGCAGTGGATTATTATTTTTTATTAATTAATTTTTATTTAAACTTTATTTAACTAGGCAAGTCAGTTATTAAGAACACATTCTTATTTACAAAGACGGCCTACTCTGGCCAAACCCGGACGACGCTGAGCCAATTGTGCGCCGCCCTATGGGACTCCCAATCAAGGCCGGATGTGATACAGCCTGGATAGTAGCAGTCTTACCTGACCAATTCTGCTCTTTTTTGTGTTTTGTTTTTACACTGATCTTAACTGTATTTGTGCATAATGTCTCCACCATATTTCCTATGACCAGAGATCACCAACCTCGAATTGGACAAACATTTCTACTTCAAGGCATCTCTAGACATCCTGCTCACTCCAGACCAGGCCCTAATCCCCGGGACTCGAAAGATGAAGCAGTGGCAAAATAGACTGCCATTACCCTCTGTTCTATTGGCGAACGTGCAATCACTGGAGAACAAACAGGATGAGCTACATTTGAGACTATCCCATCAACGGGACCTGAAAAACTGTAATATCCTATGTTTCTCAGAGTCGAGGCTGAACGTGGACATGGATATACATCGTGCTGGTTTTTCTATGCATCGTCAAGACCGGACAGCAGGTTGGTGTGTCTTTGTGTCAACAACAGCTGGTGCCCAATGTCTAATGTTAAGGAAGTCTCCAGGTTTTGCTCACCTGAGTTAGAATACCTCATGATAAGCTGCAGACTATACTATTTACCAAGAGTTTTAATCTATATTATTCATAGCTGTCTATTTACCACTAAGACCACACTCAATGAGCTGTATAGGGCCATAAGAAAACAAGAAAATGCACATTCATAGGCCGTGAATCAAGCAGAATCTTTTAATACCAAAATAGAACATGATAATGAATGAGGGCAGGTTGCAGCACTGGACAGTTTGAGCTGCATATCATCAGGTAGGCCTATATGCACTTGTAACTTTTTTTCATTCTGGAAACTGTCATTTTCTCATTTATTGTATTTTATTCCAAGATATTGTTGTTCCAAAATAGATTTGTGTTGACTGTGATTAGGGCATGGGAATATAAGAGCATTTGATAAGCTAAATTAACAAACCAGGCATGCATGATCCTCAAACCAAAGACTGGCCAAACTCGTGTTTCTAAAAGTTAATTTAAAGGCACTGTAGAATTAATGTACAGTATAGCCTAAGAAGGCATTTTTCTTTTCATTACTATTTCATTCTAAATAATACTTTTTGGAAATGTTATTTTATACAGCCTATATTTATAGGCATGTTGTTGAAGTGCTGTTATTGATGTGTTGTTGAAATGCTGAGTGGTCCTGCCAGCCTGTAGCATGACACAAATGCTTCACAATTTATTTCTTAAATGGCAGGCTAGCCTTGAAATATTAATATAGCCTAAATAATTATTCCTGGATTGCTCCTAACTGATTTAGAGTTAGTATGTTGTTTAATAGCCTGTTGAAATGTTGAACTTCAATTGATTGTGACAGAATCACACATTACTTCCCAATCGAATAACTTTTTTGTCTCCTCGGCTACAGAAGTCTGCAGCGCAGCCTCTGAATGTCATACAGACAAACCAAAGATATCCCATATGCATCAGAGTCTCATCTTTCCCGTGCATTTTACAGCTTGTGTATAGCATTACGGACTAAAGCGTTGTTATAGATCTTAACAAAAGCCACAATACCATCACATACCCTCCCCACCACCCCAATTCGAGCCCTGGTTTTAACTTACCACATTAAGCCCTTCCTTCACTGACACTGAGATATTTAACGGGTTCATGGTGATTGAAGGAAATGGCTGACGATCTATGGATAGTAGGCAATCTCCATTAAAATGAAGACAGTTTAAATGAATTAGGACTGCACAAATGGTTAATTTGAGCAGTCCTAATTCATTTAAACGGTCTTCATTTTAAGTTGACTTTAGGCTACTAACAACAAGATGTCTTTCTGTTAGAGCCTATTTCTTCCTATTCAAGGAATAAGACGTAGGCCTACCTGTTTGACAGACACAATTATTGCCTACTATCCATAGATTGTGTCAGCCATTTCCTTCATATATATGTTTTTTTAAATCAATTATATCAGTAGCAAGCTTACCTCCGGTACCCCTCAGTAGGCCTTGTCCGCGTACACATATAAGAGCACATGCTATGTATATATTTACCCATTTGAAGGCATGCAATTACTTAGAACAATGTCAACTGCAAACAGGTTCAAGTTAACATTTGAGCAAAGATGGGATTAGTGTACATTTTGTTATTTCGTTTCTATAAGTTGTGTAACAAACTCTATTACATAAAATACCATAAATACACATCTTGAAGAAACCACATATTTAGCCATGGAGGACATTCTGATTGGCCAGTGAGGGACAAAGCCTTGACACACCCACAACTGATTTATTCATCAAAAGTCAGTTTGTGCCACTGCCAGCACTGCTCTGATACTTTTTGGTTTTGAAAATAGCTCAAATATTTCTGACACCCCCCTGAACCTACAGCGCTACCGACAGCGCTTAGATTTACCATTGTGTTAGGTTTGTTAACCGATTACAAATTACATGACCATCCCCTGGACCAAATAAAAAAATACTAAACCCTCACCTGAATGACAGCACCCCATTATCTTCCGGGAAACAATTGTGTACATTTCGAACACTTCCTAAGATGGAATCTTACTACGCCGGCTCTGACACTCAACAGCGTGTCAAGACATGTAAACTATCACAGTTAACAAAGGGAAACCAAGCCGTGAGCTGACCAGCTGCGCGAGTCTACCAGGCAAGATAAATGCCTTCTATGCTCGCATCGATGCAAGCAACATTGAAACATGCATGACAGCACCAGCTGTTCCGGATGACTGTGTGATCACGCTCTCAGTAGCTGATGCAAGACCTTTAAACATGTTAACAGGGCCAGACGGATTACCAAGACGCATACGCATACACAGAGCATGTGCTGACCAGCTGTAAAGTTTCTTTACTGAAATGTTGAACCAATCCCTGAACAAGTCCGTAAAACCAACTTGTTTCAAGCAGACCACCATAGACATCATGCCCAAGAACGTCAAGGTAACCTGCCTAAATGACTATCACACCCACATCTTTAGCCATGAAATGCTTTGAAAGGCTGGTTATGGCTCACATCAACACCATCATCCCAGACACTCTTCCCCCACTCCAATTCGCATACCGCCCCAACACATCCACAGATGATGCACTCCACACTGCCCTTACAAACCTGGACAAAGGGAATCAACATGTAAGAATGCTGACAACAGCTTGGCATTTAACACAATAGTCCCCTCCAAGCTCATCAACAAGCTCAGGACCATGGGACTGAACACTTCCCTCTGCAACTGGATCCTGAACTACCTGACGGGCCCCTGAGGGTAGGCAACAACACATCCGCCACGCTGACCATCAACACGGTGTGTGCTTAGTCCTCTCCTGTATTCCAAGTTCACCAACGTCTGCGAGGCCGCGCATGACTCCAACACCATCATCAACTTTGCTGATGACGCAACGGTGGTAGGAACTGACACAACGACGATGAGGCAGCCTATAGAGAGGAGTTCAGAGACCTGGCAGTGTGGTGTCAGGACAACATCCTTTTACTCAACGTCAGAAAAACAAAGGAGCTGATTGTGGCCTACATAAAACGTAGGGGGGAGCATGCCCCATACACATTGAGGGGGCTGTAGTGAAGCGGGTCAAGAGTTTCAAGTTCCTCTGTGTCCACATCACTAAGTAATTAACATGGTCCACACACAGACACTCAGTTGTGAAGAGGGAACGACAGCATCTCTTCCCACTCAGGAGGCTGAAAAGATTTGGCATGGACCCTCAGATCCTCAAAAAGTTCTACAGCTGCACCATTGAGAGCATCTTGAACGGCTGCATTACAGCTTGGTATGACAACTACAAGGCTCTCGACAGCAAGGCAACTGAGGGTGATGGATACGGCCCAGTACATCACTGTGGTCATAATCTCTGCCATTCAGGACCTCTATCCAGGGAGTGTCAGAGGAAGGCCTAAAAAATTGTCAAAGACTGTACTCTCGGCTACTGGATGGCAAGTGCACCAAGTGCAGTGCAACAAGTCTGGAACCAACAGGACCATGAACAGCTTCTACCCCCAAGCCATAAGACTGCTAAACAAGGCTGCTAAATAGCTAATCAAATGGCTACCCAAATAATTTTTACAAATGATCTTGCACAGACTCTCTGCACACACACTGGACTCTACTCATAAACTCACACATACTTACATTTACAACCCAACACAATACAAACACACTCACACACACACACACACACACACACACACACACACACACACACACACACACACACACACACACACACACACACACACACACACACACACACACACACACACACACACACACACACACACACACACACACACACACACACACACACACACTTTCACCCTGCTGCTACAGCTCAGCATGTTATCTATCCTGTTGCCTAGTCACTTTATCCCTACCTACAGCTGAAGTCAGAAGTTTACATACACTTAGGTTGGAGTTATTAAAACTTGTTTTCAACCACTCCGCAACTTTCTTGTTAACAAACTATAGTTTTGGCAAGTCTGTTAGAACATCTACTTTGTGCATGACACAAGTAATTTTTCCAACAATTGTTTCCAGACAGATTATTTCACTGATCATTCACTGTATCACAATTCCAGTGGGTCAGAAGTCTACATACACTAAGTTGACTGTGCCTTTAAACAGCTTCAAAAATTCCAGAAAATGATGTCCTGGCTTTAGAATCTTCTGATAGGCTAATTGACATCATTTTAGTCAATTGGAGGTGTACCCGTGGATGTATTTTCAAGGCCTACCTTCAAACTCAGTGCCTCCTTGCTTAACATCATTGGAAAATCAATAGAAATCAGCCAAGATCTCAGAAAAGAAATCGTAGATCTTCACAAGTCTGGTTCATCCTAGGGAGCAATTTCCAAACGCGTGAAGGTACAACGCTCATCTGTACAAGCAACAGTACGCAAGTATAAACACCATGGGATCACGCAGCCGTCATGCCGCTCAGGAAGGAGACGCGTTCTGTCTCCTAGAGATGAATGTACTTTGGTGCGAAAAGTGCAAATCAATCCCAGAACAACAGCAAAGAAGCTTCTGAAGATGCTGGAGGAAACAGGTACAAAAGTATCTATATCCACAGTAAAACGAGTGCTATACCGATACAACCTGAAAGGCCGCTCAGTAAGGAAGAAGCCACTGCTCCAAAACCGCCATAAAAAAGCCAGACTATGGTTTGCAAGATCGTACTTGTTGGAGAAATAGAATTGTTTGGCCATAATGACACCATACCAACCACGAAGCATGGGGGTGGTAGCATCATATTGTGGGGGTGCTTTGCTACAGGAGGGACTGGTGCACTTCACAAAATATATGGCATCACGAGGAAGGAAAAATAACTGGATATATTGAAGCAACATCTCAAGACATCAGTCAGGAAGTTAAAGCTTGGTCGCAAATGCGTCTTCCAAATGGACAATGACCCCAAGCATACTTCCAAAATTGTTGGACAACAAAGTTAAGGTATTGGAGTGGCCATCACAAAGCCCTGACCTCAATCCCATAGATCATTTGTGGGCAGAACTGAAAAAGCGTGTGTGAGCAAGGAGGCCGTCAAACCTGAATCAGTTAAACCAGCTCTGTCGGGAGGAATTGGACAAAATTCACCCAACTTATTGTGGGAAGCTTGTGGAAGGCTACCTGAAAAGTTTGACCCAAGTTAAACAATTTAAATGCAATGCTACCAAATACTAATTGAGTGTATGTACATTTCTGACCCACTGGGAATGTGATAATATAAATAAAAGCTGAAATAAATCATTCTCTCGACTATTATTCTGACATTTCACATTCTTAAAATAAAGTTGTGATCCTAACTGACCTAAGACATGGAATTTTTACTTGGATTAAATGTCAGGAATTGTGAATAGCTGAGTTTAAATGTATTTGGCTAAGGTGTATGTAAACTTCCGACTTCAACTGTCTATACAATAAGCTACCTCAATTACCTCGTACCCCTGCATATTGACTCGGTACTGATAGTCCCTGTATCCAGTGCATTCTGAATGTACTCAGACCCCTTGATCTTTTGGATTAATTTTTTTCCCTCCTCATCAATCTACACATAATACCCCATAATGACAAAGCAGGTTTTTAGAAATGTTTGCAAATTCCTAAAAAAAGAAACTGAAATATGACATTTATATAAGTAATCAGAGCCTTTACTCAGAACTTTGTTGAAGCACCTTTGGCAGCAATTACAGCCTTGAGTCTTCTTGGGTAAGACGATTCCTTTGACCACATGGCTTGGTTTTTATTCTAACATGCACTGCCAACTGTGCAATCTTATATAGAGAGGTGTGTGCCTTTCCAAATCATGTCCGATCAATTGAATTTACTACAGGTGGATTACAATCAAGTTGTACAAACATCTCAAGGATGATCAATGAAACAGGTTGCACCTGTGCTCATTTTCGAGTCTCAAAGCAAAGGGTCTGAATACTTATGTAAATAAGGTTTTTCTGTTTGTTATTTGTAATAAATTAGCAAAAATGTCTAAAAACCTGTCTTCGCTTTCTCATTATGGGGTATTATATTGCGTGTAGATTGATGAGTTTAAACCAAAACATCTATTTTAGATTAAGGCTGTAACATAACAAAATGTGGAAAGAGTGAAGGGGTTCGTTTCTACTCTATAGCCATTTTATTTTGTATAACCTATATATATCTATATGTTATTTTTACTCGTCATTGTTATTTGTTATTCACTGTGTATTTATTCCTCTTGTTGCTATTTCTATTTTTATTTTATATATTTTTTTTATTGTTTATCTTTAACCCTGCATTGTTCACTCTTAGTCTGTACTTGTTGTTTATGAATCATGTGACAAATTATATTTAATTAAATGAGTTGATTTCATTTCATTGTTAGCAGTGGAACTGGCCCCAGGAAGTGAAATCAATCATACATCGTCTGTGTGAAGTGCTGCGAACGAACGGGACGTAGGGGAGCCTTTCAAGTGTTAGCCTTTCAAGTGTTCCGCTTCACTCCCAGGCAAACTGACAAACATTCCACTTCCTCTCTCCATCTCTCCACAGTCTACGGAGATTTCTCTTCACAAAAAAAGTATAGTACTTCCAGTTTTCTTCAGAGCAGCAGTAATAAAGTAGATAAACATTGCTTGGCTGGCTCCCTGTTTCTCCCACTCACACAGGGAGAGGTAGAGAGGATCGCTATCAGCTTCCTGGATGGGTGATTAAAGTGTAATTGGGGCTCAGTGGAAAGAACTGTATTGTAGGAGCAGAACGGGACTCTTACCATTCTCTGGGTAGGCGGATGTGAGGCTGCCTCTGGCACCTCTTGCTGAGGCTGAAGAGCTTGAACACCACTCTCTGGGCTCGTCTGAAGAGCACACTCATGCTGTTCTCCAGCTGCTCGTAGCGCCACTGGAACACGCCATCCAACGACCAAAGGTGCTGGATAGTCGACACGTTCAGGAAGAAGTTCTGCGGGAGCCTCATAAGGAAGGTCTTGAACTCATCTGTCAGAAAGAGAGTGAAAATTAAAAGAAGAGGCAACTTTTTCTAAAGGTGATTGTTTTTAAATGAACATGCCATGAATATGGCCAGGGGACTGTGATCTGTGGAGGTAGAACTTTCTTAACCCCTGGAAATTATTTAAAGCAAAGAAATGAACAGGACACAGTGATTTAAAGTAAAACAATGAAACAAATCTGCTTACACAAGGTATAACTGGGATTTTCCCTGCACATTCTGTTTGGTCCTATGCTGGAAAAGAAAGTGCCTAAGATCACTTCAGGCATGTCGCCACATTCCTCAAGGCTAAAGGAGAACAATGTAATTGGTTCCAGAACTGCCATGTTCTACGTTTCCGTGGTTACTTTCTTCCTGCTGGCATCCCATTCCGCTGATAGAGCAGAACGTTGACACGTCTTTGATATCCTTTACCGAAGGACACGTTTACGACCACACCTGAAAAACTCTTTATTCCTGGCACTGCCCTGCACTCTCCTCTCCTCCCTGCTATTAAAACATAAACTTTGAAAGTAATTGCACAGATATTTCACACACCAAAAAATAAAAGAGAAAAAAATGCCCATCCATTCTGATTTCACCTCAGCAACCATGGCCACTGCAGGGTGACATAGAGAGGCAATAATACCCCCAGATTATACTAAGTGCCCTCATTCATAAGATGTTACTATGCCAATGTGAAACACTGGACTTGTAATAAATGTTTTTTTATGTGTGATTAATCTGCTCGAGACATATTGTAAACTACCTGTGCAAGGAGATGTTGATTTTGTAATCCAATCCTGTCAGGTTGTGATTTGCTGTACACAGATCCTGTGCCAAGTCCCCCAGGTTTCACTGTGAGTCATTATGGTTTACACTGTTTCAACTGTATATATAAATATGTCTTGGGTACACAGGAACGGTCCTCCACCTTTAAGGGTGTGACATGATAAAACACTTTTATTCAGCTCACAGAGTCCCCTACATAAACTTTTCAAAGATTGTCCACATTAATTTATAAATTATCAACTGCATGCACAACGAGTAAGTTTACAGCTAAGCTAGCTGAAGACACCTGTAGATATTGCATGTCAACTGAGTGGCACTGGACACTTCATATATCAAAGTAAACGTGTAATAGTTTGAGCATCTTAATATATAATAGGATCTAAAACAATTTTGTATTCATTTTATATTTAAACTTTACTTTGACAGGGAGTGAGGCTGAGATGAGCAGTCTCTTTCACAGATCAGCCCTATATACAGTACCAGACAAAAGTTTGAACACACCTACTCGTTCCAGTTTTTTTAAAGTTTATTTTACTATATTCTACACTGTAGAATAGTTGTGAAGACATTACAACTATGAAATAACACATATGGAATCATGTAGTAACCAAAAAAGGGTTAAACAAATCTAAATATATAGTTTATATTTGAGGTTCTTCAAAGTATTTGTGTTTGTATTTATTATGGATCCTCATCAGCAGTGCCAAGGCAGCAGCTCCTCTTTCTGGGGTCCAGCAAAATTAAGGCAGTTTATACAATTTTAAAAAAGCATTACAATACAGTCACAGACTGTGTGACCTCAGGCCCCGACTACCACATACTGTATATACACTACAAAATCCATGAGTACGTGTGTGTATCGTGTATATGGTCCTTCTGTAGCTCAGTTGGTAGAGCATGGCGCTTGTGACGCAAGGGTAGTGGGTTCGATTCCCGGGACCACCCATACGTAGAATGTATGCACACATGACTGTAAGTCGCTTTGGATAAAAGCGTCTGCTAAATGGCATATATTATTATTTATTATATTATATGCGTGTGTGTGTGTGTGTGTGTGTATGCATGTGTCTGTGCCTATGTTTGTGTTGTGTCACAGTCCCTGCTGTTCCATAAGGTGTTTTTTTAATCTGTTGTTTTAATCTAATTTTACTGCTTGCATGAGTTACTTGATGTGAAATAGAGTTCCATGTAGTCATGGCTCTGTTTAGTACTGTTCACCTTCCATAGTCTGTTCTGGACTTGGGGACTGTGAGGAGGCCACTTGTGGCATGTCTTGTGGGGAATGCATGGGTGTCTGAGCTGTGCACCAGTGGTTTAAACAGACAGCTCGGTGCATTCAACATGTCAATCAATACCTCTCATAAATACAAGCAGTGATGAAATCAATCTCTCCTCCACTTTGAGCCAGGAGAGATTGACATGCATATTCATATTATCTCTCTGTGTATATCCAAGGGCCAGCCGTGCTGCCCTGTTCTGAACCGATTGCAAAGTCCTTTTTTGTGGCACCTGACCACACAACTGAACAGTAGTCGAGGTGCGACAAAACTAGGGCCTGTAGGACCTGCTCTGTTGATATTGCTGTCAAGAAGGTAGAGCAGCGCCTTATCATGGACATACTTCTCCCCATCTTAGCTACTGTTGTATCAATGTGTTTTGATCATGACAGTTACAGATACAGTGCTTTTAGTTTTATAAATTTTCAGGACTAACTTATTCCTTTCCACCCACTCTGAAACTAACTGAAACTCTTTGATACGGGTTGCAGTCATTTTAGTCACTGTAGTAGCTGACATGTACTGTGTTGAGCCATCCTCAAAGTAGCCACCCTTTGCCTTGATGAGAGCTTTGCACACTCTTGGCATTCTCTCAACCAGCTTCACATGGAATGCTTTTCCAATAGTTTTGAAGTCGTTCCCACATCCGCTGAGCACTTGTTGGTTGCTTTTCCTTCACTCTGCTGTCCAACTCATCCCAAACCATCTCAATTCGGTTGAGGTCGGGTGATTGTGGAGGCCAGGTCATCTGATGCAGCATTCCATCACTCTAATTCTTGGTCAAATAGCCCTTACACAGCCTGGAGGTGTGTTGGGTCATTGTCCTGTTGAAAAACAAATTACATTCCCACTAAGCGCAAACCAGATGGGATGACGTATCGCTGCAGAATGCTGTGGTAGCAATACTGGATAAGAGAGCCTTGAATTCTAAATAAATCACAGAGAGTGTCCCGAGCAAAGCAACCCCACACCACCTCTTCCATGCTTCACGGTGGGAATCACACATGCAGAGATAATACGTTCACCTAAATTCCTTTTTGATACTGTGGCAAAGCTAACTAAAAAGCAGCATTCCCCAAGAGAGGATGACTTTCACTTTAGCAGTGATAAATTCATGAACTTCTTTGAGGAAAAGATTATGATTATTGGAAAGCAAATTACGGACTCCTCTTTAAACCTGCGTATTCCTCCAAACCTCAGTTGTCCTGAGTCTGCACAACTCTGCCAGGACCTAGGATCAAGAGAGAGGCTCAAGTGTTTTAGTACTATATCTCTTGACACAATGATGAAAATAATCATGGCCTCTAAACCTACAAGCTGTATACTGGACCCTATTCCAACTAAACTACTGAAAGAGCTGCTTCCTGTGCTTGGCCCTCCTATGTTGAACATAATAAACGGCTCTCTATCCACTGGATGTGTACCAAACTCACTAAAAGTGGCAGTAATAAAGCCTCTCTTGAAAAAGCCAAACCTTGACCCAGAGAATATAAAAAACTATCGGCCTATATCGAATCTTCCATTCCTCTCAAAAATTTTAGAGAAGGCTGTTGCGCAGCAACTCACTGCCTTCCTGAAGACAAACAATGTATACGAAATGCTTCAGTCTGGTTTTAGACCCCATCATAGCACTGAGACGGCACTTGTGAAGGTGGTAAATGACATTTTAATGGCATCGGACCGAGGCTCTGCATCTGTCCTCGTGCTCCTAGACCTTAGTGCTGCTTTTGATACCATCGATCACCACATTCTTTTGGAGAGATTGGAAACCCAAATTGGTCTACACGGACTGTTCTGGCCTGGTTTAGGTCTTATCTGTCGGAAAGATATCAGTTTGTCTCTGTGAATGGTTTGTCCTCTGACAAATCAACTGTAAATGTCGGTGTTCCTCAAGGTTCTGTTTTAGGACCACTATTGTTTTCACTATATATTTTACCTCTTGGGGATGTTATTCGAAAACATAATGTAAACTTTCACTGCTATGCGGATGACACACAGCTGTACATTTCAATGAAACATGGTGAAGCCACAAAATTGCCCTCGCTAGAAGCATGTGTTTCAGACATAAGGAAGTGGATGGCTGCAAACTTTCTACTATTAAACTCGGACAAAACAGAGATGCTTGTTCTAGGTCCCAAGAAACAAAGAGATCTTCTGTTGAATCTGACAATTAATCTTAATGGTTGTACAGTCGTCTCAAATAAAACTGTGAAGGACCTCTGCGTTACTCTGGACCCTGATCTCTCTTTTGAAGAACATATCAAGACCATTTCGAGGACAGCTTTTTCCATCTACGTAACATTGCAAAAATCAGAAACTTTCTGTCCAAAAATGATGCAGAAAAATTAATCCATGCTTTTGTCACTTCTAGGTTAGACTACTGCAATGCTCTATTTTCCGGCTACCCGGATAAAGCACTAAATAAACTTCAGTTAGTGCTAAATACGGCTGCTAGAATCCTGACTAGAACCAAAAATTTGATCATATTACTCCAGTGCTAGCCTCTCTACACTGGCTTCCTGTCAAAGCAAGGGCTTATTTCAAGGTTTTACTGCTAACCTACAAAGCATTACATGGGCTTGCTCCTACCTACCTCTCTGATTTGGTCCTGCCGTACATACCTACACGTACGCTACGGTCACAAGACGCAGGCCTCCTAATTGTCCCTAGAATTTCTAAGCAAACAGCTGGAGGCAGGGCTTTCTCCTATAGAGCTCCATTTTTATGGAATGGTCTGCCTACCCATGTCAGAGACGCAAACTCGGTCTCAACCTTTAAGTATTTACTGAAGACTCATCTCTTCAGTGGGTCATATGATTGAGTGTAGTCTGGCCCAGGAGTGGGAAGGTGAACGGAAAGGCTCTGGAGCAACGAACCGCCCTTGCTGTCTCTGCCTGGCCGGTTCCCCTCTTTCCACTGGGATTCTCTGCCTCTAACCCTGTTACGGGGGCTGAGTCACTGGCTTGCTGGGGCTCTCTCATGCCGTCCCTGGGTGGGTTGATTCACTGTTGTGGTCAGCCTGTCTGGGTTGGCGCCCCCCCCTTGGGTTGTACCGTGGCGGAGATCTTTGTGGGCTATACTCGGCCTTGTCTCAGGATGGTAAGTTGGTGGTTGAAGATTTCCCTCTAGTTGTGTGGGGGCTGTGCTTTGGCAAAGTGGGTGGGGTTATATCCTTCCTGTTTGGCCCTGTCCGGGGGTGTCCTCGGATGGGGCCACAGTGTCTCCTGACCCCTCCTGTCTCAGCCTCCAGTATTTATGCTGCAGTAGTTTATGTGTCGGGGGGCTAGGGTCAGTTTGTTATATCTGGAGTACTTCTCTATTCTGTCCTATTCGGTGTCCTGTGTGAATCTAAGTGTGCGTTCTCTAATTCTCTCCTTCTCTCTTTCTTTCTCTCTCTCGGAGGACCTGAGCCCTAGGACCATGCCCCAGGACTACCTGACATGATGACTCCTTGTTGTCCCCAGTCCACCTGGCCATGCTGCTGCTCCAGTTTCAACTGGCCTGGGCCCTAGGACCATGTCCCAGGACTACCTGACATGATGACTCCTTGCTGTCCCCAGTCCACCTGGCCATGCTGCTGCTCCAGTTTCAACTGTTCTGCCTTACTATTATTCAACCATGCTGGTCATTTATGAACATTTGAACATCTTGGCCACGTTCTGTTATAATCTCCACCCGGCACAGCCAGAAGAGGACTGGCCACCCCACATATGCTCTCTCTAATTCTCTCTTTCTTTCTCTCTCTCGGAGGACCTGAGCCCTAGGACTGTGCCCCAGGACTACCTGACATGATGGCTCCTTGCTGTCCCCAGTCCACCTGACTGTGCTGCTGCTCCAGTTTCAACTGTTCTGCCTTATTATTATTCGACCATGCTGGTCATTTATGAACATTTGAACATCTTGGTCATGTTCTGTTATAATCTCTACCCGGCACAGCCAGAAGAGGACTGGCCACCCCACATAGCCCGGTTCCTCTCTAGGTTTCTTCCTAGGTTTTGGCCTTTCTAGGGAGTTTATCCTAGCCACCGTGCTTTTACACCTGCATTGTTTGCTGTTTGGGGTTTTAGGCTGGGTTTCTGTACAGCACTTTGAGATATCAGCTGATGTACGAAGGGCTATATAAATACATTTGATTTGATTTGATTTTGACCTACTCTGAATCTGGCAAAGTCACGGTAGTTGGAACCCAAAAAATTACATTTGCACTCATCAGACCAAAGGACAGATTTCCACTAGTCTAATGTCCATTGCTCATATTTCTTGGCCCAAGCAAGTCTCTTCTTATTATTGGTGTCTTCACGATTATTCTACAATGTAGAAAATAGCAAAACAGCATTTAACACCATAGTACCCTCCAAACTCGTCATCAAGCTCGAGACCCTGGGTCTCGACCCCGCCCTGTGCAACAGGGTACTGGACTTCCTGACGGGCCGCCCCCAGGTGGTGAGGGTAGGAAACAACATCTCCACCCCGCATGCATGAATGCGTGGCCATGCACGCCTCCAACTCAATCACCAAGTTTGCAGACAACACTTCAGTGGTAGGCTTGATTACCAACAACAACGAGACGGCCTACAAGGAGGAGGTGAGGGCCCTTGGAGTGTGGTGTCAGGAAAATAACCTCACACTCAACGTGAACAAAACAAAGGAGATGATCGTGGACTTTAGGAAACAGCAGAGGGAGCACCCCCCTATCCACATCGACGGGACAGTAGTGGAGAGGGTAGAAAGTTCTAAGTTCCTCGGCGTACACATCACAGACAAACTGAATTGGTCCACCCACACAAACAGTGTGGTGAAGAAGGCGCAGCAGTGCCTCTTCAAAATGTGGCTTGTCACGAAAAGCACTCACAAACTTTTACAGATGCACAATCGAGAGCATCCTGTCGAGCTGTATCACCGCCTGGTACGGCAGCTGCTCCGCCCACAATCATAAGGCTCTCCAGAGGGTAGTGAGGTCTGCACAACACATCACCGGGGGCAATCTACCTGCCCTCCAGGACACCTACACCACCCGATGTCACAGGAAGGCCATAAAGATCAAGGACAACAACCCCCCGAGCCACTGCCTGTTCACCCCGCTATCATCCAGAAAGCGAGGTCAGTACAGGTGCATCAAAGCAGGGACCGAGAGACTGAAAAACAACTTCTATCTCAAGTCCATCAGACCAAGTCCATTTTTTACATGCTGCCATACATGTAAAAAATGTATCACTAGACACTTTAAACAATGCCACTTAATATGATGTTTACATACCCTACATTACTCATCTCATATGTATATACTGTACTCTCTACCACCTACTGCATCTGCCATCTTTATGTAATACATGTATCACTAGCCACTTTAACAATGCCACCTAATATAATGTTTACATACGCGACATTACTCATCTCATATGTATATACTGCACTCAATACCATCTACTACATCTTGCCTATGCCATTCTGTACAATCACTCATTCATATATCTTTATGTACATATTCTTCATCCCTTTACACTTGTGTGTACAAGGTTGCTGTTGTGAAATTGTTAGGTTAGATTACTCGTTGGTTATTACTGCATTGTCAGAACTAGAAGCACAAGCATTTCCCTACACTCGCGTTAACATCTGTTAACCATGTGAATGTGACAAATAAAATTTGATTTGATTTGGTATCTTGTATGTCTGTAAGTTAACAATGTAGTAAGGTCCGGCAGAAGTTTATGCAGGAATGCTTTATAAACAAGAGCGCAATGCATCGATCTACGAGACTTCAAAGAAGGCCAGCCTACTTTCTGATACAGAATGCAGTGTGTACTGGAGTGCGCTTTGATAAACTGTGTCCAATGCCCAGGACCTCCACTTCTTTACCCGTGGGATCATCTGAGACCAGCCACTTGGACAACTGATGAAACTGTGGGTTCGCATAATGAAGAATTTCTGCACAAAATGTCAGAAAACGTCTCAGAGTGATCTTTGTCCTCACCAGGGTCTTGACCTGACTGCAGTGTGCAAATGCTCACGTATGATGGCCACTGGCACACTGGACAGGTGTGCTCTTCACGAATGAATCCCAGTTTATACTGTACCGAACAGATGACAGACAGTATGTATGGCAGGAACTCCCAAACTCGGTCCTCGGGACCCCAAATAGTGCACGTTTTTGTTTTTACCCTAACACTACACAGCTGATTCATATTATCAAAGATTGATGATTAGTTGATTATTTGAATCAGCTCGGGCAAAAAGCAAAACATGCACCCCTTGGGGTCCCGAGGACCGAGTCTGGGAAATCCTGGTGTATGGCGTAGAGGTCAACCGATTATGATTTTTCATCGCCGATACCGATACCAATTATTGGAGGACCAAAAAAGCCGAGACCGATTAATCAACAGATTTTATATATATCTATATATTTGTAATAATTACAATTACAACAATACTGAATTAACACTTATTTTAACTTAATATAATACATCAATAAAATCAATTTAGTCTTAAATAAATAATGAAACATGTTCAATTTGGTTTAAATAATGCAAAAACAAAGTGTTGGAGAAGAAAGTAAACGTGCAATATGTGCCATGTAAAAAAGCTAACTTGCTAAGTTCCTTGCTCAGAACATATGAAAGCTGGTTGTTCCTTTTAACATGAGTCTTCAATATTCCCAGGTAAGAAGTTTTAGGTTGTAGTTATTATAGGACTATTTCTCTCTATACCATTTGTATTTAATATACCTTTGACTATTGGATGTTCTAATAGGTACTTTAGTTTTGCCAGCCTAATCTCAGGAGTTGATATGCTTGAAGTCATAAACAGCGCAATGCTTGAAGCACAGCGAAGAGCTGCTGGAAAATGCAGGAAAGTGCTGTTTGAATGAATGCTTACGAGCCTGCTGCTGCCTACCACCGCTCAGACAGACTGCTCTATCAAATCATAGACTTAATTATAACATAATAACACACAGAAATACGAGCCTTAGGTTATTAATATGGTCAAAAAAACTATCATTTTGGAAAAAAAACGTTTATTCTTTCAGTGAAATACGGAACCGTTCCGTATTTTATCTAACTGGTGGCATCCCTAAGTCTAAATATTGATGTTACATTTCACAACCATCCATGTTATGTCAAAATTATGTACAATTCTGGCAAATTAATGACGGTCTTTGTTAGGAAGAAATGTTCGCAATGAGGCAGGCGGCCCAAACTGCTGCATATTCCCTGACTCTGCTTGCACAGAACGCAAGAGAAGTGACACAATTCCCCTAGTTAAAAGAAATTCATGTTAGCAGGCAATATTAAGTAAATATGCAGGTTTAAAAATATATACTTGTGTATTGATTTTAAGAAAGGCATTGATGTTTATGGTTATGGAACACATTGGTGCAACGACAGCACTTTGTTCGCAAATGCGCTTGTTAAATCACCCGTCTGGCAAAGTAGGCTGTGATTCAATGATAAATTAACAGGCACCGCATTGATTATATGCAACGCAGGACAAGGTAGATAAACTAGTAATATCATCAAACATGTGTAGTTAACTAGTGATTATGTTAAGATTGATTGTTTTTTCTAAGATAAGTTTAATGCTAGCTAGCACCTTACCTTGGCTCCTTTCTGTACTCGCATAACAGGTAGTCAGCCTGCCACGCAGTCTCCTCGTGGAGTGCAATGTAATCGGCTATAATCGTGTCCAAAAATACAGATTGTTATGAAAACTTGAAATCGGCCCTAATTAATCGGTTTGCTGATTTCAACAGGGAACCCCATGGTGGCGGTAGGGTTATAATATGGCCAGGCATAAGCTATGGACAACGAACACAATTTCATTTTATCAATGGTAATTTGAATGCACAGAGATACCGTGATGTGATCCTGAGGCCCATTGTCGTACCATTCATCTGCCTCCATCACCTCATGTTTCAGCATGATAATGCATGGCCCCATGTTGCAAGTATCTGTATACAATTCCTGGAAGCTGAAAATGTCCCAGTTCTTCCATGACCTGCCTGACCAGACATGTCACCCATTGAGCATGTTTGAGATGCTCTGGATCGACGTGTACGACAGAATGTTCCAGTTCCCGCCAATATCCAGCAACTTCACACAGCCATTGAAGAGGAGTGGGACAACATTCCATAGGCCACAATCAACAGCCTGATCAACTCTATGCAAAGGAGATGTGTCATGTTGTGTCTGTCACGAGATGTGTCACAGTCATGTGAAATCGATAGATAAGGGCCTAATTTATTCATTTCAATTGACTGATTCCTTTATATGAACTGTAACTCAGTAAAATCTTTGAAATTGTTGCATGTTGAGTTTGTTTTTTGTTCAATGTAATTCATTATCAAGCTTTTTAAAAGATAGCTTTTTATCAATCCTGATACCCAGATATTTATAAGCGGGGACATGAGGACACCACCATGCATAAAGCATCAGATACGTTTTTATGTGATTTGGAGAATCCAGTATACTTGGATTGACCTACATTAAGTACCCATTTCAGTTCAACAAAGGCTTTCTGCAAAGCAATGAAGGTAGATTGAAGCTCCGAAAGAGCCTGGTCAACCGTGGGGGCAATAGCATACAAAACCGTGTCATCTGCATTTTTTTTGCAGATAGACCAACATTTTTATATAGACAGAAAAATGTACATGACCTAAAATCAATCCCTGTGGGACGCCTTTCGTAATATCAAGGAAACCTTTCATAAAACATTTCAGAGAATATAATTATTGGAGGTTTAACAACCTTTGTGGAGATCGAGCAAATGGGCCGCCTTCTAGACCCTGAGATAATCGTCAGATTAAAAATATGTGTCAATGACTCTGCAATCAGGGGAGCAGAAAGCTGCAGAAGGAAACGATAAAGCAAACCAGTCCAATTGATTTTTTTAAGCAAGGCGTTAAAAAGTGGAACATTGCTGAAATGAAAACAAAGATTCACTGATCTTCCATGGAGCCAACTAGACGCTGGTGGAGGGAAACGCAGTATAATGACTGACCAGGCTAAATTAAATCACCATTTATTTCAAATAAAAAGCCTGCTGAGATAAAATGCTGATTAAAAGCATCACATATCAATATCACGCTTCAGTGCATGAACTGTTTTCCAACATTTTGACGGATCACCAGCAGAGTCTGAGATTGAACTTAAAAAAGTAGCTTGATTTAGCTTTCTTTATTGAGGAAGTACATATATTTCTCAATTGCCTGAAACACTGCCAATCCGCTACCAATTCGGTTTTCTAGCCTTGGCCCAAGCCTGATTTCTCATTATAATGAGATCTGAAAGTTCATTACAAAACCAAGGATTTGTTCTATTTTTATCTCTAAGGCGTGTTTGTCTACTAGAGATATAAAAATACATTAAAAACGTTTTAGAGCCAATTTGTCCTCACCTGAATCCTCAAACTCCTTGTAGAGTGTCCCCCAGGTCTCAGTGATCCTCTGTAGACTGTCCTCCATGGCTTGGATGTCCATGTAGGGACAGTTGCATTCTGGGAACTTGGTGTCACACTTGCACCAGCAGTCATTGTCCTTACAGACGAAGCCCCCCTCCCCATTACAGGCAATGTAGCTTAGAGCAGCCTGGACAAAACTGTCCCTCAGGTAGTCTGGCAGGATAACCTGCAGGCCTGTAAAACAACACAACCAAGATTTAGTACCACCATCAAAGTGTACAGTTATGGTACTGTATGAGAGGATAGCAATAAGTGATTTATAGTGGGTGAATCACAAGGCAGTTCAAGTGTAGTTGTTAGCCTTGGTACACTAACAATGTCAAATCAAATCAAAATCAAATTGTATTGGTCACATACAGATGGTTAGTTGATGTTATTGTGAGTGTAGCAAAATGCTTATGCTTCTAGATCAGACAGTGCAGCAGTATCTAACAGGTAATATCTAACAATTTCACAACAAAACCTAATATCTAACATATTCCACAGCAAAACCTAATATACACAATCTAGTAAAGGGATGGGATAAGAATATATAAGTATAAAATATATGGATGAGCAGTGACAGAGAGTGGCTGAGATGCAATAGATAGTAAAGAATAGATAGTGAAGGATACAGTATACAGTATATATACATGAGATGAGTCATGTGAGATATGTAAACATTTGAAGTGGTATTGTTAAAGTGACTAGTGTTCCATTTATTGAAGTGGCCAATGATATCAAGTCTGTAGGTAGGCAGCAGCCTCTCTGTACTGGTGGTGGCTGTTTAACAATCTGATGGCCTTGAGAAAGAAGCTGTTTTTCAATCTCTGTCCCAGCTTTGATGCACCTGTTCTGACCTCGCCTTCTGGATGGAAGCGGGGTGAACAGGTAGCGGCTCGAGCTGTTATTGTTCTTGATGATCTTTTTTGCCTTCCTGTGACATCAGGTGTTGTAGGTGTCCTGGAGTGCAGGTAGTTTGCACCCGGTGATGCGTTGTGCAGACCACACCACCCTCTGGAGAGCCTTGCGGTTGTGGGCGGTGCAGTTGCCGACTGGCGGTGCAGTTGCACCTGTAAAAAGTTAGTGAGGGTTTTCGGTGACAAGCCACATTTTTTCAGCCTCCTGAGGTTGAAGAGGCGCTGTTGTGTATTTTTCACCACACTGTCTGTGTGCTTGGGCCATTTGAGTTTGTTGGTGATATGTACACCGAGGAACTTAAAACTTTCCACCTCCTCCACTGCTGTCCCTTTCATGTGGATAGGGCGATGCTCCCTTTGCTGTTTCCTGAAGTCCACGATCATCTCTTTTACTTTTGCTGACATTGAGTGAGAGGTCATTTTCCTGAAACCAGACTCCAAGTGTCCTCACCTCCTCCCTGTAGGCTGTCTCGTCGTCGTTGGTAATCAAGCATACCACTGTGGTGTCGTCTGCAAACTTGATGATTGAGTTGGGGGCGTGCATGGCCACACAGTCGTGGGTGAACAGGGAGTACAGGGGGGGACTGAGAATGCACCATTGTGGGGCCTCAGTGTTGAAGATCAGTGGGGTAAAGATGTTGTTTCCTACCTTCACCACCTGGGGAAGTCCAGGACCCAGTTGCACAGGACGGGGTCTCAAGCTTAATGATGAGTTTGGAGGGTACTATGGTATTGAATGCTGATCTGTAGTCAATGAACAGCATTCTTACATAGGTATTCCTCTTATCCAGATGGATAGGGAAGTGTGCAGTGTGATGGCGATTGCATCGTCTGTGGAACTATTGGGGCGGTAAGCAAATTGAAGTGGGTCGAGGGTGATATGATCCTTGACTAGACTCTCAATGTAAGAGCAGAACAATGATAGTCCAAACTGTATTTTATTCTCTACAAGCGTTGTCATGGGATGTGTGGATCTCTTTGAAGATGCTATTGTATGGGAATTTATGATAGGGTGTGCTAAAAACCTTCAAATTATTTCACATGTTCTTATTTCTTAGTAACATTATGTGATAATGGTGTGCAGGATTTGCATAACAGCAATACGTAATCAAAGGTCTGACATTAAAATGCAATATATGTGGTATGAATCAAAAAGAAACAGACCTTGCAAGTGGACTTTGTTTTCCGGACTCTGAACCAGAACAGAGCTGACAGAATCAAGGTTGTCATAGTTACTGCATCCGAGAGGGCCTGTCCGGGTCTCTGTTACCTGGGTAACAACAAACACACAATGCTTTGAATACACATTCCTTTTAACATCAGAGCAACGTAAGAATGACAAAAACATATTTATGCATCATGCATTTCCTTTGAATTGACATCCTGGCAATCTTACACCCACTCTTGCCCTGGATTCGTGTGCATGCTTTGCCATACGACGATTGACATTAGTATACGTACATGAACTATTCCAAATTGAAAATAAAAAAAATACTACAACTTCTCCAGTACTTCTGTATAAGACACATAATGCCAAAAGAAACACTTCTAAGAGTGGCTGCTCTATGCTGGGGAAAAGCAATGAAGTGGCGGGCATGTGTGTTCCCTGGTGAGATGAGTGTTCAACCATGGGTTCCTGCTTCCTGTGCTCTATGAGTCAGAGCTGAAGCCCTATTATTTACATTACACAGGCCCTTTAATGACCATCACCCACAGCTCTGAGTAGATAATGAAGCACTGCTAGCAGAGAGATGCAGAACATTGCAGTGGTAGAGCATATGTACAGTACGCACTCTCCTCTGCTCTCTCTCTCCTTCCTTCCACCCACATACAACACTTAAAAGTCCAATGCAGTCCTTTTATCTCAATATCAAATCATTACTGGGTAATACTTAAGTTAGTTTGATTGTTTTCAATTAAAATGGTAAAAAATAAACAAAAATGTCTTCTTAGCAAAGAGCAATTTCTCAAGCAAGAATTTTGCTAGGGCTGTCTGGAAGTGGTCTGAGTGGGGAAGGAAAAACAGAAAACTAGCTGTTATTGGCAGAGAGGTTTGTAACTTTCTTTCTTATTGGTCAATTAACTTATTTACCGCTTGGTGATGTTTCCAAGGCAGCCAAACCTCCATCTCACCAAAATAGGCTGAAATTGCAAGCGCTTTTCAAACAGGGCGGCAGCGTAGCCTAGTGGTTAGAGCGTTGGACTAGTAATCGGAAGGTTGCGAGTTCAAACCCCCGAGCTGACAAGGTACAAATCTGTCGTTCTGCCCCTGAACAGGCAGTTAACCCACTGTTCCCAAGCCGTCATTGAAAATAAGAATATGTTCTTAACTGACTTGCCTGGTTAAATAAAGGTAAAATTAAAATTAAATACACTAAAAGGGCACTATCATCATTTTCCACGATTTCACAGTATTATTCCTACCTCATAGTGTGGAAATATAGATAAAACACAGGCAATTCATGTTGTTTACTGCACTGAATCTTTAATTGATTACATACATTCCTTTGTTACAGGTATTCTTATGCACCCGCAGTGAAAACGGCAGCGGTGTTGTTCTTATTGTCTCGCACTCGGAAAAAAAGAGAAACATCAGAGTGGTGTTGAAGGAGAGCTTCTAACAACTCAGCCAAGGCAGGTCTTTTCTGTCGTATTGACTGAGACATCTCTCCTGACCTTTTCCCTGGCAAACCGTCTCTGCCAGACCTCATCATTCTTTCCATTCTCCCTCGCTTGCAACATGAAATCTCTTTCCAGTCCTCTTCTGTTGATAGAAAGCTCCTAATTGATTGCTATTTTTCTCTCTATGTAGGAGAGGGACCGTGCCGTCAGCCCAGAGATGTGCCCAGGTCTAGCCTGTCACAGGACAGTTGGTGGGGGAGAGACGGCTAGGAAACCAGGGTCAGTCCATCAGTTACACAATCAAACACAGTCCCAAAGTGCTGAAAGAGGGAAAGACTAAGAGACCTGAAGCTAATGCTGTGTAGGGTGAAACTTCTGGAGCTTATCAATCAAACCCTGAACCAGCAAAAATGTGTGTCTGGGAAAATGAATAGAATGTGTAAATCAGAGCGAGGGGAGACCATCTGTGTGCAATGATTTTGCCATTATTATTAACAGCACATTGTAAATCACAAATTTCCTTGATATGGGATTATACTGCTGATAAGACTGTGAGGAAATGAGGAACAATGCAGAGTTTTGAGACACTTGAATATTGAATCTATACAGAGCATTATTTGATATGCCATATGATAGCCCATATGGCACAACGTTGACTGATGAGCACGGCATTCAATTTCCTCTATGGACAGCAGCTGCTTTTCATTGCAGATATATTCTGGTATATTACTAAATGCTTAATGGCACATTATTGGCCACCTGTATCTCTCAGCTGCTGCTGCTGGAGGGATTTCACATGGAGCACAGAGAGAGACTGTGTTATAGTAGTCTCAGTTAAGCTTATTTTCCTTCTTCTTTGCTTCTGCTTTTCTTCATGACCACTAGGGTGAAAGGATTGATATACAGGTGTACTATCTTCATTTGATCACTGTTGTTGCAGAGAAATGCTAATTGTCATTTCCACTTTTAAATGTCAGACATGATTTATCCTAACTAAAAATGCATCAACCCTTCCAAAAATGGCCATGAATTATAATGCACATGATAATTCACGCTGCAGGATTAATTTCCAGCTGAGAAACTGGTCAAATTAAGATAGTACTGTGCATATGTAATATGTCTATGATAGCTAGATGAAGAAAAGAGGAGGAAGAGATTAGCTAAAAGGCAGTTATTTAAATTATGTGGTAACTCAGTGGCAGTTACATTTGCCCAAGACTCACTGGCAAGTGAAGGGGCAGGACTTTAGACTAGAAATCAAAGATTGTACAGTGCCCCTGTGACAACACAGACAACAACCGATTGAGTAGCGGGGTAGAAACGTAAAAAATGCAATGCTGCCATAATGGGAACATAATGCAATACTGGGACTGTCTGAGTGGAAATAAATATGAATCCACACGGTGTTGTGAGAGCCCCACGGCTGAAAAACTTTCTCTCATTGTTCATCATTCTGCAGACACACTGCCAACCATCACATCAGTCAGGTGGGGATATCAACATCGATTTATTTGGGGAAATTGCCAAATCATAACAAAAATGATCCCTGCCGCTCTGGTAACAGCTTGAGTCATTACTCATTATAGCAACAACCTTTTCTGAACAGAGGTAGAGAGGTAGCAGGCTGCACCGTGACCTCTTTAAGAGGGAGAAGATTTCCACAGCAAACCCCCAGCACACCAGAGCACTAACAGGCTTTTCCTCTGAAATGAGCTCCCAAATTTTCCCTCCATACGGCTACAAGGGGGGGGCAGCGGAAGCACCGGCAGCCTGATCTGCTATCCTCCTACCATCCCCTGTCCAATTCACATTCACATGGTGGAGCGGTTGGTTGTGTCTGTCCCGGCGTCACGGGGGTTGACGCCCTGTGGAAATGATGCGTGTGCTGAAGAATCGCTCCGCCGCCTCCCTCCCTCTCAGTGATTCACTCTGCTTCACTGATGAGCTGCTCAACCTCTCTGCTTCTCTGCTCTCACCTGTCACTCTCAACACATCTCTGCCTTTGAACCATTAAAGTTGGCGCTCACACACATACCCACACTTACACACATACACACACACACACTTCAAAAGTGACTCCCAACAGAACAGACAAAGCAAGACTAGATACCTCTGCTGTGATAGAAATGTCCGACCTCCCACACATCCTTGTGGTTCAGGGAGTACAGAGCTTTGATAGCTGTTATTCATAGTTTGCTCCGACAAATTCAGAGAGGCCGGATGCCACACACAGATGTGACTGTCACTATATAGCAACATGAAGGATCTGAAAGGTTCACGTTTGCTATTTTCAAAAGGGGTGTGTGCACATCCAACAACTTTACAGGTGCAGGGTTAAAAAAAATGGCATAATAAAGAAACATAAATATTTGCACACTTTAGCTCAGCCTGACAAAATCCATCCTGTTGAAATGTTGCACTAACAGAGTGGATGTATTTATATCACTTTCCTTATTCACACAACATTGCAGTAACATACTGGTATGTCCTGTATGTCACAACATTCATCCCAACAGCTACAGTACTCAGTTCAGATGAGGTATGTCAACGCCTGGCCCTGGAAATACACCACCTACTGATCAACACTCCTGGCTCTTCACAACCTGACAAGCTGACACTTCTTACAAGGGGCATTCCAGGATCTCTAATCAGCTAACCAACTGTGCTGCTCCACTTGAACAAGTATGATTGCATGAAGTTTCAAGTTTGATGGAAGGTCAGTGTGTGTACGTGTGCCTGTGTGTTTGTGTATGTGTGTGGGTGTGCGTTTGGGTGTTGGTTGTGCGTGTGCGTGTGTGTCCGGTGTGTGCTTGTGTGTGTGTGTGTTTGTGTGTACCTTAATGGCTGTGGATGCTATCTGGATGTGGTGCAGCTTGTAGGTTTACCTTAATGGCTGTGGATGCTATCTGGATGTGGTGCAGCTTGTAGGTTTACCTTAATGGCTGTGGATGCTATCTGGATGTGGTGCAGCTTGTAGGTTTACCTTAATGGCTGTGGATGCTATCTGGATGTGGTGCAGCTTGCGCAGGGTGCTCTCTCTGTCTATGAAGTAGGAGGCAGCCAGCTGGTGCAGAGCCTCCAGAGTTACGCTGGACGAGTTGCCAGAGCCAGAGTATTCGCTCACATCCGCCTTCTTACTCAGCTTTCTCTTGTCCACAAATATCGTTAAGGCCTCTTCCCCTGCAAACACAAGATGGCGTTACGACAATGTTTGCCGACGCTGTTTAAACAGGCTTTCTTTTCAACTGTTGGGAGAACGTTCACTGGCAAACATGGTTTTAACAGTCTATACAAATGTCAGTTGACATTAGTCAGATGGTCTCTGAACTACATAGTCAACAGCTATCCAGTTTTAGTAGTATGGCAATCAATAGGAATAATATAGTATATTATTCACTGCCAGGTATTATGACTATTAACCATGTGCTATTTGATAGAATATGAACAAACATACATCCAGATTCAACCATAAAGGAGGGCATCATATCATATTATCAATGGTAGTCTGTGTTTTGTGTTCTTCCTCTGCTGCAGAAAGGTGCCCTTAAATCCCTATGTAATTTATTCATTTATTTCATGAAGTCCATGTGTTCCAGAACACGGACAGGCAATCCATTTATAACCCCATTCAGCAGCCAGCAGCACATCTCTGGCTCATGGCCAAGCAACAGCTCCTCATCTTCCTCTCCTCATACAGAACTACTCTGGTTGTGTGCCAGGGCATGGAGGTTGCATCGCATCAGCCAGTGCAGCTGTGTGTGTGTGTGTGTGTGTGTGTGTGTGTGTGTGTGTGTGTGTGTGTGTGTGTGTGTGTGTGTGTGTGTGTGTGTGTGTGTGTGTGTGTGTGTGTGTGTGTGTGTGTGTGTGTGTGTGTGTGTGTGTGTGTGTGTGTGTGTGTGTGTGTGTGTGTGTGTGTGTGTGTGTGTGTGTGTGGCCATTCACAACTACGACCTTTCCAGGAGCCCGGCTGAGGTAATCGACAAGTGTTGCTTTCCAACAGGAAACCCATTCCCTTGGTTTCCTCGACATGCACAGGGCTTTGTAGCTGAAATAAGCGTCTCTCCTGTAAAGAGCAACCACCCTCACGGCGTTGTCCATATGACTATCAAAAGCACTGGGGAATGACTGTGTAGCTGAGGGTTATGCAGTACATGTACGTGTAGTGAGGTTTTTACATGGGTTTTCATTATGTAGACAAAAATCTATTAAAGAAAAGTCTTCCACTGAATTCATATAGGCTGCTATGCCAATATTGGCATAAAAGGCATGTACATGTCCTGCCCTCATTAGCTTTTTGGTGTTATTGGGACTTTACAAACACAGAAAACTGACAGATGATTAGAATACCGTACCCCTCTGTTCCAACTATTAGGGGGATTCAAAAATATGACCCTGTATCGGTGAATAGGGGTCAACTACTACTACCTACTCCAGGGGTAAGCAACCCTGTTCCTCAAGTGCTGCAGGTACTGTAGGCAGCACACCTGACCAACCTAGCTAATTGATCAGTTCAGTGATTGACTAAATTCCACAAACCTCGTCCTCCTGCGGCACTCCAGCACCAGGGTTGCCTACTCCTGACCTAATTCATCATCCCCACAGAATCCCCTGATCAAACACTATATAGGGAATAGTGTGCCATTTCAGACATAGTGGTGTGTTTACCTCCCAGCGTGGCCGACAGCAGGAAGTGTGTCCCATACTTCCTGATCAGGTTGTCAGTGATGAGTTGGGTGGTGGGTCTCCGACCCAGGAGACGGATGTTACGGATGAACTCTGGTGTCAGGGGCAACGGCGACTCCAGGAAGTCTCTCCTCTCCACAGCCAGGTTGTTCACCTTCCATCTCCCAAACTCTCTGGAAAGAAGAAGACTTTAAAATGTCCTTGAAATTGTTTGGTAAATAAGGCTCACTAATCATGTGATGGTATTAATGGTTTTCTGTCTGTCTGTCCTGTCTGTCTGCAGAAGAGTAGGGGAGAGGTGAGTCTACGGGGGCAGCTATCAACCGCAATGCCTCACTGCATCCTTAGCTTTAAGTTCTGATGGAGAGATGGGAGAATGAGAGAGCAAAAGAGAGAGAGAGAGAGAGAGAGAGAGAGAGAGAGAGAGAGAGAGAGAGAGAGAGAGAGAGAGAGAGAGAGAGAGAGAGAGAGAGATCCAAAGCAGGTACCATTTGGAAGATTAATTTAGCTGGGGAGGAGAATGCTCCCAAAGCCTGCAGCTGACAGGTGCTCTCCTTAATAAACACATCATAATCAAAATGTGC